>NC_140558.1:41596807-42009307 GCF_057381845.1 Rhamphochromis longiceps
GAAACATATAACTTATGACTTTTATAAACACAAGTCAGCAGTCTCACAGCCAACTCCACATGTGGCATTAATAATAACTCTTTACTCTTACTGTACATTTAATTAGGTAATTACACTAAATGTGTGTTGTGGTGCTTGTCAATCTTAGACAAGAACACTCTTCAGTCTTGGAGGAGGATTATAAGAATTAAGGGACAAAGGCAGCCTCAACGATGTGGAATAATATTTCTAATATTTCAAAAAAGTTAAATAGTCAGGAAGATATACCAATTATAGGGCAGGTTTTGGGGGGATTGTGACAATAATTCTAATCCGTGAACAGACTTTGCAGTCAGATCTGATAACCTGCCGTGTTTCTTTGCTCTGTTGTGTGTTTGTTTTGTAAAGAAAAGCTCATTAGGACTTTTATTTCACAGACAAGAGCATTCATCACGGGCAGGACTTTTGGCGCTTGGAGGAAATTTGGCAGTGAACACTCAAATCTTAGATTCCTTTTCAGGTATGCTACAAACAATAATAAACAACTGTAACTGAAAGCTAAATATGACAGATGATGGATTAGCGGTTTCAGACAGGTTTCAGCTTTCGCTGAGGTAGGGTTTTTTCCTCCACCCTATGCTGAAATAAGCAGATATGAGTGATTCCCTGCAAGTTCAAATGCACAAAATACAATGACAGAGTAAAATAAGTTACTGGTACTGTCGTTTATGAAAGCAGTAAGCACTTTTTAAAGCTACTAAAAATAAATAACTGAATTTTTTAGAAAATCCATGTCTGTGTTTTTAATATGACATCCAACCATCCATCCGTCCATTTTCTCCCACTTATCCGATTCACAGCTGTCGAGTCTACCACAGAGACTGCAAACCTATTGCAGAGCTACCACAGAGTAACAGGCAACCACAGGCAAGCATTCACACCTATGGCCAATTTAGAGTCACCAATTTGACCTAAAGTGGATGTGTTTGGTACCCAGAGAGATCCCACACAGACAAGTCCGAAGAAAGTTCCCAATTCAAACCCACGACCTTCTGGCTGGGATGCACGCAGCACGCTGATGCGCATTTTATGGAGCGTAGTTTAGATAAATGACACTGATTCACACTTACTGATAGCTTGAACTCTTGCAGCTCTTCCATTTTCCTCCATTACTGCATTAATATTTTCTGTTTACAAGTTGCTTCACTGCTTCAAAATAGAGCAGATATTTCAGGAGGCGTACTCTGAGGGGGAATAAAGTGGCTAACAGACGACTGAAGACAGGAGCGATGTAGTGGTTTGGTAGAAGAGTTCAACTAACGTTAAACTAAATAAAAGCAGTCCTGAATAAAAATCATTCATAATAGTCACTAAGCTGATCTGTTTCTCTAGAAATTGTTTTCATTCTTGTCCATGTCACACAGGCTGTCACAGAAAGCCCTGTGTATTCCTGGCCTGCTACACATCAACAAACATCTTTGCAAAGCTATTCCTTTTTGAAAAATAAGAGTCTCTGAGCAGAAACTGTGAAGAAGCCGTTGCAGTGTACAATCCATATGCTGATGACAAGCACTCGAGTCTGACTGAGTGATAGATGCTCCGCTGCAGCTTGCAGCAGAAATTGGAAAACAGCAGAGGTGTGAGCAGAGAGCGGGGGACAAAGTGTGCAGGGAGACAGCTGCATTGATAGCACAGGCATGTCAGCAGGCAACAGGTCAGTGCGACAGAGTGTGTATGAGACATCTCCTGAGGTGAGGCTAAGCCGCTTAGTGTGGCAGATTACGCTGCCTGAACAGAATAATCTGACATTTTCTTTTGATATTTGTTTCAGACTTCAGTGAGGTGATCATTTGGGACAAAGCCATTCTCAGGGAGTACCTGTGAAAACCATACGAGCTGTTTCGGGGTGTTTGGACGATTGATCCGGCACCTGCCCGGTCGTACGTCCAAGGAATATTTTGCCTGACATTGATGAATGGGTTCTTGTGAAGCCGAGTGCTGCTTAACATGTTAAAGGTGGTGAGCTGGGTTGTGTGTGAGAGCCGAGGCAGGAGTGGAAGGGAGTTCTGGTGTCTGTTATGCTGTAGGCCCTCGGGCAGTTTTTCAGCTGGCAGAGATGGGGTGGGGTGAACAAAAGGAGAACGCAGGAAAAAGCCGAGAGCATAAAAGAAAGTAGATATAAAGGACAGAGAGCGCTTTTTCTTCTTCTTCTTTTTACCTTCAAGTACACATTAGGGAGGCTATGGTGAAATATGCGGGGCTTCATCAGGGTTGTGAATAATCCTACTCTTCAGAGGCTACAAGGTCTTGGAAGTGGCGCCTGTGTCTCTGACTCCTTCTCGAGTTTCAGAGATGTGTCCCTGTTTGATGATATACTGGCATCCCTGAGTTAGGGCTGGGCATAGAGTTACCCACTACCCAGAGGACACCATTACTGTCTTCAGTCAAGTGCTGCAGGGTACGGATGAAAGCAGCAGGCTTCACAGACAGGGGATAGAATTAAGCTAATATACCTACTCCCTGTGTGTGTGTGTGTGTGTGTGTGTGTGTGTGTGTGTGTGTGTGTGTGTGTGTGTGTGTGTGTGTGTGTGTGTGTGTGTGTACTACTGAGTGAGTAGTACACTGAGCCCAGTGAGGGTATAGCAGTCAGCATTTCTGTACATGTGCACCTACTTATGTTATTTACTGTGTCACGCACAAACACGTACCCAAAACATGTGGAGTTATTGTACGCCAAACATACTGTTGCAGTAGTAAAACCTCTGTCAGATGAGAATACTACATGCAACTAGACGCAACATAGAAATTCTTTCTTCAGTCCAAAGGTTAACAAAGAAAATCTGCCACAGAGATCTTCCTTTCCAAAAGCAAAACCTGCAATCATCTCCCCAACTGAACTGATCAGAGATGAAGGACATCTGACTCAGAATTGTAGCTCCTACAGGGATTGCGTGACATTTTGGGAAAAATCCTCTGCTTTCTGGCAGAATGTTTGAAGAGAAGATTGATACCATTCTTATATCTCTGTGGTATATATGAATGTACACAAGCCGGAGGTTAATCTGGCCAAATATAGAGACTGGAAGCAGGGGCTATCCAAAAATCACCACTTAACATGCTCTATCTCATTTGTTTGATCTGTACAAAAACCAAAGTGTAAAAATAATATTTTACTGCTTTCATATGTGCAGGATTATTGCTCTGTGAGCCAAAATAACATTAAGCACGCACACTCTGTAAAAAAAAGAGACGTGTTTGGATTTTATACCGATTAAACAAACAGGACATATCGTGTTAATCAGTGAGCTTTGTAGGTGCTAGTAGGTGGATCCTGTTACTGGCAAACAAAGCTGCAGCCTGCAACCAGTCTTACTGCTAGACTAAGCCAACTGTCTGCTGGCTGTATTATTATATCTAACAGACGTTACTCATTTTCACCATTTAATTAAATGTCAAACTCTTTCCAAAAATAATAATTTACTGAGCAATAATACATGAAAAAAGACCCAATCCTCAATCTGAGAAACAAAAAATAAGGCTTTTCTCCTCAGGCAGACGCAGCCTGCCGTTTCTGAAGTTCATGGTCATTTACCAAAATATAACTGTGCACAGATATTTTTCACTTCTATTCAGCTTCACATAAGGCAGTACACTGTAGCTGTTTATTATGAGACAATATGTTCAGAGGATTTTAATCCACTAACTCAGCGTGTCCACATAAAATATACCCGGACTGAGTTTCACAAGCCATTTTCTTCCTTTTATTTCTACATTTCCCTGAACAATCTCAAGCGGTCTGAAATGCCCACAAATAATCAAACAGTGATGAATGTGTTACATTTTACATGTTAGCTGAGGCCTCAGATGCATAAAGTATTCATCTCAAATTGGGCACACAGGACGAATAAAGCTTTGTTTAAGTAATAAAACCCCAAGTTTTTCTTACTTGTCAACAAGACTAAAACCCACTTTTGTTTTTAAGGAACAGTTTCACATTAGGTGAATTGTAGAGGGATCTCTACACAGCACCTCTGCAAAGACAACATTTGTTGTAAGATGTTATTTTCCTCTTTTCTTTGAATGGTTTCCTGCAGTGTTATTGTTACGCAATGAAAAGATGCCTCAGTCTCCTGCCCACAATGTACTGGGAAATTTCACCTGTTTAATAGGTTCCCATTAACCACCTGTGGTGACAGTTACAGTAGTTACATTCACACGTAAATACCGGGTCCTGAAAGGAAAAAAGTAAAGAAAATATTTGAATAATTAAAACTTTTCTGGGCCTTGGTGTAGTCCCTCATTTCTTTCTCCGGCTGACAAAAAGCAATTTTACCTCCTCTGTCTTTAAGACAACTTTCTTCCAAGTTGTTGTCCCACATAAACAGAAGGTTTTAACCGCAGGTGTATCTGCTGAAACCACAGCCAGAGCTCTTTGACATCTTTGATATCCAAGAGCAGAGAAACACTGAATGAAACCTGATGGCTAAAGCAGCCTTAAGCCTTTGTCTCATAGTGATGTTCAATACGAGCATCCAACACGAAAGAAAATGAGTGGAAGGATAATAGGACGGATGTGATTGATGTTCAAGGGGTTGAATGATTGTCGGGTACATTTTTAGGCTATCAGTCACCCGTGTCTCTCTTTGCTTAGCTTCTAGACGGCCTCACTGTTTCAGTTTCACCTGTGGATACTCAGAGCTGAGGGAGAAATTTTAACACAAACACAGGGCAAATTGGCCCAATTAAGTCATTAGGCAACACAAGCCAGAGGTCTGACAGTTTACACTCCTCTGGCTCTACTTACAAAGATCTTTTTTAAGGTTTTCCCACCAGCTCCTTTCTACAGAAAATGAATCATAAGGAGCTACAGATGTGTCTATAATAGCTGATTATATCAGCAGTTTCTTTTGGGACTGGGGGAAGCATGTGTACGTGTGCACGCCGGCATGTGTGTTTACCTCGCCTGACATGTCAGGTGCCAGAGGGATGAGGGGCCACAAGGAGGAATAGATAGCGAAAAACACCACCCACAGGCCGATGCTTCCCCAGATGGCGATGTGACTGAACTGTTAGGAGCAACCAGAGGACAGTAAGTATCACAAAAGGTTTTGTGATTTGAGCACTGCTACAATTTACTCGAGCCATTTTAATCACGCTTCCTTGGGCTTAAAACACTGAATGCTCTCCGGTAACTTAAAAGAGGTACCGTACATTTCACTTGGTTTACATTTACAAGCCTAGCGAGAACATACCATAAAGGGATTTAGCGATAAGAAGAGGATGTAAAATTAGTCACAGGTATCAGCGGCCACGTAAAAGTGAAAAGAGATAACAGAAGCATAGCAAAAGAGAAGGAGGACTCAACTTACCATGGTCCAAGACGAGGTTTCCAGGCCGGCTTTAAGACAAACTGTGATGACGACAAACTGCGGAGACACAAACCACATGTTCGTTCAGCAAAGAGGATCATGTGAAGTTCATCCCACATACCTGAATTCGCAATAAGAAAGCATTTTACTGGAAAAAACGAAACTGGAAAAGATCATCAGACAATTGAAGAGAAGAAGACAAGGAAATATAGCTGATGTTTATTCGCTGGCATTTAAGAACACTTGGCTCACACACCCGAAGTCTGTAACACAGCAGAAACACTGCCAGGGAAGAAGACCGGTGCACTTACCGTGTAAACCATGTTGCCTAAGAGGAGATAGTCCGGAGTTCTTCCATTGCCAAAAACTGTATCTGTGAAGGGAATCAGCAGCAGAGGCTTTTAAGCTGTCCTTCTTCAGCTCTTAGGTTTCACATAGGGTAACACTTTAGGTACATCAATGTGAGTTTTGTCATAAAGTGCTTGGAGTGGAGCAGGGAACTAAAAGTAGAAACCACAGTCAAACGCTGCTTCCATTACTGTCCTTGAGAGAGCCTGGAATGTTAATTTCAAGGCAGTATGTGTATGCAAATCCAGCAGAATTGGTGTCCATTAATCATATTCAAAAACGAAAAGTTCTGGCTAATTTAGTGCTGAAAGAGAGGGTAAAATTATTTTTCTGGCAACATTTTAATTAATTCTGCCATTAAAAAGGAATCCGATGCTTTTCGTATAACTTCCTAAATTAATAAGACTGAAATAAGCTGTGAGTCACACAGACATATTGCTTCATACCGCCCAAGTGGGCCTGGGCTCTGGCTAAAATATCAACAGTGTGCACTGCCAGTAAAGAAAGAGAGGCTCCCTTTCCCTTTACTTCCGGCTGGTCACATGTCTTGTGTGCGCTGAGGCTTTGCTGACAGCCTGTCAGTCACAGTGAGGGGCTTGGCGCCTTTTGTTTGGAGAGCAGGCCCAAGCTTGTGTGGTCCTTAGCTCCAGCCAGCCAAGACTTACCGGCTCAAAGATCCCTATTCTCTCTGCACATACACCCACACACACAGAGACCATCTCAACGTGCCAAACATGCACAATTGACCTTCTATGGATCAATAAAGTTATTTGCACTCACGAAGCTCTCTGTTTGAATAAAAACATCATTTTGGCCGCAGAGAAAGCACCTGATTGGGTCTATGTTATCTATCAAAGCTAAGTAAGTGCCAATAACTGCACGCTAAAGCATTTCAGCAGTCATTAGGGCAAACATGAACATGGGCTTGTTATTGCGTGTCCCTCGGACTGGAGCACACACATGTTTGCAATTCATGACTGGATGGTTGAAAAGAGAACTAATTAAGACAAAATACGTGTCTTTGACTGTCCTCCTTATTTATGCGCCAGGTCCACCGAGAGCCGTGGAGGAGTCTCTGGGAGCTACTTACCATGCTGGAAGGCTTTAAGGGGGAACCAGAAGAGGATGACGGAGTGGAAGAGGCCGTTCAGACAATGGGCCCAGAAGACCTGCAAAAAAGAGGGAAGAGGGATGGAGGGAAAGGATGTATAGGAGGGGGAGGACAGGGGAGGGGGAGGTTGGACAGCAAGAGATTCCAATAAGAGGGTGAGAGGGAGAGAGAGTGGAAAAAAAGCATGAGAAAAGGGTGTTGGGAGCTCCAGCTTTCCAAGTGACCCCTGACCTGGGCCCTTTGTGCCAGCCAGGCGCTAGGCTAAGTGGCGGTTTTGTCGGGGCCTCCATGCTGAATGGCCGCCCCGCTGACAGACACGTTGTATATCCTCTGTGTGTGTTATGGGGGAGAAAGAGGTTGCTGAATGTGTTCATGGGCAGTTAAAGCTAATACAAGTTTGCACATTTTCCCTGTAGTCAAGAATAAATTAAAACAAAACGAATCAGTGGGTGTAAGAAAAATACTCATCTCAACAACACAAACACTGTATAACATTAATGTATGAGCTGCCAGTGTGAGGGTTTCCTCTCATTATATTTCATTAGGCTTCGGCCCTTTCATGTGAGGATTTTAACTGGTGTAGTAATAAATGACAGCAGAGTTTAAAAAAGCAAAAATAAATCTAGAAACACACACAGGGAGACTGACAGGCCTGACAGAGATTAAACTGTTTTCACGGTAATTATTGAGAGCCTGCTGGAAAACCGTGGACCGCAGTCTGCGTGTGCGTCTGTCTACGCAAGCATGTAGACTTGAATCGTTTACATCCATACTGTCTCTCTCTCTCTCCAAAGCCGCGGTGCTTCAAATTTACATTATGCGACGCGATGGCCAAACAAAACACTAATGGGTGATGTACCATGAAACAGCCGTGAAAATCCTTTCTGCCAAAAAACACTCCATATTTGTGCCGCCTTTCCCCCGCTGTGCTAACACAGACGCTGCTGTGAATCCTGAGAAAATTTGTCGAGATTAAAGGGCAGATGGAGCAGGGCATTAAAAAATCAAAAGCAAACGGGGGAAAGCATCACGTTTTAGTATCTGGCTTGTTTTAAAAAGGCTCGCTTTTCAACAACTTCAGCAAACCTGTCAGTGAAATATTAAACACTACTTATACAAGATGAATTACACATCCTGGAAACTCACTTTCTGTATGTTGTGGTCTTCAGAACAGCTATTCGCACTATTTTACTGTGTAGGGTTACTTGAGATCATCTGGCTGGAAAATGAATGGGCACAGTGAAGGAACAAGTCCTGCTCTAATCTACGCCACGGGCTTGTTTTTGGTCGCTGCAGCACAACCTCCTCATCTAAAGTCCTTTAGCAGCCACCCCCAATCCTGGATTACCTCACTCTCCCACTGTGTACACAAAACCCAATACACTGAGTGAGGGCCAGCCAAAGCAAACCCCCACTCCTCTATCTCTGTGGTCAAATGTGTATTAAATTATCACCAATGTTACAATCACATGTTTATGCCAATTAGCCTCCCACTGGCAGGCTCAGCTCTCTACCAGCCTCCTCCCCAGCTATCTCAATCCCAAACTCTGTGGGAGTGTAAGCCAGCCCCAGTTTCCGCTCTACCATAATGAATGCTAATGAAATCAATAAATGCTCATAATCATTTGTCACAGTAGGATCCTCCCTTTCGCCCCTCCAGCCACCAGGCTCTTTTCTTTCTTGTTACGCAGCAAGTTGCTGGGGCTGGCGCTCCGAATGAATGCCTCGTCTGTCCTGCAAATATTCGGCCCTTTGTCAGAATCCTAATTGCCAAAAACAAAAATAAGAAAAAGAACCTAAACCACACGAAGGCCAGTAATTAATATCGAGCCAAATATTTCCAGAGTTGCTCCCACGCTTCCTGTTTCAGTTTTGAGGAAAACCGTATGCAAGAGAAGTAATGGTGCTATGTAGGAGGTGATAGCTTCTGGTAAACTGCTGCGATCACCGAGGCCGCACGAAGGGGAACGCGGTTTATTAGGGCGGTTTAGGTGTCTAGAATTTGTAATTAAAAGTGAATGAGCGACACAGCTGAAGCCACGCCTGAAGTTTCTAACACCCTCCGTCTCTCCCTTCTCGCACCTCAACACAAACAGCTTTAATTCACAAAGACAGTATCTGTTGTGTACAAAAGAGCCGGGCGAGCAGAAAGACAGGCTTCGAGGGGCCAAATTCCTGCTGGATTTTCTCGCCTCGCCTCGGGCCAGCTGCAAGGAAAATATCTCGGGAATAGAGTGGACAAGCCAGCAAAAACAACCTGCTGACCTGGCCAAGTCATCATTTATGAGTCTTGGAAAATGTGGCCCAAACAAAAATGGAGGTTCATTTGCTTCTAACTATCACATGAATATTTTTAATGATTCCTTTTTTTGGCACCAGAAACTTAATGAAGTCTTTGCAAAAAGCTAATTAAAGGGAAATCCATCATACAACAGGATTCACAGAAAATGTCATACGATTTATGAAGTGGTCATAAATCATTAAAGTATGATTAATAATAAAACAATTGTGAATCATAAAATCTGAAGTGATGTGCAAAGAACACAGGGCGCTTGGTTCACATTTAGTCTATTTGTTTTTCTGTGAAATGACCTATTTTTTCCATTTCATTTAGATAGTCAGCACACATCCACTCACTGCTGTTATGCCAATTTATCAACTGTGACATTACAGCCTTTAAATGTTATATATGTATTTCACACTGCTGGGAAAAGCTTTTTGCTGTATTAAAAATGTGTGACATTAGCAGGGCTACACCTAATGTTCACGATATGTTTTTCTTAATTAAACAAAGGCTAATTGTGTGCAACAGCTGCTCTACAGACACTTACTGATTAATCATATCATGTATATTTAAAAAAAACACAAGATTCAAAGCTACAACTTTATGAGACGTTTCAATCTTAACGCTGCCTTCTGTCACTTTTAAGTGTGTAGCTAAGAAACAAACTTCTGAAAGGTTATAATTTAATGTGGTAGAAAAATTTACATACTTAGAAGTACAAATTGTGCCAAAGATAAAGCAGGAGGTGTTGTTAGTGCCAGTTCTAACCAGTGTGATCATGGAGTCAGTGACAGATGGATGCGTCAGCAAGTGTCAGATATTTTAAAACGAATGTGTTATCAAAGCAACTTTATCCTTTACACGTGTTCTTGAAAAAAATAGAAACTACATGCAAGACAAGTACTAAGGTATACTTGTTATACTTGGTAAACAACCTCTTCCTGTGTATTTGTACTCTGATATCATGCAGAGCAGACTGGCGATCCAGCTGTTAGGTGTAATATTAAGATGCTAATATACTAGAGCCTCCTATGGACTAACCAGCTGTTTTTTAATAGTAGGATCAGATGCTACATTTAAATTTTATCTATTTATTTATTATCTGTAACAATTCATCACAAATCAGAACAAATGAGCTAAACGCTCATGTTCATTGGGACGCATTTTAAAATGGCTTTTTTAAAAACAGAAGTGAGTATTTCTCGAACTCGGGATCGGACCATCGTCGTCTGATCCGTGCAGTCTGGTATTGTGTGGCTTAAATGCGATCTGATAGGCTTCTAAGAGAACAAAAAAACACCTCACTTAAACAAATTGCATAATTTTCTGCGACAAATGCCATTACACAGTGACAGCACACTCTCTCTACTCCCTCCTTTTCTGCTGCCATCTCCCAACAGATCTGAGCTTCCATGCCCGTGACCACCATGGCCAATCTGCTTTTAATCCACCTCCATGTGGTGCTAACCAGGTCACCACGCCTGTGAGGAGGGTCCAGGAGTCTCTGGCTCAGCATGGAGAAAGGACGAGACGACTTTATTACCAGTTGAAGGGGGAAGCTAACAGACAGCCCCCGCAACCAGACAGAACAGGTCAAGCCAGGCTACGACCGGATACCCACAAACTGCAGCTGCCAGGTCACTGAGACGTCAACACAACAGATCGCTGTCCCATTATTAATGTGATTTCATTACTGGGACTTTTAACCTTTTAATTTAGTGGAGAACAAAATTAATTCCCAATCATAAAAGGTACAATAAAAAGGAACATAACATACTTTAGTATAAGTTTGTTGTTGTTGTCACTTAATTTGAGCAGAATTAAAGAAATGGCTGTTACCGACACTGGGCTGTTGAAGCATGTCAGTAAAGCTAACAGTATTAATGACATACTACGTCTATGGAAAATACTGTTACACCCACATACTGTTAGACTTTACATGAAATATATTCACAGAACATGATACTTATACTTAGGACTGCAATGAAGAGCAAACTGAGAAAAATAATTAATCTAAAAGTACTGAAATCTGTTTACGTGTTACAGGAAACATCCACATAGATAACATACATGTGATAAGAGTAGGGCTGGGCCATATTATACCGTTCACGGTAATACCGGTATAATGTTAGGCAACGATAGGAAAATGAAATATCGCGATAGAATGGGAGTAAAACGCGCATGCGCAGTGCCTTTGTTTTCATACGCACATGGCCGATTGTTGAGTGAAACAGATGAACCAGAATTGGTTTGTAAAAATGGTGCAACTTCCGTGATGTGGAACTGGTTTGGTGTTTGTCCGTCAGATACACAACAAAGCACATTTTTTTGCAGAACATGCAAGCGGCCGTCGTTATTGTCGTATTTGTCGGACTAAGATGCTCTTAAATCTGGGAGTAATCTGGGTCCTAAGCTCCGTATGTTTCAGGTCAAACAACACTGCAGCATCACTTAGAGTTAAAAACTGTCTAAATTCTTTCATCTTTAATAAAACGATCAGCATTGCTGCTTTACCAGGTGTAACTATGAAGTTTAACTTCCAGGCATCCATGAAAACTAAAGTTATTACATTTAACGGAGTTAGAAGCTAGCAGGAAGCTAGCGGAAGTTAGCTCGCTAGTTTCGCTAGTTACCTAAGCATGATATAGCATGTTCTGACTGAGAGATTTCTGAAAAAAAATCAAACGTACAGCTCTGCTATCACTTCCAACATAAATGAAGACAGGAAACTAAACAGCAGTGACGTTTGTAGGGTTACTGAAGTTGGGCTAGCTGGTATATAATGATGTGCTACGTGATCGCTAGCGACACAGCTATGTTAGCATAACATAAACAGTGAAGCTGGAGGACGAACACTAACACTTTTCCACTTATAAAAGTTAACGTGAAGGTTCTTCATGGTTAGAGACAAATGCAATCGCATGGCAGGATGTTGTAAACGGACCAAACTTCAGTCAGGAGAACAACTGAGATAATCCATCCACAATATGAGGTTAGTCATTAATAGACTGCAACAACATGGGAATAGAGCAGCTGCCAGAGAATTCAACATTAATGAATCAATGTTACAGAAGTGGAGGAAGCAAGAAGAATGAGTTTAATAAAGTTTGATTTATCTGACTGCTTTGTTTCGCTTAATGTGCCTTATAATCCCGTGCACCTTACGGTCCGAAAAATACATACTGCACACTGCAGTTTAATGTTGCAAAGCACCTCTTTTTAACTTCAGTGGATATTATACATGGTTATGCTCAGGATATGTCAGCCCATTTCTACTGGAAATGCCTTTTGGTTAAACTTTCAGCAAGGAATTTGCATTTGCACTGTTACATTTTTATAAAGCTTTAATGTACATAAAAACCAGCTTCTTGTTTAAGTGAAAATAAATGGAAGGTTGTCTTTTTGCGCTAGTAATGTTGTGGAGTTGTATTTTGTCTCGCATCAATTATATCGTCGGTTATATCGTTATCGCAAATTTTCAAATATATATCGTGATAAATATTTTTGGCCATATCGCCCTGCTCTAGATAAGAGGATCAAATTACCTTGGTATTGAAGCCCATGGCATTCTGGGAGGTTTTGTAGAGCTCTGGGTATTTCAGCATATTCTCTTTCCTGCAGGAGCGCTCAAATATTCCCAGAGTGAGAGGAGGCAAGGCAGTGAAGATCTACGAAAAAAAACACACCCGCAGACGTGCACAAACACACAGTGATGAATCTGATATGAAATAATATGATTTTGCTAAAAATATCTCCCTTTAAAGCTGCCACAGTAAATCTGACCTCCAACATCCTGTCAAAGCTCTGTTTCATTTTGTTCTCCACTTGCTCCACTCTTAATTTTACTTCACTGAAGACTGGCTGACCTTATTTTGATTTGTCATGCTTTAAGTCTGTTCATATGCAAAAACCATCTCCAATGAGCATCTGTGGTCTTCTTGACTGAGGAGCAGGCATTTACAGCATCATTTCGTGGTGGTGTTGTAATGTTCTGTATAGCAGCTGCTGAGAGAGGAAGGATGCTATTTGTGTAGCTCAAGTGATTCAGTTGGTGTGAGTTCCCTACAGGCCCATCTGGAGTGGAAGTCTTCAGGCCTCAGTCGGCAGGACCAGTGGGCTACAGGACATGCTCCACTGGCTTCTTTTCTTATTCAGAGCCAGGCTGAGGAAGACCTCCTTTGAGGGGCAGATTCAGCCCACTGCCTCTAACAGACTCCCACTGAGCCAATGGAATTCCCTCAGTTTTTGATAAAGTGAAAGACTGAAGCTTTTTCCCACAACCAAAACAGCGCTGGTTACAAAGTGTGGGAGTGTGGGGCAAAGGGAGGATATTATGAACCAGGGCAAAAGGCAGGGCTCAAATCTCAGTTTGTACCTGCCATAAATGACTTGCGCTTGAGGCCGATTGGGATTGTGGGGAAACTTCACTTCACACTTCTCTCATTCATTTTTGTTGATTGAATCGAGTTCATTTTTATAAACAGTTTAAAGTTACATGTTGACTCATTGTGGTCTTAACAGTATACTCTTAAACCTCAGACTACAGATGCACTTTTTTCCCTCCTGCTTAATTCATGACAGATATGAAATATGAGTTCATTAGGAGTGGTCCTGTTACGGTGCTCTGAGGGACTCCCTACATCAGCGGCCGGCTCTGCTCCAGTCTTCCTATTCTTATTATCGTTGAAACGTAGCTGCTCTTACTAACTATACTCTTTGGGGCAAGCGAAGCTGTTGTTCTTTCGCATTCAGTACATAGTTTAGGGCACACAGGGAATACGGGCTTGACAACGGGTCATAAATAAAGGAGAACTTTTTCAGGATGCTGATGACATAGTCACGCAATAAAGGGATCAGGCTTGAGGCACCACAGCTAATACGTTCTGTGTCAAAGAGGGGACAGAGGTAGAGGAGTAAAGTGGTCTCTATAGAGGCACATGTTTCTAAACACTCACCACATTGTACAAGCCGATGCACCAGCGTTCGAACAGAATCTGACCAGAGAAGCCATTGACGAATGCAAACCAGATCTAAGAAAGACAAAAAAATCATAAAATGAGTCAAAACAGCAACATACGAACAGAAGAAATACAATCAGAGATTTATAATACAATCTTTTTTAAGAAGCCATCAACTTTAGTGGCAAACAATGAAGTCGAAGTGTTGTAACATTTGAAACATCTTTCAATGAGCACTGTCATTTTACGCTGAAAGCCATTTGCTCTCAGTTTTGATATTGAAAGCTTTAATCATAGAAGACGCTGCCACATTTACATGCAAGCAGCCATTTGCTCTTTCGGTGTAAGCTTTTCATTAGTGATTGCAAAGATAAGTGACATGATCAGATTTGAGACAGGATCACTGCATCTACAAACTAACGATCCACACAGCATCCTTCAATGTCTTTCTTATCCTACCATCAGATCAAAGGGAACGCAGCCTCCGCTGAGATTGCAATTATAGATAATAGAAAAGAAAAAGTATGTTTCCCTTTAGTGTAAGGGAAAAAATAAATAACCGAATGATCCTTAAATTAAAGTGGTTTGGTTTTAAAGTGCTGACCTGTAATCAACCTGCGTCATTAGTTTAATTCAGACACAATTTTAACTTTAAAAAAAAAAAAAAACAGGCAGAAGAGCCAAATGAGAAAAAATGAGAGACAGCGGGAAAGCCAGGACCTCCAGGTGGCACCTCGGAGATGCAAAGTCTCCACTGGATTCATCACACGATTAACTTCTAACATATATCTTACCCACTGTTTTCCTCCATGATCTACCTGATGACATGTGGGTGACAGATGAGGTTAGTTCTAAGGCCAAAGTCAGGACTGCAGAACTTTGATATATTGTGTCAGGAAAGGCAGACAGAGGTAATGTGAACCATGTGCTGAGTGGAAACGAGGCTTATCACCGTATTTTGATTAGCCACGCTTATTTGAGCAAAATAATGCCTCTAAGATGAAAGCAGAGCAATAGCTCCAATCTGGTAGGGAAATGGCACATACGTCGAATTTTTATTGGTGTAAAGCGGATTTATCTGACATCGAGTAAATCTGACTGCACACCCTGAAAATTGTTTGCAGATTGTAAATCAGCAACTGCACCTTACAGAGTTACAGTTTGCAATGTTGCGGTCCTGGACAGACTCATGCCAAAACTGTCAAGAGAACATCAGGGGTGCTGCGTTTTGGCCATGGCCAACCAAGCATTTCCTCGCTTCATTTAACTTCATTATGAAGGCATGAACTGCTACAAATTCTCAGATTGAGACAAAGCCTGTTTCGGAGCCCCGCCTGCCGCTGCCACTGTCTACACGACCAATAATAATCTGCCACTGGTCCTTCCCATTTACTCGTGAAAGCATAGGCATGAAAACAAATGGTGAGGGGGGGATGTAGACGAATCCTCTGTTCGCCCCTACCCTGCCCCTCACCTTCCCCTCTCTGCCTCACCCACCCATCCCAGATCCCGCCATCAGGTGCACTCTACCATGATGCTGTGTCTTTTAAAAGAGGGGGTCTGGTTTCAACCTCAGCTGAATGTGGGACTACATATGGCTAGACCAAGACCAAAAGATGAACAGTACAACCCCTGGCAAAGCACAGAGAAATATATTCAGATGCCAGTGCTGTGGGTTGTGGGTAGACGGAGCCCAAGCTATGAGCCAGGTTCATCCATTAGCTCAAGCGACGGTAACGAGAGGCTAGCGGGTAGGTCAAACTGCTGAATTAATTACAGCTCTGCTCAATGAGGGTCTGGGCTGATATATTGTTGTGCTAAGTTAAAAAAGACTCCTATTCATAGCTTGAGGTAACTGCTTCTGTGTGAGTGTTTTGGCCTGGTCTCTCAGGTCCCAATAGCTTCCCTCTCTCTTTCTCACTCTCTCCGTCTCTTCAGGGACAGATGCATTGATTTGCTCATTAGGGGAAGTACCAGGCCGGATTTTTCCTTCCCCTTTTCTTCTCCTCTTTGAGTGCCACTCAGCGAAGGGGTGTGGCTGGCCTCTCTCCCTCACTGCACATCATGAAAAACAGGGATAGAGGGAAACGGGAGCTGTAGAAAAAAGGAGGATTGGGCAAGGGCTAGGAGATAAGAAGACTTGCATATTCATCAGCAAATGAAAAATCATTGATTCCAGTGTTGCTTCACTGCTGTCTCCAAGTGGCTGGAGGGTGGGGGGGTGAGGGTATGACATTTGTCCCCAACAATGCGAGTCCTGACACTCTTAAGCTCAGCCCTGCAGGATTGTTAATGGAATTCATACACAAAGCAAGCACAGAATAAAGAGTCGCATAAAGAGGGAGCTGATAAATATGCTGGAAATATGTGGAGCTACAAACAGAAGCAGTCTCACAATGCCAGGCATGGCCTCCGTGGATTAATTCGGAGCTACTGGTCGGCAAGCTTTGCTCTGCTACTCTGAGCCGTCTCTGACTAAACTGAGCTCCACTGAATGAGCTTTCATGTAATTGCCTCATAAATGCCACTTGTCCATCAGCCCCCTCTGTAGCACCCTGGCAATGTGTCAATCAAAGCTGAGAGGCCAGCTGGCTCGCCCATGTGAACGGAGTTTCTATGGTTTCTTTTAAAAAGGGTCTCTTAGCTTTAATGTGGCTCAATTCCACTTTTTTGCTGCTGTTCTTCAATCACTCGAGGTTATAAATTATTCCCGAACTTTAGTTACTGGACACATTGTTTAAAAATGTATGTTGCCGCCTTTTTTTCCTCCTTCTTTTAAATCAAATGAAAATTCATAGCTCAAGCATGAATGTGCTTAAAGTGCTCTCTAACCGATTAGGAAAAGAAATGCCAATCACAACCAGCAGCCTCTAAAAAGTAAAAAGAAACACTGCATGTCAGTCAATCATCCGCTGGAGTGACAGCCTTACATTCTGACTCACAATTAACCCTCTGTGAGCCACAGAAAATCTTGAACCGCTCCAAGAGCTTCAGACTAAGTTGTGCTCACATTCACATCTTCCACAATAGGCCGAGAATCCTTCGCCCTCTTACTCCATGTGTCTTATAAGAAACCAAAGACCCCGTGGAAGCAGAGGGAGATGAAAAGAGGCTTAAACACAGGGTCTTCATGCCCTGGCATTCAAATTGTAACCCACACTGTATGGGACAATGGTGCTGCGAACAAAAAGTTAAAATTCCCGCCAACATCCTCGATTCTGTTCTTGCAAGGCATCCCGAGAGTCGAGGGGAAAACATGCGAGCTCAAAAGTAAACCTATTAGTGCAACAAACGCTGCTTTGACTCATACCCCGGGGTTGCCGCTGTGTTAGATGTCAAGGTCTTACAACACGGGGACATTTCAAATACCAGCCAAATCGTGAAGAAATGTCCTATTATCTACTTCATTCCCCTGAAGGAGCCGAGCATGAGAGGGGGAGGGGACTTATGTTTTCAGAAAGCAACAAAAGGTGTACTGGAAAGAAGCTCGCCCTGCAGACAAAACTATCGATGTTATGTTCCAGTCGCTGGAAAAGGGCCTTTGAAAATGGACCTGGTATGTTTCAAAGGGAAGCAGTATTTGGTGGCACAAGGAAAAAGAAGAAAAGGATGCCGAGAAGAACACTGACCAGGTTTTGATGTTCTTTTAAACTTAAAAATCAAATTCCTAGTGACTGAGAAGCTAACGTTTACCCATGATTAAAAACAGAGACAAACAAGCGTAATCCAATTTTAAGATGTAAATGTCAAATGTAATGGATCGTGCCAACAGAAAATTACATTTGCTGAAAATTGAATTTTACTTTGAACTTGTTCTCTGAACTGTTACGGCATATGTGGAAAAGGGCAGCGGGATCGAATGGTCACAATGAATTTATAACTGCAGTTACAGCCTGGAAAGAGAGCCGTTACCCAGGTCACAATAAGTCAGAGGCAGACACGCTGGAATGTTTTAAATACACGACGGATTTTCCATGGCACATAAACTAAAATGAGGATTTAAAAAGGGGGGATCAGAGGTCAAGTGTCACAGAAAGAGGATCAACAAAAGCAATTTTTTAAGTGGTCATATTTCCATAAAAGGTCATGTGATTATGAGGTTCTAAAAACCTGACGCTTCAGCAGGGAGCGCTCTCAAAACGCCAACATTTTGTGAGCAAATAAAGCAGTATTCTCAAATCTTGTCAAGCAACATAAGGAAAGAGAGGTGGTCTTTTAAGTGGCCAAATAATGTATTTTTCTCCTGTTCTGCTCCCAGATGTTACCTACTTCATGGAAATCGTTTCATGTCGTGTTTTCGGTTACGCTGCGTGGTCACTTTGGCACAAAGCGACTGGTAAAGCTCAAAGATCAAACACTCAGCAGTTTCCACTTCTGGATTTTTGGGACGGTGCAAAGCCAAACTTGCTACTTTTGTCACACAAGTGCACGGCCTGTTGATCAAAACATCTGAGCACTACTAGTGATAAAGCTGCCGATGATAGGAAGCACTTCACGTGTCTGGCCACCCTTGGTTATAGATCTGAGGCTGCAATCTGCACTGGGTCTGGTATCTGTCAGATGCCATCAAACCCACCACACAACAACTGACCGATGCCGGCAGAGACACGTGAAACTATCTAATCCTTATCCACTGATAAACAGGGAGAGTGTTCGAGTGTCTGTGAACATTTCCCAACAAGGCCCATCAGTGCAGTAAAAATCACAGTGATGGGAAAATGTTATTAAGCATTATTTCAGGAAAGAAGTTGAACTTGCCAAGGAAAAAAAAAATGCATATAAATATGTAGGAACATCACAAGAAAGCCATTTGATAAAATACATGAAAAATAAAGTTAATCCTAACATTTCACCATTATCACAGCCCAAGTTAGAGCATAACATGATTGGCCACTAATCATCTGCATTTTATTTCTTGGCATGTCCAATGTTATTCGCATAACAATTAATACCTAAATGTTAGGACATAAAATATGTGGAGTCACTAGTGAACTGGTTCGACTTCTCACTAACTCAGATGAACTGCAGATTAATATTCTGAGGACTGAACAACTGGCAAGGACTAAAGGCAGACTTCCTGTTGATTATACCACGTATGATAGAGTGTGTATGTCTGCGAGCCTTCTCGTGGGCATATTCTGCTCCGATATGTCAAAACTCAAACCCTTCATCCAGCAGCTGCACAACCTGGCAGGTACTGTGAGGGGCCAGTCAACAGAAATACAAACATGGAAACTCTAACAGGGAATCTTTGCCTTCACGTAGTTGTGCCATTTGCATCTTTGAAAAAAAGAATCTCAAAGCTGTGCATTCACATCTGGCTTTTTGCATGACTTTCAGTGCTGAGAGCTTCTGTGTGAGTCTTACCTCGATGATGTACAGGACAATATTCTTGTAGAAGCAGTATAGGATGCACTTGGCTACGCGGTTGTAATTCCAGGCTCCGTGAACCAGCAGCAGATTCTTTAAGTATTTGAACTGTGTGGGAGGGAAATGAATGGAGGAACACGACAAAATGAATGGATAGCAGAACTCTGTGTCTAATGTTTGTCTCTAATGGCTCCTTGTAATCAGAGATCAGGGCTGGAGCACTAAAAGAGTTACAGAACTTCAAGATTGTCATTCCCGGGCAGAAAGCCTCTGATGAGAGCTTGTGGCCAAAGCTCTCGCTAACACATTCCACAAAGTGTGTAGACAAAGACTGCAAGAAATTGGAGGGGTTCATATGGGGGTATTAGTCTCCAAGGGCCTAACATAATAGTTAAATGGCTTCATAATTATACCACTATTTAAGGCCTGTGGTGAACTTTCAATCACACTGCAATTTTGGCTGATGAGTGTGATAGCACTGGAGCAGAACAAGTGTTTCATCACACCTTCTTACCATCTAGAAGGGGTAGCTTGTGTCCAAAATCATTCACTTAATCACTTCTCCCTCTTTGCTCCAAATTAGTGAGCCCATCGGCAAAAAGGAAAAGCCGCTTTCGGACAGTGCTCGGGTCATTTTCATGGGTTCATTAATTACATTATTGCTGTTGCACAATTAAAAAGTGATACATCAACACCAGCTAACAAAATAATTACAGACAGATTTTTTTTAATGATAAAAGAAAAGACACCCAGCATGTTGTCCTGTAACGCACAAAATCTCTGTCAGTGTTTGTTTTTGGTCTGTGAACTCCTCAAAGACCATCAAGAGCCGGGGAGCCAGACTCGTTACACTTAGCTATACTCATCTATATGAGATGTTATGATGTCATCATGTTGCCCAGCAATCACCTGGCAACAGGCTTAAATATATATATTTTAATGCACTTTGACACCTTGTAAAGCCATTGTATAATTTTTTATTTCACAGCAATATCTTCTCATTTATATGCACAGAAGTTGAATTACACATAGCTAGCAAGAGGCTGACATAAATTACATCAACCCTTATTTTTCTCTTTTCTTCTGTCAGCGTGGGCATATACTAGCTTTTACAAACATAATAAATATACATATTTTTTAGTAGTTGAAATTCTTTATGTTTGGGTAATGATTGTGGGTTTTACACACTTTTGTGAGCAGTTGTGTCATACTTTTAGCGCAGTACATAAAACTCCTTTTACATTTGGATAGCACTAAAACATGGCTTGCTATATATCCCAGTTGTATTGTGAGTAGTGAGAGCTTGACATTTTGAACACAGCTTTATTTATTTTGGGGTCTTGTCTTTCAGCATCAACACAGAACTCCTCTGTGATATGAAAGAACAGTCGCAGCTCCCAGTTTGCGTGACCCCTCGGAGGGCTGGATCAAACATCAGTTAACACAGAGCCAAGCTGATGACAGACAGTCAGCAGAGATGCCTTGGCCTGAAGCTCTTTACTCTCCACTTACTTTAACAGATAACACTGTTCAAGTATCAAATCTAGCTGTGTAGTAATCTATAGCAGCAAGATGCTCATCTGACACTCGCAGACATTAATCTAAATCATGTATAGGAGTAGAAAGTTATACAACTTCCCCTTGATTGATTTCAGTTTGTAGTCAGCAGATTACAGTTAATGTACCGTTGCGCCAAGATGCGGAAAGTACCACTGGAAGTCTGGAGGTGTAATTTAATTTGACACAAATCGATTACAAGAGGCCGCCTGTCTTTGAAGAACATACACTTTCTACATGTCATGCGGACTAAATGGGGAACTTCAGACAAACCCAAGTCTCTTGATTAGTAATTTCATACTGAAGCACAGAAAATGCACTGTGCCTTAGTCAACTCTTAGTTCCTCATACCCCCAAGCCTCTTGGCTGTACTAACACAATGAACTAAGTGGTGTGCTGTGTAACAGACTCACAAACGCCATGGATTTTGTGTCAACGGGTGTCATATGTATGCAGCGTTTCAGACAAACTGGTTGCTGGGACATGAGTATGGGTTTAAGAAGCAGTTTGCCAGGATGCGTTCCCTGTAGCTGTGTTGGGAGTTGGGTTTCACCACAGCCTGTTTTATAGGAGATGCTACTTTACTGTATAAGTTGAAGCCCTTTCAGATATGTGACCTATTGTTCCTCAGAACAATGTACCAAGCTATCAGTAACATGTAATACATGAAAACAGCGACAAGGCTGTCACAAGGCATGGAAAACAGTATTACTGATAAAGTACTGTATGGATAAGCATTTGCAACTTTGACGTGTTCATCGAGTCGTGTATTATTATGATTTTCACTTTGCTTGAGCCAAATTAAATATCATAACCTACCTGGTATCTTCATTTTTGCAGTCGCTGATCTTTTATTACTAGACTGACAGATTGGATCCTGGTAATATTTTAATATTTCTCTGACTCTCAAATTCCTTTATTGAGGTGAAGTTACTGAAAAGCCATCAAACCCATCACAAAGGTGATGATTTACAATTTTAAAGAAGCATGAGCCTTTAGCTCACAGGAAGCACTTGTACAAATGCAGATGTTATTAGTTAATGTGAGCATAATAGATCTTCTTTGAACTTCAATACTAGGTAAAAGTTCCCACTTTATTTATTTGTGCTTTCAATCTCTGACTCCTCACCTGAGCAATCGAGTAGTCTGAGGAGTTTGCCGCCTGCAGACCCTCGTTGCCTGAGATTCCCACACCGACATGAGCTGTTTGGATCATTCCTACGTCGTTAGCACCATCGCCGATGGCCAGCGTGATCACCTTCACCTGTTTTTTCACCATCTCAACCACTTCTGACTTCTGAAGAGGCGATACTCTGAAAGGAAGTGATTGATAACACACGTGAGTTAAGTCCAAATCTGGGATAATAACAGTAAGAACAAACATAACCTGGGTAAAACAGCAGCTCATATAAAGTTACATAGAATTTGTTTACTTTTTGACAGGATCTCTTAAAGAGTAACAAATATAAACCGTAAGATACAAACTGCTGCTGGCTGGGTGTGAAAAGGTGGCAAAGCAGCTTTATAGAATAGATAAACATCTTCTTAATTTACTAAGTAAAACCCATCCTCTTCCTCAAGACTTCAATCTTAGCTTTATGCCCTCACTGCCAGCCTCTAGCCTCCCCAACAGTGGCTTCTTCTTTGTGCACCAAACTCAGCGTAGCATACAGTAAAGAAATTCTCTGGAGATGATGATGTTGTAAACTGCACGTCTGTCTTTAACTGTGAAACTGTTAATGTTTATGTTCTCCATGGTTTAAGGGGCCTCATTCATCTCGCGGTGTATCTTAGTGCCCACAGAGTGTGCACAAGGCAAAGGCAGGTGGAGGTGGGGGCAAAAAAATAAATACAAATTTGACGTACTGCACGGAGTAATAGCGTGGCATCTAAAGGGTCGCTGTTGTTCTGAAAACATGGTGCTGAGTTCTGGCCCCAGATCCTGTCATGGCTGCTTGAGTACTTAAGTGCTTCCTCTCACTTATGTGGCCTGGGCAGGTCAACAGCGCACCTTCATGTTATATTACGGTGCCATAAAAAGTCTAAATGACCTTTATGGTGGAGAAATAATAATATGTAGATTTAGGACATAGTTTGAAATTTCACTTGGGTCATTTTTAACATTTGGCTCTAATAGAAAAATAAACTTCAAGACAACAGCTTGGGCTTTCGGATTATTTACTGCCTGATTCTTTTAGACACGACATTTAATGTCTTGCTTGTTCCCAGCTTATTTTATTGTTTCGGGTTTAAATTTTACCTGCAGCATATGACAGCTTTACAGGACAAGGCGAGGTCCAGGAAGTACTGGCGCACTCCAAATGTAAGAGCGTATTTTAGAGTCTTTCCATCAATAATGAGAGCAAAGTCGTTTTCCTTGTAGAGGGAATCTCCCAGCATTCCACAGTGGTGGCTGAGGGTTTCTCTTGTTCTCTAAAAGAGGGGAAAAAGCAAAGAATTTGATATTTTAATGTTGTTTTTGGGTTTTGCTTCTCATGATGTTTCTGATTAATTACCAAACAATGGTATAATAACACTTTAAGGGTGTCTGTAGAGCAGATCCTCAATGAAGAAAGAAGGCGATCAGGATTTTGACACATTTAATGACTTGCTTAATTACCCATATTACTCCTCTGAGGTTTCATGACATTTATCTTAATTTTGGAGTAACTTTCTCACAGACAAGGGAATAAAATAAAACAAACAAAAAGAATTTTTGAACGTGATGGCGAAATAATGAAAAAGAATAGATTAAAAAAAGCACAATAAAATGAAAAATCGCTATAATGAGCTTTAAAAACAGAATTAACAAACAAGTCCACACTTCACTGGAAATGACAACATTTGGTTTAAAGAATCTCTAAAGACAAAAAATTATCTTAGCATCTTAATTTCCACCAAAAAGTACCTTTATATTATTGTAAAGCTTTCATGAATGATCAATGCCTAAATCTCAACCCAAACTGTAACAATGTTTACATATATTAGATTCTCGCCACTCACACAGTTTGAACTGATTCCTACTGAGAACGTTTTAATTATAAACATTTATTGTCATATATACACTTGATATATATCTATATATCTATATCTATATACATACATACGACCAACAAGTAATACAACTTTAATATAACTAATATAACTTTATTCTCCATTTGCATTACTTTCAAACAGACAGATCTGTCCACTCTGGCTTCTAATCCCTGACTGCTCCAGAGCAGCTGCTCTTGATATCTTGAATATTTATTATAATTCTCCTATTTATTACACTGAGGCCTTAGCTATGATGTAATAACACAGATGAGTTCTGTGATTATATTCTGTTTGCTTTTACAGTATATATATCTGTGGTGTTGATGAAAAGCTATAAATATGACACTGACAAGAGGATTAACTGTGGTGGTCTATGGGCATGTGGACTGGATGACAGAGTGGTGAGATCTTCATTGTAGTACTCATTAAATCATCCTCACCACAGATGGTGAAGTCATTAGCAAATAAAACCACTCTCTGTGGGTAACCATTATCTGTGTGACAGCATACTGCTAAACACACTTGGTAGAACTTTTACTGCACAAGTAACCAACAGTTTAAATTATTATGTTGTTGCATTCAACTGAAGTGCAAGTGAAAGAGGTTATATTCATGCAAACAAATAAAAAGACTGACAAATAATAACCAGGCAGACAAACTGCACGGAGACAATGTAATTTCCTGATGCCCCAAAAGCTGAAAACATTAAAAAAGAATTATGGCAGTTAAAGGGCGGGGTGGGTGCTGGTGTGGAGGTCAAATATGTCAAAGCGGTCAGATTGTAGCAGGGGGACCACGCAATGTTCGCTTGGCATAACAAAACTCTGAAACCTCAGCTTAAAGGAAATATTTGGAGAAAGTGGCTTTACGTTTCACAAAGCGAGAGGAGGAGAGCGAGACACGCACAGAGAGCGAGATGATGGATTAACAGAAGAGAGAAACTGAGCACGAGGATACAAGCAGAGAGCAGCTGCGAGGACTTGGCCATCCCCGATGGGGTCTGTAAAACAGCACGAGATGAGCAGCGGGTAGGCAAGTGTGTGTGTGTGTGTGTGTGCGCGTGTGTGTGTGTGTGTGTGTGCGTGTGTGTGTGTGAGCGTCCGTGTGTGTGTGTGTGTGCGTGTGTGTGTGTGCGTGTGTGCGTGCGCGTGCGTGTGTGCGTGCGTGCGTGCGTGCGTGCAGGCCGGAAAAGTCATACGTTGTTATATCTACATTCAACTACAACTGCACATTCTGACTTTCCAGATGACATCTCAGTGTGAGAGCATGTGTGTGCTGGAAACATGTATGTGAAAGAATTTGCTTTGTTCGGGTACAATGTATCCACCCCAGCGTGATAAGCAAAGTTTACCATTTCCTTAAGGAGGGCGGCCATTCACCCCCCCAACTCCCAATTCCCCACTAAGGAATTTTTGCACTAATGCTACATGTCTCCTCCTAAAGCCTCTTTTGTTGTGGCTCTAATGACCAGTTTGGCCTATGTGACAAGCTAGTGTTTGGTTTTTGGAAGTGTATGTACCGTCCATTCAGAAATCCACAAGAGCCTGTGGAGCTCCATTGTTTATATACGCCTTAAGTGATACAGCCAAAAGAATGAGACACTCATTACGTGGAATCTGGACGTTTGTATGGACCTAATGTCATCGTCTCTCTTAGACTTGGAGGCATCCAAACGGGGCATGTTCCATCTTAGTGAGAAGAATATGGACACATACTTTTGACCAATATGTCACTGGAGAAACTACCTATGAGCAGTTAAGATAGAGTGTTTAGAAATCCTATTTTAGTCTTATAAACGTGAAAATAATGAACCTCATTCGTCTGTAGCTGTAAGATGAATAAGATTAATATGCCAATGCTATGCTCTCAAAATGATTAAACACCCTGACTAGAAGGCAAAGCTTTTCAGAATGACCTAATCCTAACTTAGAGACAGCATTTTACTGCAAGGATTTCACTTCATGTAACATTTAACACAGGGAATGTCAGAAACTGTGTCCTTCCTTTGATAATTGTTTCTAAACACTGCAAAGAAGCAAGACATGCCTCAAGGACTCAGAACTACCAGCTCTGCTGCCTGGTCCTCTGTTCACTGTTCCTCCTCAGTGTTGTTGGAGAGATTTTTAACAAACTGCCTTATGTAAGCATCTGCTCAAGCACAGCAGAATGGGAGCTGACATTTCAAAGTGCTGGTTCGTGAGCTTTATGAATGCACCAACCCCGACTTTCTGCCTCAACTTCATTTATCACGCCTAACGACCGGCTGACAGAGTGAAGGCCGTCCGTCATCACCCCCAAACAGCCCCCCGCCCCGCTTTCCACTCCTTCATTCCCTCCTTCTCGCCATCCCCCCCCCTTCTGTGTCCGACAAGCTAAACACAGCACGTTTCTCCTCCATCTGTGGCTCCTGTGCTCGGCAGCTTTCTCCTGTTGGAAGTGCAGGGACTTGCCCTTTTCAGTCTTAGAAACAACAGACAAGGCTCTCCTGCTGTGGGGTCGACAGACTTCTCTGTTGGGTGTCTTAAAGAGGTTAAATGCAGAATCTGGGAAGTTGTGAGGACTTTATGAGGAAGACTCCCTGTAGCCTCATCATTTTAGTTTGGAGATTTTCTGGTTTTCATGGGGACGGGGTGAGGTCATGAGGGACAGATGTTTTTATCTTAGTAAGTTCTTTAACTTCTGTACTGTTTTCCACGTACAAGAACTGTTGATCAGGGTTGGTTACTGTCCGATATTCTGATAAATCTGAAGCCCAAATGATCCATATTTGTTATTTCACTTCATAAAAACATACTTTAAAGGCTTTTAGTTCATGTTGATCTCTGACAATAACACTGCTTTACTAGATGTATCCAACACTCATACTGATATGCTGGAATTAGAGTCACGAGCCAAATGGCAAATACATTAGTATTATTTTTAACACAGTAATGGAAAAACGAAATCATGCTTTAAATTACATTTTGAATGAAGTCGTTTTAGAACAGCCGTGCTCATGGATTTTGTGAAACAACTGTGAGTTTTATGTGTTCTGATTCCCCGTTCCAGAGAAGTTTGATTTATGGATAAACAAAATCTCGTATACTTACATCCAAAGTGTCTTCATTGATCACAATCATGCCCATGTTCTTCGTCAGCAATTTGCAGGAATGTCCTGCAAAAAAACAAAACAAAAAAAAAATCTTAAGCACTGCAAAAATATAGAGCAGATAAAATACATAAAACTTTTAATTAATCCAATTTTACTCTCATAAAATTATAGTTGCCTTAAATGTAAAGAGTCCAGTTAGCTCATCCCAAACCTGCATCCACATGCAAATATTAAATATATAAAACCCAGAAGAATCAAATAAACAACGTTTAAAGGGATCCAATTAAAATTTTACAGCTCAAAGCAAGTGTCTCAGCACATGACTAATGAGTTTGGTTTACAAGAGTTTGTCAGTTTCCTGTTTTAATAGGCAGTTACAACTCCGAGTTACCCAACATGGCTCTCTAGGGAGCGTTTCCCTCAGCTTTTGGTGGGGACAGATGCTCGGGGTCACCAGCAAGGTGGTAGAGGGCGCCTCCCATTGGGGAAAACAGAAATATTTCATGAACCAAGACTGAAGCCTTCAGTTCAGTGCTGTGGCTGTATGAAAAGGGCTGCCATCTGCGGCCATAACCACATAAATATTTGTGGGCTTCTGCACTTTGCTTCTGTCTGGAAAGGGATTTTAGTTTCTTTAAGGGGGTTACCACAAAGCCTCTGTTTTGTGAACATATGGGTGGCATTCTCTGAGTGAAACTTAGACAACACAAAACACATAGCCGAAGAATAGTGCACCCACAATATGCACAAACGCACACACATATGTACGTACAGAGGAAATGAGCAAATTTCACCTCCAGAGTCAAAACCAAACAGGGCTGGGGTCTGGCAGATTGTTAAGTGCAAAGGTGCAAACGTCCAAAGATTTGCCAATGTGTGCAAAACGTCTCCCCATCTGGACGCAGCCTCTCTCGGTCACTCCCTTCCCCCTTGTCAATACTGCCTTCCGTTTAATATGTTTAGCTTTAGCTCGTTTGACTTTTCTCTCTCTTTTTTTTAATGTCACCAAAGTTAAATTCCTGGCTTTCCCATCTCAGGCAGAACCAAACACCGCTCCCACAGGATTTGAGGAATGTGTAACAATGACACTTGTGTCAGGCTAATCTGGAATTTCGCCTCGGGAGCAACAATTAGAAATACAAACTTTAGCCGCGAAAGCCACTCAAAGGGGGTAACATGCTGACTGGGATTTTGAGAAGAAGAATGGGGCTTGAAATTATTGTAAAATGACAGGAAGAGGAACAGGTCAACATAATGGGGGCTCAGGGGCTCAGATAAGGGATGGTGTTTACGTTTTGGTCCCTCTCTGCTTAAGGACACAATGCACCCTCCAGCCACACTTAACTGAATGTTAGCAAAGCGAACACTGTTTCCCTAACTGATCGGCTGGCTCTTTCCTTTTAGTAAATTCTGGCTCTTACCTGCCTTGAGAGTTACGTGCACACAGACTCCTCTCAGCTAGCAGCTCATAGCAGCGAGAGCGTGTTAAGAGCAAACATTGCTCTTTTGTCAGACAGCCTAAAAGCATCAGAGTCGTTTCTTTATCGTATGTCATTATACTTCAGGTTTAGGGACACACTAGATTTAGGACAATCACTTCAGAGCTTCAAATCAGCACACCTGTATGCTTTACAAATAAGAATATTATTGCATTAACAAAGATTTCATTTAATGAGCATGCCAGTATTATGTGCCAAAAGTGGCACTTGGGTGGTTTCGGCCACCTCCAAATGTTAAATAATGTCCTGGCCTGAATTCAGGTGTCTGATTTGGCTAAAGGTGCACCATGAACTCTGCCAACTGGTATCATCTTTCAGTGAGGAAAGTAGTAAAAAAATAAAGTAAATATTAAGCAGAATTTTTACAGAGCAACCCAGTCAAAAGGCGAACCTGTAAAAATACTTCCAGTGAGCATGGGCTTCTGCTGCCTCACATCTGGGCACAGTGGGTACAAAGGGCTGATTCAGTGAGCAGCAGGAGCAGCAGGAGCAGCAGGAGCAGCCACAAACGGAGGTACTTTTGATATCTGTTTTTTCTGACCTCCGTGTTACCTGGCTGACTGTATTCAAGGTCGATCCATTTGTTTGATTTGCCCACGTCTAGCGCAGAACGAAGAAGAATACAAACCCAAACGGACAACCAGCGTTAGGCATTCACCTTTCTGATAATATCTGCCTCTGGGGCACCTAGATACGTGAGACGTGCCTGCTTGTGTACATATGCGTGTTATTTATTTCATGTCAGTGCAGGGTGCTCATACATCATCTGGCATTCTGCGACGCATGCTTTCACTAGATATGTGTGACAGAGAAACATTCAGCTTGTCAGCTGTTTGTCTTTCTGGGTGAAGGATGACTGGAGTACCTGTAAGAGGCTGGCATGCACTTTAGCACAGAAAAAAACATCAGGCTTGCCAGGGACTTTCCTTTTGGTATGAGACCTCGTACACAAATAAGGTTAAAGTGCATCGTGAAGCACAAACAAGAAGGAAAATAGCTATTGTTGCTTTTGCATAACAGGGGAACTCAATCTTAGCAATGTCAGCTGCATCAGTCTGCTTTTTGGCAGTTTGGCAGCCTTGAAGTAGGCTTCCTTTGGTGTGACTGATATCTGACCTTTATGTTGTGCCCCATTTCTGGTAAAAATACTAATAATTGTACCAATAAAACCACACGACACAGCAGAATTCACATAGAAATAAAGCTCGGAAAGCATCCGGTCATAAATGCTGCTGCTTACCAATATTGATGGCTGTTTCCTGTTTGTCCCCAGTCAGGATCCAGATCTTTATGTCGGCCTTCATTAGAGTCTCGATGGTCTCCGGCACTTTATCCTGGAGCTTATCCTCTATCGCGGTGGCGCCCAGGAGCTGCAGGTTCTGCACCAAAGAAAGTCAGTAAACAAGTCAGTTAGTGAGGATCATAACACAGGAAGGCCTTTAAATCGTCATGTGTCAGGCAAACATCTGAGCCGGGATAGTGTCACTCACTCAGTCGAGTTTTTCCCCTCATCAGCCGCTCTTGTTTATCACCAAGTAAAAACCGCGGCGGTGGACTTAAGGGGTTTTGGATCCGTTACTGTGCCCCTGCATCTGTGTTTGCATCTATAGACACGCTCTCTGCCACACAAGCACACCCACAAAATGCAGCTGCTGTTTTTTCCCCAGGAAACTCTGTGTTGCTCTGTGGCTGGCTGTGGGCTTGTATGGGCACATCACAGGGCCAAAGGTTTGACAAGAGCCAGGGGTAGAGGGGAGACAGGAGCCAGCAGCAGAGGAAAGGCTCTGGAAGCTCTTTAAGTTGTGACCTGAGCCTTACTGCCTGGACGTCTGTAGGTCTGTCCACGCTAATCACTGGGAACCACACAGCCCGGAAAACTATGCCTGGGAAAGACCATGACTGGATGTGCCAAACTTTCTTTTGCCTTTTCATCGTAAGCCTTTCATTTCTTTCTATGGCTGCTGTTAAAAGCACTCTTTGTAAATTATAATACAAGTACCAGTTGAATCAGGGAGAAACGGGATCATAGTCAGTATGTTGCTGGTAGAGTCTGTCCAGTATATGTAGCTTAAGTTTCCACTGGGACAAAGACTCGTATGAATTCACCACTACTGCTTCTAATATGTTAAAAAGGGGAAATAAAGTTCTGAATTTCCACAGTGGAGCTAGAGCAGCTTACTTTGCACTGACAAACAGTAAACAATAAATACACTTGTACTTAGATTAGTCAGGGATCATAAAAAGTATCCCCTGCAATAGACCAGTGAGAAATAAATGGGGAAAAATAATGAAGAATTAGATATTAAACAGCTAAAACAGCGTATCAATACAAAACAATTGTTTTTTAAAAGAACAGTCAGGATCAAATAGGAAGATTTTCCCACATAATATGTAATCAGCATTTTAGTTAAGAAATGATGAGAAGGAGAAACTTCGGACACACTGCAGGAATGCCTCCATCCTTAACATTTCACTATAACTCCACTGTGCCCCCCTGTGGCATTACTGTGTGCATTTTTAAGTGTGGGTGGCCCTAACCCTGGCCCAATCACAATCACCCTTTGGTCATCTAGTCCTCCAAAGGCTACCTCTTCATCCCAAAAGAAACAGGAGACCTTACCTCCCCTAACTGCAGAAACAGAGGGGTGGGACCGAGGGAAGGGAATTGGGGTTGGGCCGCAGTGCCACGCTCTGCTCATTTGGCAACGCGCATTAAATTTTTCTCTCTGAAAGCTTTTATGTTTATTTCATGATTGATTGCCCCCATTTGTTTTGGGCAGCCAGGAGCAGCCAGGAGCAGCCATGACGAACCTGCCAAGTGGCTGATTTACTCTGTGGCTTCCTGTGTTTGACTAACGCTTCCACACAGACCCACCTCACAGAAAACCAACTCTACCTGCTGGTGAAACGTATAAAAACACACACGAGTTTGAACTTTTGCAGGTTTCCAGACGTTATTTCATTTTCCCCACTAGTTACACTTCAGCTCAAGGCCAGTCTGACTTTTCACAAGTTTTGTTCCTATAAAATCCTCCGCATTAAGAAATTGCCGCATTTAACCAGATGAAAAGCTTTGTGCTGCTTGTCAGTCAAACTGGATTCTGCAATAAAAAATAGCCCTTTCAGAAAAACCGACAGTGCACACAAACAGGATGTCGCTTAACAAACCTTCTCTATCAGTTCGTAGCTCTCCTCCAGTTTTAAGGCTCTGTTCTGCAGGGAGGTGCAGGCTCTGTGGTGGATCTCCAACCACTGCTGATAGGACGATTCACTGATGTCTGCCACCGCAAAGCACAGAGTGCGCAGGCCTACAAGATTAAAAGCAGCATCGCAACATTTGGGTCAAATGTCACAGTTCTGACTGTTTAACATTACAAAACAAAGCTTGTGCTCTGCAATCACTGTTAAACGTGTTACACAGATAGACCCAGTCCAATGAAAACACTGCTACTTAAGTCAGCTATATTTCTGACCATATTAATCAATACAATACGCAGCATGAACGGTAACTCCAGCAAAATAACCATCGGATTTAGATTTGAATCTTGCATCCGAAGCAGGTTATTCAGACACCATTACTGTATTACTTTACCTATTCAGAGTATAAATTTGCTTAAAGTCCATTCTTCATATTTTGGGGGGTAAATAAAAGGTACTAAAGGGTTACTGACATACGCTAAATAGGAGCTGAGAAAAGCAGCAGCTGTCTTTGTTGAACAAAGCGCTTCAGCTTAGTACGGTCAATTTTCGAATCAACTGATAACGTCATGGTAACTTCCCCAGTTACAAACTTTGATTAACAGTTATTTTTATGTATTACATTTAATAAAATTATGTTTAAAAATGTCATTAAAGTCAATTAAATTCAAAATTCAGATCAGCTATCTTAGCATACGAAAAAATAAGAGCATTTCCAACAAAACGTTTCAGTTTTTATTTTCTGAAATGTTCTGTTATTGAAATGTTTATCTATTACTTATTTACTGTAGTATGAATGGCCATGTCAGGAGGAGAAGCTATAAAACTTTTGATAATACAGTCCAATTCCGGCTCGCCGGCTATACGTCTGACACCCCTGCCTTAAAAATTGGAAATGAAGGCGAACAGACCCTTTTGGTCCATGAAGATGTTTTACCTCTAATTTAAGAAGCTTCTTCAGCTCTATAAACTGATGGCGAGACCCCACTGGTGGGATTGCCCCCTGGAGTCACTGACCCACCTTGTAATCACGTGAGACATAAAGGATCATGTAAGCAAAAGTCTGAATCAAGGCATTGTGCAAAAGGGCCCTTTTCATCATGTGATTTATTAAGGTCACAAAGGTTCACTTGGGTTGACAAGACCCAAATACCAAATATGAAGCGCAATTCAGTGAGGAACACAATCTAGGAGAATCATCTCGACAGGACACTCAGCTGTACGTATGCATCCTAAAGGAGAAAGGTCACTCTTTCAGGCTGTTTGGGAGAAGCGCAAAGGAGGTCATCGACACCAAATATGAACGACTATCATTGAACAAAGGTGGTGGCAACTGGCACCAGCTCCCTTTATCACTTCATGAAATCCCTGTTCACACCTTGAACCATGTGACCTGAACAAATCACATGATAGGGGGCGGGGTCTCAGGACCTTGGCCTCTGACAGGAGGGTAATGACCCACACCTAAATTCACACCTCGGCTCATGTGACTCTTAACAACTCACATTACAGGGTGGTTCAGTGACTCCCACGACCACTTTCGAGCACATAACACCACCAGGTCTGTAAAATGACTCTCCAGCAATTTACAGAACTGAAGAAGCCTCTAGAATGGGAGGTGAAAATCTCTGTGAACCACAAAGGAGTCCAGTTGCCTTCATTTCCAGACCTGGTTGACTGAGAACCTACACAGATGCATGAATAAAGTACTCTGTAAAAACCTTTAATGTACAGGAAAGAACAGATGCTTGGGAGAGTTGTGACTCGATACGTTCCAGATATTTTTACTAGAATTTAATAAGAATAACTAATAGATGGCAGAATGACATTTCCACAGTTGGTTACCCACATTAAGACATGTTTTATGTCTAAATATTTGATTGAGGTATTGTCTCATTTGGATTAATTTGCACTTTAAATGAGACAAATGTCCAAGACACTGACTAAAGAATTCTAGTCTGAAAGATGTTATGGGATCAAAATGGCAAAAGCGAGCAGCAGATAAAGTAGGTTTTCATCTGTAGTATCTCCACTTGGACTGGGAATTACTGGGCCTGAAGATCCTCACAATCTGTCCTGGATGCTAAATTTAGCACACATCAAATATTCCTAATGACATCATTTTGCTGGTGTCTCACAAGGGGGCAGTATGATCGTAGAACAAGAAGCAGAGTATGTGGTGCAGTTTCCTTCAGGTCAACAGCCTTGTGTTAAAATTACAGCAGAATATTCCCACTAGAAGGAAATTTCCATTAAATAATGCATGAGAGGAAAGGCTCTCAGGAAGAGGAAGTTTGTTTACTTCTGTCCAGAGATGACGCAGGGATGTACAGCATCCTGAAAAGACACATTATTGTTGGCAGACAGGGGGCGATGTTAGTCCACTCACCTTCAGTGGCAAACTGCTCCAGGTGCTTCAATGTGATCTCTTTGTACCTAGAGCTGTCTGCCAGGCGGTCATAGATCACTGTGTCCTGAAGGGAAACAAACACTCACTGGTTACTGACACCCAGAGAGGAAAGAAAGGAACCACCTGGACTTGTGCTGCTTTGCAAATGTGGGTCTAAGGCTGTATGCGGCCCATGTAGAAGCACTTCATGTTCCTACTCAGATAACTCTAGCTATTTGTATTAAAAAAGAGATATACATTTGGAGAAGCCTGATCTGGGAACTCAAGACTTTTGGTGCAGCCATATATCTGGACTAAGAGTAACCAGTTCCATCCACGGGTTATTGTTTATAGATGAATGGAAAAAAGCTCGTTAAAAGATGAATCATCATCGGATGAAAACAAATGCTTTCTGTCGTCTGGTGGTTCAGTACAATCCAGTTTTCTTGTGACCAAAACCTACTCAAACCCAAATAGCCAATAGAGCGCTGACTACAAACAGACACCAGAACGCTTCCGCTATCTCGTCCCTTCTCCACAGATTAGGGGTGCTGCAATAACCATGTAACATTTAAAAATAAAATATTGATGTTGTGTTATACTGTGCAATTTGTACTTCTGCTCTCACTTTTGTATTATATTCACAGCACAAAATTGTTGCAATCCAGGAAATTGTAGATCCGATTAAATCTTACTGAGGATTAAATGTAGTCTGGCCATAACGTTTATTTGTTATTTGGCAGAGATGTGTGAAATGTGGTGATCTTGCTTCATCCTGTCACCCAATGAAAAGATTTCCTGACATGAGCGAGAGGCAATAAGGAGAGAAGAGCGTTTCGGCGATGATGGTGATGACCTGTCACGCGTTGCTATGGAGAGAGACAGACACTCACAGCTCCTTTGCAGTAGAGGCGGATCTTCCCAGATGGGGTGCGCATGATGACTGACATCCTCTTCCTTGCGCTAAGCGATAAAAAAAGCCAAGAGAGAGTGAGAGGGCAGAAGGAGGTGGATTAAGGAGAGAAATAACAGCAGTGTGTTACCACAATGCTAAAGTAATGCATGGTTTGAGCTAGCACATGATTACTGAAAACAAAGAGTGGGTAACAAGATAACCATGTGACCACAGTGGGGTTAACTAGGATTAATTAGTTAATTAATGATGATGCTACTGAGGCTCAAACAGAAAACTCTATAGTAAAAGACTGTTAAATAAGGCATGCTGATGGTGTATATGCATAATAAAAACATAATAACTGTACCTTGTAAACTCCAGCACATGAAGCAGTTCATATCGTTCCTCTGTTCCAACCTGAATTGAAAGAGACGTGAGCGTTAACGTAATTCAGAAGGAGACACTTCAACCTCAGTCTTCTGAGACAAGTTATCTTAAGTAGCACAGCCAAGCCTGCCATCCTCCTCCAATCAGCTTTAATTGCACTTAAATGTGTTTATCAGTTGCTTGCACTGAGCCGATGGAAGGAGAATAACAAGGTAAAATTCAATTAACTTTCTTAATTGTGGACACTGCTAGGTACAAGACAGAGTGATTAAAGTAGATGCTGAGAGCTTTAGAAGGTCTAATAAAGATTAAGAAATTGGACAAACGTCTAGGAGACGAGATGTTCGACCAAAAAGGGGCGAAAAAAAGAGAGGAAATGGCTCTGGCCTTTCAGCCTCAGGCTCTTTGAGTGCAATCATCAGGTTAGCCAATTAGGAGAACAACAGGAGGAGTGACCCGAGCGTTGGAGAGGACACACTGCATCAACTCAGGATATAATCACGGCAAATGTTGTGTTTTTCCATCACTGTGATCCAAGTGGAAAACCACTTTTAGTGTATTTGTTTTAGTTCTGTTTCAAAACATCTGACAAATTTCATGAAGTACTGTGAAATAGACAAGGGGATAGTTTAGTGTTTTTTGGAAATGAACTAGCCTACAGATGGGACTTATTTAGATGCCGACCGGAGCACGATGATGCCAGTATTATAGATTAAGCAGACCTGTAAGGCTGTTTGCCTTTCTTTAACTTGTTTTGTCCAACTTACAATTTCCACAATGACGCTGTCTGGGGTTCGACCAGAGAACACGAAGCCAAGGTTTAGTGCTGCTCTCACTAAAGCGCCTTCATCTGGGGAGCAAAGAAAAATGTTACAGATAAAAACACCTTTACAAATATCCAAGGTAACATTACATTTGAGCCTGGTATTTACCACAGCAGCCATGTTTCACAGTTGCTGCATGAACCTGGTTCAGTACAGTGACTGAAACCTGTGATCCAGCTACCGTGTGCATGGGGATGCTGCAGGGCAAGAAAGAGCTCTCTACTGTTCTTTATAGTTCACTTCACCAGCAGCTCTTTGCAACCACTCTAAAAACCTCAAAGCTTCACATGAACACGACTGTTTGAAGCAATCCAAGCCCCCCAAAAAGTCATTAGCAAAATGAAGATGCAAAGCTTATTTTCTAATCAAAGTGTTCATCAGTTCTCTAATAAACATATTTAAAACGATCGGGATATGTCAACCTATTTGACAAACTGCAGCCGTATGTTTGTACATTATAAACTGACGTCAAATGCTTTTTCCTTTAACCTCCTAGGACCTGCGTCCACATATGTGGACATCACAGTTTGGGTTATTTAGACCAAAATACTCAATTTTGCTCTACAAGGGCCTGATATCCACTTACGAGGACATTATGCTGCTACTGTTCTATCAACATTTTAAACAAATATCCTCAGATGTGGCTCTCATTTTTCTTAGAAACAAAAATAAGGTAAAAATAAAAAATCTGGTAATTCTTTGTTTTTACATTCATCGGGCCCCAATCAGCCCAAATATCAAAGAGAAATTAAAAATGCTGCCGTGGAAGAGTTCGGGTCTTAGGAGGTTAAACCTGCTGGTCTCTTCAGAAATCTGCATTATTTTCAGGACACATAACTACTGCTGTTAAGAGCAATCTCTATGCATTAACGCTAAAACCTATTCTTAGAGTCTCTGTGGTGGATTTCACCTCATCTGATGTTTGTCATGGTGGCAACTTTGATGTTTAGAAATATGTTATGTGTTTAACTTCCTGATTGACAGCTGTCTCAGTCTGTTAAGTTCACCCGTGGATGTGATGGACTGAAGAATGCATTTTGTAAACAGCTGATTTCATTTTATAATATGATTCCTGGCTCGTGTGTGCGCTGATGATTACATAAACGTCTTTATGAAATACTGGAGCCCGGAGGCTGTAGTGGTGTGTTCCATTTGCTGTGACACAAAGGTCGCTAGATGGAAAATTAAATACTACAACAAAGAGAAATATCAAGGACACACAAGACCATTTATGCAGAGCACCTGGAACCAGATCCAGACACAGCTGCACAACTAGCCATTTAAAATCTGCTCTTTTCGACATGCAGTTTTGAACCTACTTGTACAGGAGAGGTGTAGCATTACACAGAAACGTGTCACTGGGCAAAATCAAAGGAAGGAAAGGAGAAGTTTTGCAACTCTCACACTTGTCTTTGACACCGTTAAATCACAGCAACATGTGTTGCGAGAGCTAGTTCTTTTCTATTTTTAGCTGCTGTTAGGATGCATGTGTTAAGACGACAGCTAAGCTTACACTGTGCCATCAAAGGGCGCAGGCGTGCTGTCCCATTATATATCAGTGAACAATAGATTTTGGTATTAAAGAATTATTTGTATATTTGCACTGTCTTAGTGAAATCCTTTGTCCATGTCTTCAGTTGTAATGATTATCACTGTAGATTCATTCTGCAGAATCTGTAGCTTCATTTTTTTCATTGGTTTTACAGTTTGATGATTAACGACTACAAACGTTGAAAATGAAAATCTGACAACATGCTACGTCACAAACAACATCAGAATCAAGAAGAAGTCTGGTAAATTTTGACGATCTTAAATTACTGTGTGTGAACAGACACACACTGTAATAACATTGTGTATTCCACTTAAAAGTGGGATATACCTGGAGATGCAGCTTGGTAGATGATTTTTCCATCCATGCGTTCAGGGACTGCAGTGTGACAGATGGCCATCATGGTCATGAACTCCAGGATAACAGCAGCTGTAGGCTACAGGAAGAAGAAGGGGCACTTTGACTTTTAATGTTCTTTCATAAAACATGTAACAGAAGCAAAACAGCTACGGTATTGTAGGAAGAGACAGCAAGGACAGAGAGTGCACACCGACAGAGCATAATCAACCTGCAGCCGACGTACACAACCTGCTACAGCAGCCGCTACAAATGTGACAGACAGCTTCTATTAATACTAGTATGCACTGCAGACTCCAGTGACCTGTCTGCTGGAGCATTTATTTAAAGTTTTATAAAACCAGACCAAATAAGTTTGCTGCATTATGAGCACAATAGAGCACAAAAAACAACTTTACTCTCAGTTCTTTTGAACTGCCGTTCAGGTACATTCCTGTTTGCAAACTATAATCACAAATCTACACTTAACTGCTGGCAGAATTATATCTAAACACAAAGACTGCAACTTACACAGGAGAACTCTAATCCTGAACAGGTACCATTATTAATTGCAGCTCTGACACTTGATGAATTTCCTTCACTTCGTGTAGCGCCCAAAGATTTATGACTCCATTTGTTTCAAAGCCAGTCTAAGCTTTGTCAAACTCTGAAATACATGTGGCTTCAGTACTCAGTAGTCAAGCGTGGAGAGGCTAATGACTGTGGATAACGAGCCAAGAGGATCCCACAGAAACTGCCAGCTGCTGACAGACTCATGCCTCCTCATCCAGTAGAAATGTGCTTCATTTAATGAAAGAAGGCCTAACCTATACACTGAGGCATTGTACATTAATGAAGGGAACAGTATGACTAACTTGCCACGGGACAGACCTAGACAGGCATCTGCTGAGGCTGGAGGACCACCGGCTTGCAGTGACCGACTACAGCCAAGACAGTAATATAAGCAGCCTGCAGGGCTGCAGCAGACCTGTATAATACAGCAACAGCACACACAGCAGCCTGGCGGCAAACGTTTGTTAGCAGTGAGTTTAATACCAGCCAATGAATTATGAATATAGGTCTCACGAACCTGTAGTAACACAAAGAACATAAAAGCCTAAGAGTGAGGACATGCTTTCTTTTCAAGTGCAGAGATTTTGCACTCTCTCACCTCCTTAATGGGAAATCTGAGGGTTAATATCAGATGCAGGTTTAAATAATACTGGAGTACTGGTGTAAGATAGCTCAAAAGTGCATGTTTTCACTCCCATCTCAAACAAAAGGCTGCAGCCTCACGCAGAGTATTATTAAATTTGTTCTTTCTGTTGTGAAGAGAGGAACAAAGGATCACATGAATGAAGGGGGGAGGGGTGACAAATTAAAAGTGCCTCTTCCAACACATCGAGTCTATTACAGTCCAGGTGGCTAAGAGAGGCCTCCCTGCCTCCAAGCAGCATGATAATCTGGCCTGGGTTGACGGGTATCCTCTGAAAGACAGGACAGTATGTGTGTGAGTGCGTACACCTGTGTGTGATTGAGTGAGGACATGTTTTCTTTTAAAGAGCAGGTATTTTGGACAGCTCTCACACCCTTACTGGGATGAGGGTTAATGTCTGATGCAGGTTTAAGGCTAAAAGCAGGTCTTTGTTAATTGCTCTTTAAGGGATGGGATCTTTTCATTAAGACTGCTGTCATGGAAACCCAATGACAATAATGGGATTGTCATTGGGAGGTTACTGTGCCACACCAAGTCCAGCCAATAATCACTGTAAAACCCCAACATGCTGCATTTACACTTCCCTCCCGGCCTGCTTTAAAGATGCTAGCAGACAGACGTTTGATTGGGTAAAGTTCATGACACCGACTCCTCCTCTCAGAAGAAAAGCACACGTCTGACAGCAAGACATCGAGGGTGGTGGTAAACTAGGCAGACAGTACAGACATCTGAACTTTGTTCTGCTGACACAATTAGATGTGACAGGAAATACTGTGCTGCCAGCTACCACCCCAAATAACTTCTGGGTAACCTGTGTCACAGCAGCAGTGATAGACACTCATCGCTTCAGACACAGCCCGTGTGGGAAAAAGTTTAAGGGGGAGGAGAAAATGAAGAAGCCATTGAAACTCTGTGGGTGAGGACCATGTCCAGGGAAGATGAAAAGCACCAGAGGGGGTGCTTATTTCTGTCAACACTCTTAATTCCCCTCTCCTTAGTAATGTTCATGCAAGAAGCACTCTGAAGGCCATAAGAAGAAGCGCTTGTACCAGGAGAATATCGACTGTTACGTCAAATGCATCGCTTCATTCAGCAGCTCCAGCAGCGATATCTAAGTGAAAGTGAAGCACTGATTGTGCATTAATTAAACCAACGTCTTGAAAGTTTGAGGTGATGTTTAAAAACCTTGATATCGCTTTGGTAATTCAGCTCACTATTACTGAGGGTTACGTGGGGTTAGTATTGTTGAAGTCCTTCTAGAAGCAAGCATGTGCTGCCACCTAGCGAGAGTCGCAAAAAACCTTATTTTGAATAGCTATACACTCACTGACCATTCTGTCAGGTAGAGGGTTGGAGCCCTTTTGCATTCAGAGCGAGGAACTGGAAACATTTCCCTAAGATTTTGGTCCATATTGGAATAGTCTCTTAAATCGCCTTTCTTCCCCATTCTGATGCTCAGTTTGTACTTCAGCAGGTTGTCTTGAGTCTACATGCCTAAAAGCAAATTTGCCATGTGATTGGCCGATATTAGATATTAAACATTTGTTAATGAGGAGCTGAACACGCATACCTAATAAAATAGCCATGAGCATATATATCAACTTTAATGTTGATGATTTGCTTCTACCAAAAACCTTCATAATTTTGAGCATGCCTACAACGTATCAGTTCAAAGGACAGTCTTCTATATGCTAGAAGTTACCTTGAAAAAAATGACTGGGGAAAAAGAAAAAACATACATCTATGATTTATTACCGTCCAGATTATTCGGGCTAAATCGTTACCAAAATGCATGCAAACCCTGGTTTCCAAGCAGCAGTCAGTTATGAACCATAATTACAAACTGGCGAGAGGCTATCAATGTGAGACTGAAGCAGATCTTAGACAAACTCAATGTGTGGAGAGATTCTGCTGTCATAACAAAGCAAACATCACAGTGGGATTACTACTTTCCCTGGGCGGTACTACTGCACCTAATTGGATGTGACATTTTGCCTCCTCCACACCACTCTGCAGCTCAGTGACTCAAACAGCCAATCAATCACCGTTTTCACCCACTGCATGACTACAGGTGGTCATTAGAGCTCCCTTTAAAATCCTGCAAAGGATGGCAAGATAGTAGTGCACCTCACTGCTTTGTCAGAATTGGCTAATCTTGATGCAAAGAAACAGTAATCCACCCCTCAGCATGATTTTAGTCAAACTGATATTAAAAACAATTAAATCCATCAGTTGCCAAATTTGTCTCGTGAGATAATAACATGAGGCATGCGTCACCATTTTAAAGGCACAAAATAAAGCTAAAAAGAGGCTACTTAAAATGCAAAAGACGATATTATGCAAGCACACACAATTAGATCCAAAATCCGTCTTAATTCTGTCCTAAACGGCAGCAGCGGGTGACGGGGAACCTTGACATTACTTACGTGATTACTCTGGAGGTTTTCCAGTAAGCTCGGGTCATTAAATCCTGCCTCGTCTGATGAGTGTGTGCTGTGCCTGGAAAAAGGAGACACTGAAGTCAAAACAACAGAACACGCTGGCATCCTTGAGAGCAACACTGTACAGCACTAAAGTACAGCATGCTGTCCTCAGAGCAGGCACGACTAGCAAAACAACAAAAAACAAGGATTCTGCTTAGTGATCAAAAGATATTCTGTCAAAACTTAAGATAAAAAGGAGGCAGACTGAACAGTGCTTGTGTACCACTCTTATGTGCTAGAGCCTTGGTGAGACTGCATACAATCCACGGTTTTCATTAACATTTAGAAGAAATGCTCTGAGCTGCCAACCACTGTGCAGCCTCTCAGAGTTCCTGAACGTTACATCGAGCACTAACAGTGTTGTTGCAAAAACCTAAAAACTGGACTAACTAATAATAACTAATTACTGTATCATCATTTAGTCTAGTTTTAACTGAGTAAAAAGTATACATATTAAATGTCCCCACAGGGTCCTGGGACATTTTCAATATAACACAAAATATTCAGCATGATAGATATTTAAAAAATAAAAATCACACCCATCAAAATACACTCACTGGCAACTTTAAGAGCCACCTTCAAAATCTAAGTCCAGTAAATTGAGTGACGTGTGTCTGGACAATACATGCACAAAGTGGACCTACAGCATCACATCCTTTCCACCACCACATATTTTATTCTTGGACTCTACTAAAGTAGCTTTGCATGATTGTGGCTTGGAGTTCCTCTCCATTAAGTACACCCTTTTACTTCTTAAAGTCTTCTTACGGGCTGCCCCTTGCAAACAGAAGGTTGTGGAAGTTCTGCGCTCACAGCTAAAGCTGTGGGACATGATGTAATATCCATAGCAGGGACATCACAGAGGTGAGAGGAACAAAGAACCCTTAATCTGAGTGTTTAGAGCAGTCTGAAGCTTAAGGCGTAGGAGTTTAGAGGTATACCTAATAATTTGGCCAATAAGTGAAATTATAATTTTTTTTTTAACCAACTCATCTTTTCAGCTCTAGAAAAACAAATTTACACGTATACTGGCAGCACACAACAGATCTCACAGCCAGTGCTTTGTGCCAACAATATAGACATTTGCTGAATAAAATATTAAACACAGTGCAGCCAGAATGCAAATGCTGGTCTCCCGGGCTTCAGCCATGGGATGTACAGTGGCACTATTTGGGATGTTGTCCATGCTGGCAGACACAGATCGTGCTTTGACAAAGCAGTGCCCTGAAATATCATTTCCCAAGGAATCCACGCGCATACATTTATTCATTATTCTGTTTGTAAATCTGATCCTCTTTCGTCATTTGCATAAATAAGAAATGCTGTCCCCCTTTTATTTTAATTTAATTTAGAAATTAAACAGCACATGAGGAGCTGCTTACAGTGATAGCAGACAGGCTGAATTTCTGGCAGCTAAAAAAGACCGCATTACTCAAACACTAATCAGGCTCTAATGAATTACTGGAAACCCAATTAGTCTCAAGCCAGAAGTGCTTTTTTTTTTTTTTATTTCTGGCAAGATAGAAAATAATCAACAAGTCAAGCAAAACTTCAAAAAATCATTTCTGATAAATGAGAGGAAAGGATGTATTTTTATCCCTGTAACAGTGGCTTAGGGCAGTGATTATGTAGCCACCAGCCACTCGCTGGCTCTCCAGCAGGGATCAATTTATGATTCTGTGATAAATACACCTATAGATCGTGGAGACAGCAGCTTTAGCCATGGCACTGGGGTTTGATAGAAATGTTGCCGAGAATGCCATTAGCAACCATAATTCTTTTTAATCCCACAGGATATGCTGTTCAGATCCCAAAGAGCCAGCAGCCCGCCAGCTAGTAATACTCCATCCACTGCACAGAAAATAGAGCTTTGGGGGGAAGGAAATATGGGGAAAAGACAGAAATGCAATTAAACAGCCGGGCAGGAGTCGATATTGTGTTACCCCTACATAGATGCACTGGAGGCAGGGAAACGTATCACACTTGCATCTTTATTAAAATCTGTCATGGAGAAATAGGAAAACAAAGTCTGCGTTTTTAAAAACCTCCATGAATATAAACAGAGGACTGAAGCCATTTCAGCTAAAAAGGTTTAAGTTTGAACTCTTATATTACAAATACACAACCAATTACAAATGAATGTACGGGAGCTATTCAGCACCCCTTTATATCTGTAAATGACATAAAACACGCACATTCACATGAAGCCCAAATGCATTATTTTTTGTGCCATTATTATTATTTTTAAGCCTATATAGGTAAGAAAGCCGCAACCTTTCTCTATAGTATATCTCGCAATGTCGATTGTCTTGATGAAATTTGCGAGGCACAAGGCCGGGTGAGCGGGACAGTCAGCTATTGATTATCTGCCAGCACACAGAGATCCTGTCACTATGGGAACAAGGGTGCTGGCTATTCGCAGTCAATAACCAGGGACCAGTTCCAGATCAAACCTGCGGCACATCGAGCTGACCCGTTACCGTCAGGAGGAGGAAATAATAAAGCTTGAGGTGCATCAGAGGCGTCGGAATCCTTGTTTCTCTAATCTAGCAGCACATAATAATAAAGAGTCTCTCTTTAGTGAGGGGAAACATAACAATATAATGAGACATGCTTTCACTGAAGCTGCAACATGATGTAAAGTAGCAAGACTCAATATTTTGGCATAATAGCTATTAACAAACAGGCTCCAATCCCCCATGCAAAATGGATGAGACACGCCCATGCTGTTACTGCAGAGCTCAACTCTAGAGCAGATGGATCTCAGAAGCAGAGCTGTGTGTGTGTGTGTGTGTGTGTGTGTGTGTGTGTGTGTGTGTGTGTGTGTGTGTGTGTGTGTGTGTGTGTGTGTGTGTGTGTGTGTGTTTACTGGATGTGTGAGAAAGAGAGAGAATAAGTGGGTGTGTCGCTTCCAGCTGAAAAGTTTGATGTCAACTGGGGAAAAGGAGAATATGGTGCACAGCTTCAGCCTCCACACAGCACACGGTAAACGCTGGAAGGCTTTGTCTATCAACCTGCTTTTCTAAACTTGCCTGTGAGAAAGCCACAATTCTGAAATACTCATACAGTTCATTATAAATACTACGACTGCTACTATGTTTGAAGCTGCACATTTACGACAGCAGATACATATTTTGATTCGGGAGCCACAGTCACATACAGCACGTCCCATAATTACTGAACGGACAGAGAAAACAACAAAACAAACACACACTGAGGTATTGTGTTCAAAGTCACCATTTCCACAAGGCAAGGCAGCACTAATACATCACAAAAGCAGGGAGCGAATAAAAACAACCACCATTTCACACCCATCGTCTTACCAGTCGTCCTCTGCAAAACTACCCTCCTCAGCCTCAGGGACGTGACTGTTGGAGCGAAAGTGAGAACAAAAAGCATCTTGTTGACAAAGCATTACGTGAACATGCTGTTGGTAAGTGCAGGCGCAAGGATTTTTGTTAAAATGGGATCGTTTAGGAGGAGTTGGAGCGTGGCAGCTTAGCTAAGGTTCTGTGGTTAGGATGATAGCGTTGATTATAGCGTGTCCTCTAATCACTTATTTGTTTCCAGATTTTTTTACAGTTGTGCAAAATATTCATACTTGACACTTTTTACCAGGAACTACATACAACCAGCAGTCACATATCTTAGCCATTTAAGACCGGAAACACAGAAACACCTATTCCAGCAATGTTCACGGGTAACTTAATGATATATCTTTACATTATACATCGTCTCTTTGTTCTCAAGAAACAGTCTGGCAACATGCTAAAACTCCAAGTTTTCTTCTTTTTTGGGGTTGCTGTAGTGCAAGCCATCAGCTAATGAGAAGTTTGATGTGTTGATCCCTGAATGTTTCCAGCCTGCATGCCTGAATATCCATGGGCAACACACTGAACCCCAAGATGCACCCCGATGCATTGAGAGAAAAGTGCTTATGTGAATGGGTCAGTGAGGCATTGAATTCATACTGACCGCCCAAAAAGGGTAGAAAAGCACTATATGAGAACCCGTCCAATTACAAAACCCATCCTTCTTTGATTTTTTGCAACAATTAATTAAAGAAAATACTTTGGAAAGAAGCCCAACTGTGCTTTTTTCCACTAGTCATCATTTACCTTAGTAAATGTGGAAAATGAAAATTGTTATTTCCGTACATTACAGGTGTTATTTTAGCTGTGATCATTAAGAAGCAAAAGTAAACAAAAAAGGAGACAGCTTTCAGTACCATGCTTTTGTATATCTATTCAAATTGTGCATGATTTGACGGACCGTTCTTCCCCTATTATTTTCATTTTATATGCGGTTGTGGTCAGAAGTGAATGTCATGGTAATTTGGGGTTTTTAGATTTCTTTGTACTGTTATTTGTCAAGGGTGGAATTACTGTAAAACCAAGAACTGGCTGCACAAGTTTGTTTTGGATTTTCTCCAGTCTGCACAGGGACAAAAGTATACACACAACCCCACTCGTATTTGGTTAAATGTTGCTTAATGAAGTTGCTTCTGGCACAATTTTGGTCTTCTGGGCAGAATTGGTAGTTCGTTTAAATTGGTTGGCATCCTGGCACAAAAACAGCTTTTAAAGCCAAACCGAAGATTTTTAATAAGTTTGAGTTTGGGGCTTTGGTAAGGCAAGTCCAGAAGCTTATTGTTAGCCTCATGTGTCCATCCCATAATGATTAATGATGTGTTTTGGGGATCATTGTCTTGTTTGGAGGCCTACTTGTGTCAAAGCTTCAACTGAACGTGAAGAATTCAGAGGTAGTCTCCCCTTCTTCATTACTCGATTTAGTTTGTAACACTTGCTAGAGTGACTGGTATATATGACATCAGTAAGCTGTATGGTTGATTCTAACTAAATAAAGTGCTGGATTCACCCAGTAGATGTTGTAAGGTTGATAACAAAAAAACTGAGTGTACGTAAAAACTGAACAACTACAAAATAAGATCATTAAAAGGTGTTACAGTGGAGACATTTTACTCAAATGTCTAAAGAGAAGTCAACAAAATCAAAGGAGAAAACAATCCAAGAAAGACAAAGTAGTAAAAATAGAAATGAATAGAAATCATTTTATAATTGTAGCAGCTGTCAGCAGGCTACCACAGTTCGGTGCATATTTTCAAGGTCACCAATGAACGTAGTAGAACATTACAAACTGAATGTGGCCAAAGAGCATTCCAGCATTATTCCATTAGATCCAAACTCATACAGCCAAGCTTCACTCTTTTACCTACAACAATGAAACAATGGGACTATTTGAAGCAACAATACGTTTGTATAAGACTTACAACCACATATCCTCTACTATATGCTTCTATGCTTCGTTAAGACACTTTTAAATAAAATAAAGAAGAGTTCTGTCATTTGAGCACATCTTTACATAATTGTGCTTTCACTCTAGCCTTAAATAAAAAGCCAGGAGGATTCTGGGAGCCTCCCTCAGATTGGGACTCCAATCCAGTGGAATTAATTAATGTCTACACCCTTGGGGATGTCTTTATTAATTACAGCAGCACTTAATTTGTGTAGAGGAACACATGCGGGCGGCAGCGTCGGGGGGGCTTTGTGTGCGTGTTCTGGCACTAAATTACAAGTCACGCTACAAACTAAGATCTATACACATGCTTGTTCATTCATTTGAACAAAAACATGCCTCATTTTATCTTTGCTTTACTCGTATTATCCCTTTTGCACAATATGTTATTACTTACTGCTTGATATTTAAAAGCTGTTCTTCTGAAATTAAAATAAAGGTTAAAAAAGGATGCAAGTATGTTAATTTGAGAATTTAAAGTTTAATTAAGCAAGAGCTGCCTCTGAACTACTTCATCCATATTTCATGATTAACAGACAGTTGAAAGCATCTATAACAGGAAAGGAGGAAGTTCCAGTTATTCATATTATATAACAATATCCAAAACAGACTCAAGTATGCCACGCTCTTTTACTATTGGCCCGTGTTGGGTGTTTATATTATTAAATATTGCTCAGTATTACTGCTCTGTATGACTAAAGTCCTTCATTAAATAAGTTTTTTTACTACAGCACACACCAACCTGTTTGATCTGGCCTCTAAAATGGTGACTGGTAACAATGACTCAAGTCTTATGGACACATTTAAAAGAACAAATCAAAACCTCCCAGCACAAACTTGCTGACACAATCATCTTTGAAAAGAAAAATAAATGTGAGATAAAAAGTTATTTTTTTGACTTTGTAAATTAAATGAATTGGCTTGGGCAGAGCTAGAACGTAGTAGTACAGCTGACATTGTTGTAGTATGTTGGACAATGAATCCAGAAGAGTGAACTTTTAGAGTCAACCGTTTCTGAGCCGTCTAATTTTGGAAACGCGTAAGAAAAAAAGATGGGGAAGCAATGTCCAAACGATGGCATCTTGAAAATTCTCGACTTATTAGAACTGGTTGTCTTCCCTCCTGCTATGAAACTCTCATCCATATTTATCAGTTGCGTAACAGGGAGTGCGTCTTTCAGAGAATCAAAGAAAAATCTCGAGCCTTTTAAAGGAGGAGTGAGTGCAAGTCTCTGGTCAGCAAGTTTAACCACCAATATAACCATGAAACAAAAAAACATTACATACCAAGAACATCATACAAACCTTTAATCCACACCAGCAATGGTTACGACACAAATATCAGCAATGATTCGGAGGCTTCACATCACCAGCACGTGCAACACTTAAACGGGCTTTACGCTGCTGACCCAGGGATCGACAGTGACAAACTGTCAGTGCTCCCACTGGACTCACAATCACAGCCTAATGAAAGTACAGAGAACTCCAAATAAAATACTCTTTTGTCCTCAGCTTGCACTTCATCAATCACGCTTTTAATTGAATCCTAATGGGATTAAACATGTACTGTCACGCCTGCACTTTCTTTGATTCTGTGAACACTGAGGCTCATTATCTATGCATGAAAATGAAATGAGCAGGAGGAAAAAGGCATTTAGGAGTGATTTAATGTTTAATGTTGAACTCTAGCTAAAAGAATTTGTAAGCTACAGGAGTGGAGGAAAAATAAATTCATTTTGGTTAAAACCCTGTGTTTATAATCCGATACTGTGAGTTACCAAGTTATATCAAAACAACATCGAGCTCGCACCACACTCGGAAAGTACAAAGAGGCATAGCCAGCCTTCACAAACATCTCCAACATGACAAACAACGAACAAACACCCGCAGCGGAGAGTGTAAAGTGCCTTTGCTTGCAAATGCCTGCCCACTTTTTATTTTTAGTTTATGTCGAGAGGAGCACTGATGTACCTGCTAATGAGAAGGTAGGGAGGGAGAATGAAACGCCAGATGCACTATGATGCACACTCGGCACTTAATGAAGGCCAGAGGATATGAGGACGAAGGCAGGGAAAATGGAAAAACAGGGAGGAAAGCTCAACATACCCATAAGCCACACCGGCAATAGTGCATTTCTTGAACTGCATCACGTTGCAGGTGAGAGTTCCTGTCTTGTCTGAGAAAATGTACTTCACCTGAAAGGAAAGAGAAACAGAACACTTTAAAAGAAATCTCTTTCAAATAAGTGCACAATATAAAATATATATATATACCTGGCCTAATTCTTCATTCAGATTGGAGGTGCGGGCCATGGCAGGTGTGTTTGTGGGCTCATATAGCATATCAGTGTCCTGAAAACAATCATGGAAGAACTTAAAATGTAACGTTACTGAACAAACAACATGTTTGCTTAACAATCTTCACATCAATTTAGAAAATATGAACAAAGTCTCCCAAAAACTGGTGCTTTACTTCAAGCCTGACAGTCAAGTTTCCCCGGAGAAAATACTGAACCAAAGGGAAACCAACAGAAGTGTCCTAAATGTTACTAAAATTTACTCGCTAGGGTTTCATTTAAACTTAAAAGTTGCTCAAAATAACTTTTCCAAAATAAAGGAAACATGGATGCCTCAGTCAAGACATTCAGTGAAGTTGACCTACTTACTACAGACACTCATGATGCTAAACCAAACGGTTAACATCGACTTTTAGATGTGTTTTCCCTTTGCAGTGCTATGTGCAGATGTAAATATAGTAATGGTGTTTAAAATTATTTTGATGACCCCATGTTACCACCTTCAGCTTCTTGTCAAGCTGAAACAGTCACATCACCTTATATAGCAGACATAGAGGAAAAGACTTCAACAGTTGTCTTCCTAACAAATCGATGCACAGCAACATCAACATTCATCTGGAGTCATGTGCTGACCTGACAGACTTCAGTCCAACCTTCATTCTCTTTTAGCTCTTTTTGGTTTCTACCAGCTATAAAGGAAAAGTCTGGCACGTACTCGCCGGCTGCTATGTTAATCTTTTATTTGATGCTTCTTGTAGTTTTTCCAGAAAGAATGCTGATGAGAGTCACTAAACGACATCAACACTGCTAAGAGTTGCTGTGAAGAAAACTCCTCGTGATTTGTCAGCGTTCATCGCTCCAATATTCCCTTTTACAAAAGACGCAGCAATCTGATCCAAGATTAAGTAGTGAAAGTTGAATTGCAGGTAACTGCCTATGCAGAAACACTGTCTGAAAAACAGCACATCTATCTGGACTTGAACTCACCCAGTTGATAAAAAAGGCTTGGGTGAACTTGATGACCTCCAGCGTGACCAGAAGACTGATGGGGATGAGGTTGTTGAACAGGATGATGAAGGTGAGGAAGTTAAGGCCAAAGTTAGCTGCCCCACCATCTACAAGGGGAAGAGTTTTAGACAAAAAAAAAAAGAAGTAATACACAGAAGACTCATCAGTGTTGGTTCATTATTATCTGTTAGTTAAATCAATATGCCCAAAGCTACTTCCAGCCAATGATCAACATTATCCCAATCTGGAGAATGTTTTGGGTTAATATCGTCCATTAGCTGGAATTAACTATTTCTTCCACCCAACCTCATCCTCTTACAACTCAACCGATTAGCAATCCAATTTAATGTCCCAAAGATTGAAAGTAGCGAACAGGGACTGAAATATCTCAAATGTCATTAGTGTCGCAGCAGCAGCAGCCTTGGCATCCAGCATGATCCAGGCAATGATTCCACAAAGCACTATGCAAAATGATGCCGGTTCCCCCGAGAGCCCCGAACAATTGGCAATGATCAACATGTAATCCCATTGACACCAAATATGAAAACAGGAGGGATGTGATTTACCTTTCCTCAGCTTGCAGGAGGTGCAAATGTTACCTTCCTAAACCCAAGCCTTGATCTTAGCATTGCGGTTGAGAGGGGCGAGCCCTTCCCCATGAAAGAACGATTCCAAAACAAAACAAAAAAACTGAATGGCACAAAGAGTGGCAGTGGCAGAATGGAAGCTATTGCTACAACAACACATGTAGGTGGGAAAATGTTTTCAGAAGTGGGGGGGGACAAACAGATGCTCTCAAGACAAAGGAGGGAGATTCAGTCCATAGCACATTCTCAACCAAGAAGGAGTGGAAAAGAGTGGGTGGATTATGCCAGCACAATAGTTTGGGTGTTAATGACCATCACCTCACTTCAGTAGTCGTCTTATTATGTCACGCAGAAATGCTGCTATCGAACAACAGAGTGACACTGGATCGGACCAGCAGAGCAGCATTAAAACCTTAGCAAACAGGACATGCATAGGTCACAAACCAATCTGATGTCACTTGTATGTGAAAGTAATATGTTCTAACCAGCTGAAGTGAAGAAACTTGCACAAAGTTCACTGTAAACTGTTTGGTTGCATCATTCTAATTACGTTGTTTTAAATGGCGTGTCTATGCAAGAGCGAGAAAGCCTTTCCCCCTCATCATGCTGCAAGCAGAAGTGACAAAGTGTCAGTTAGCATTGCAACATTTGGAAGAACAGTCAGCATGACTACCTCCAGAAAGAGTGTAAGAATCAGTAACCATACATTCTTGTATTAGTTTGTCACGATTTCAACAACAAAATCTTTTTTTAAACAACATGCACAATCACAGCTTTCTGTTTGTGATGTGTGTCGGGATCTTTGCATTTACTCTTGTAATGCTGTTGAGTGGGTGAAGTTACAATAATTTAAGACAACAAGGCAGCGTGGTGAAATTGCATGTTTACGACGTGGCAGTTTCCCCACCTCTCTCTTTTACCACAGGTTGGATAATATGCACTGGACAGAGCCTCAACAACTCCTTATGGAAATCAAATCAGTCTCAAGATGGATGCTTGCCTTATAATTTACACTCCCCTCGACACTTTGATATGGAATCTTTTAAGAGTGGGTTTTAATGCCACTGAGGACAAAACCCTGAGAAAACCAATGAAAGCCAATGGAACACCTCATCAAAAGGGTCAGTGTAAGTCATAATGTAAGCTTGAACTGACCAGGGCACAACCTCTCCTACACAGGCCTATCAGGGTACAGAGTAATGGCCAGAGGGTCACGATAATCACTTTGCAGACCAGGTTCAGAGCTTCATCACAGCAGCTGCCGCGTTAAGGAACTGAGCAGCACAAATTCTGAACTGCAATAACGTCTGTAATGTCAACATTAAAATTGAGCCATCTTCTATTATGGTTTGAGAACAGAAGTAAAAACTGAGCAGCTTTTCACTTCTATCCCTCCCCACTCTATCTATTCTTTGAAAAATCCACACAAGGAAAGATCGCTGCAGAAGCATTTAGAAAATGTCAGTTCTCGTCCCTTGGGCTGCACCACATGTTGTGTTCAGGCAATAAACACGTATAAGCCTCCTGCCACGAGAAGCTTCCCGAACACAACCTCATCTCCCTCGCAGTCAAAGTAAATGCTGCTCTTTATTTCTGGTGAAAAATGAGGTGGGAACAAATGATAGTCTGAAGCTTGGGAGCTGCAAAGCGTTTAACGTGACACAAAAAATGAAAGAAAAGTGAGACACTGTTTTTAATCAGGCACTGAAAAAAAGACAAAGGAAAAAAAACTAGACGAAGGTATAAGAGAGCTGGAGGGGAAAACCTATCGTTGGATCCCTGGTATGTGCTTGTCCATGGCATGGGCCCGTACAAAGTAGGGCAACCATATAGGGGGCGAGGGTAGGGGGCTTCATTTGCTTAGCAAAGGCAGAGCTTCAGTAAGGGATTAGTAAGGGAGGGTCATTCACGGATGGCCAAGGCTTTTAAATGGTTGTTACCTGGAGCTGTTAAAAAAACGACAACAAAGAAAACAACAAAATCAAACAGAACATTAGAAAGGAACAAAAAAGTACAGCAGCGCAGTGATATTCAACCATTTTTTCCCAATCACACTCATTCACGACACATTTATGCACGTCACGACTTTTCTCATTAACAGGGAATTCTCTTATTCCCACATTGCCACATATTTCACTTGTAAAGCGAAACACAGTTTTAAACTGAGGCAACACAAAAACGCCACGACACATACCAGCATTTAGGAACTTAAAATGACAAAGAAATAAGCTGATATGAACAAGTGAGACAAAATATGTGGAATTAGATGTGCAGCGTAGGCTGTCGGGACTCTTACAGTTGAGATCCATGTACCAAGCATCGTTGCCATACTGGCCCTTCCAAATGGTTTGGCCAATGGAGCAGACCAGAGAGATGGCCAGCAGGCATCCAAACAGCACAAGGATCTGAAAGTTGGTGATACGCTCCACGTTGGACAGCTTCAGAGGAGGCCGCGTGGAATTCTGGGTAAAACGTGAAAAAAGAGATGTGGTAAAAAAAACCAGAAGTAGAACAAACAATAGTGTTTCTCTGTTGTTGATGACAATATGAAACCCAAAAAACATGATCTGAGTCATAATGACAAACCACTTATGAGCATGTGAGTACTAACGCTTGAGAAGCACCAGTAGAAGCAGCCTGGCATACAGTTTGTACAGCATATATTAATTAATCAGTCAGTTTAACAGCTTTGGCCCTGTAACATGTATAAATACGTCACTTCTGCTCACAACAGTGATTGTTTTACTATTTCTACACAAATAATCCACAAATGTGCTTCACCTGCATGAGCTTTGTGTCATGTCCTGTGTAGACTACCACGCCGTGGATCCATTGTGTGTTCCTCAGCTGGGCTCCTCTCAGTAAGATCTGGTCTGGACCCAGTGGTACCGTGCTGTATTGAGAAGCACGGCTGACATTTTGCTGTTTAAATATCTCACCCTATCTCACCCTCAGTCAATAATTGTTGCTTTTACATACAACTAGTGAATTCATATTACCCTTTCAGACCATGCAAACAATAAGCGTACTCAATAACTGAAATGTACGGTGCTGTGCACAAGCATTTTCCACTTTCTTGTTTTTTTCTGCATATTTGTCACATTTACATCTTTCAGATCATCAAACACATTTTAGCATAAGACAAAGAATGAAATCATCATTTGAAAATGACATGGCTTATCTTTGTTTCAAAACAATTCCCATCAACAGGAAAACCCTTGATTTCCACTAATAATATTCATGTAAGAAGAGCTTTATTGGAACAGACTCCCAGAATGAAGATATGTTATCCTAGATATCCTAAAAGCATCCATCCAATGCATTTTCTCTACAATGGAAACAGATTCATAATTAAATATCACTGCAACAACGTCTTTCATTTATTCAGCAGAAAGATAAAAGATGCCCTGAAACCTCATAATTATTCTGGCTCTGTTCCTAGCTAATGGACTATTAAGTTAGTGAGAGGAGCAGCGAGCCAGTCACAGAGCTCTGCATCTGAGCCCACCTGTGTCCATCCAAGCGGATGTTCCCAACAAACTCATACAGATGTCGGTTTGGGCTTTCGCACTCCATCCGCCCGGACAGACGCATCAGGCTGTCAATTTCTTTTATGTCTGCAGTCACTTGGAGTCCCTGTTGGTGTAGTTACAGCAGCATTAAAACACACTGCATACAATGAGAACTTAAGAAAGACTAATAAGGAGATAGTCACCTGTCTGATTTTGAGGTTTGTTTCTCCATCCAGGTTAGATGTTTCAATGTAGCACATACCCTGTGGTTCACTGTTGTGGGGGGAGAGGGTTTAGACATTTGTGGTACGAGAATATAAGAGTAAAACTCTAAATTCAACCATATATTACACTATATTCAACCTGCTCTTGTTTTATATGATTATAACTATATATTAAAATCAATATGCAAAATAGTACTGATTATTTAGTAACTATTAGACAATAAAGTAAGTATGAGATAGAAAATGGCTATCACAGAATAGCAGCAGAAGATTAAAGCACTGCAAACAAAGATGCTATAGATCATAGGTGTCAAACTCTGGCCCGTGGGCCAAATTTGGCCCGCAACCTAATTACATTTGGCCCGCGAAGCCATACCAAATTACTATCAGAGCTGGCCTACTGGTATTACACAGCTAATATATATATTGTTTAGTATTAAGCTTTGCTTGTTCCATATTCAGTTTTTCAGCAAAACGTGTTTGAGTCCATAAGAAAAAATTCATTCTTATATCTGGAGGAATAAATATATTTCAATAAATATTAACGTTAGCCCGCGACTTTGTTCCAGTTTTGAATTTTGGCCCACTGTGTGTTTGAGTTTGACACCCCTGCTGTAGAGGCAACTCGGGAACTATATCAATGTTTTAGTGAAGTTAGCCATTTAATCGTACAGTAACACTCTTAGGAGAGACAACATCTTTGTTTGGTGCTGCCACTAAGCTTAACTGTCTTTCAAGAAAAGTGAAAGTACATTGCAAAGGGACAAGAGTAAAAAGAGAGAAAACACATCAGAGTGGGGCGATCTGAGCGAGCAAGCATACCCAGCACAACGAACAAAGCAGACATACAGACTCTGACAGACTCTGGGCACAGGGACAGCGTTGGAGCATGCCAGTTGTTAAGGTGAGCTGGGTCGCCAGTTAGCTACTGTCTTAAATTACCAATGTATTTACACTTAAGACAGTGACGCTTTACTCAACTGGTCAGCTGTTTTAGCCATCAAATAAGTTTTGTTTCATGGAAATGAGCAAAAGTCTATTGCAATTGTCAGGAAGTGACTTCTAGAGTAAGACTCTGTGCAAACTACCGCTTCGGTACGGAACATGCAAAGTTGACAAAACTATGAATCCGAGATGATTTCATCTTGGAATGCGACTGCATGCAACCTGCAACATTAAAACAAACTGCTGCATTCAGGGTGCCTTACAAGCCATGCAAGGATAACATATTCAAGACCCAAAGAAAGAATCTACAAAAAGGAAAACATGATCCTTTATGTCTAGATGCTTCATTCACTCTGAGCACTGTTAGAAGTTTCAGCCAAACATTTAAACGTGTCACATAACTGTAACATAAATTGTAACACAATAACTGCCAATGCCATGGCTGCTAAACTTCAAAGCGTGGTGCTCTTTGACCGAGGCGCTTAAATATCTGGTTGTTGCCAGCATGATTGCAGGCCTCGTCCTTCCACGAGTTTGGAAAATAAAATCTATCTCACTGTTTCAGGAGGATCTCTCATTCCGGTCCGTACACACAGCCCCTATCTCTCCCACTGCTGTTTTGTTCTCAGTGTTGCTTGTTTCCTGACCTGGATGACAGAATGACGAGGTCAGCCGGGAGGTGATCCCCATTTGCCGCTCTGATTACTTCCCCAACAGCCACCTGATATTACCAACCACGCACCAGCAGGGGGCGAGAGAGAGAAAGTGTGGCAGTTGTTCACACAGGAGGGGAGGGGAGGGTAAGAGAGGATGAGGATCGAAAAGTAGAAATGGAAAGGAAAAAAATAAATAAAGAGACAAACAGCAAACACATAAGGGGAGAGAGACAACGGTTTCAGTTTTTGGTAGATGAGAAGAGCACAACCATCAGTCCTGTGTGGTCAGAGGTTCTGTTCCCCTTTTCGGCAAACCATTTAGAAACAGCAAAACAGCTGGCAGCACTTGGATGCTGTCCCACCAGAGGACATGTTTTAACACAAATGAGACTTCCTTATCTTTTTAAGAAGAACTTCGGAACAATATTCAATAGATTTTAAGAGGGTAGAAAAACACTCAGAAGTTCTATTCACAGCAGGTCCAAATGGTTTTTGAAAAGGTGAAGGAGGTGGGTAGCCTCATGATTGATCAAATCTAATCAAAAGTCACATTACCATTACCCCACCTAAGCAAATGATGGTTATCCTGCCAGACTGCAGAGCATTTGATCATATTTAGCATCTTTTACATACCTTCAAAAGCATTTTGACAATGTGGATTCAGTAAATTATCTAACCATCACTTCCTTAGGCAGAGCGGAGATAGAGCAAGAAGAAGAAAGAGAGAGAAGTTCCCCACAGTCTGGCAGGCTCGTATACCTGGATGATAAAATGACAGCATCCGCAGGAACGAAATCACTGCCATTTACTTTAATAATATCGCCCACTTCAACCTGTGAAAAGAAACTGATTATGCTGTGGGACGCCAATAAAACAGCGTAAAAGAAAACATGAGCTCAACATTAGGTGCAAAAACTTCACAGCTTGAAAGAGTAGACTGTAAGCACATTAAAGCCCTAGAATAAAACACAGTGGAGAAACAGCTGGAGTCCTCATTCCATTAGAGCCAAACAGGAGCACCAAAACATTCACCGGAAAACAAAGCAACAATTTTACATTTCAAATACTACTGAGACCTGCACACTTTACAGCAAGTGACTCTGTGATGCAAAAAACAGATTGTGTGTGTCTAAGCCAGATCCTCAGTGGCTCCATGGTGTAGTGGTCAGCACTACACCATGGAGCTCCAGTTTGACACCGGGAGGAGACACAAACTCGGCCTCAGGAGGTCACAAGCTAGTGTTTTCCTAGTCATACCCCCGGGCTTGCATGAAACGCAGATCATGCTTGCATGTTTGATTTGGCACAGTTAGGCGACCCTTTAGGGAGATAAGGGCTGGAAGCTATCTAGGCTCAGAAATTCTTAGCAATAAAAAGATTAATATATGCTTACAGCTTCACAACTATTCAAGAACTAAGAACTGATCTGAGAAGGAAGCTGTGTTTTCATAGTTATCAGGAAATGCTGCATTTGAAAAAGCAGCATGGAAAGTTTGGTGAAGAAGACAGCACATGGATCCATTTCCTTTACATGTAGAGTGATCATAAACCTGCAGTGTGGACCTGTCTAGCTAGCTAATCACACTACTTTAATTTGAAGGCTGGCCTTGTATTCAGGTGTCAGGGTAACAAGCTTACATTACAGTGAAACACGCTTAAAGACTTTTAGCAGTTAACTAAGATTCCATCCAGCAATCAAAAAAATCATTTAATATCTTTTATGGTTAAAATTTTAGGACATTTGAAGAAACAATATTACATAAAAACATACAAAAATAAACCTAAAACCCACGAAGATCCACATCATTATAAATTATGACTTTGTTGGCAAACAAACAGCAAAGACAAGTTGATCATTTTGACCTCATTCAAGTTGCCCTGAAAGATTGGGCGCCAAAAAAGAAGTTTGGCACAGAAGCAGCTTTTACAATATGCATGATGAAGACGCTAAAAGCATTAATTATTCAAAACATAGCTTTTTAGAGAATCTTTCGTGTGGGTAAAGCAAAGGGACAGTTACATACCAACGGGTAGCACTGAGATTTCCTCCCTGCTGATAATTTATTGCATGAATCACATGTTGTATTAGATACAGTGACACTGCATACATCCAAAAACTCCCATAACACAAACTACAGTGGTGTGAAAACGTGTTTGCCCCCTTCCTGATTTCCTAGTGTTTTGCATATTATTTGGATTTTTTCCCCTTAATAATAAAAACCTTCATTTAGGAACTTTGTGTTTACTTGGATTATCTTTGTCTAATATTTAAATCTGTTTCAGGATCTGAAACATTTAAGTGTGACAAACATACACACATACAAAAAAAAAGGAAATCAGGAAGGGCCACCACTGCATATGTATGAGATTATTCCAGCGGTGACTGTTTGTATGCATCTGTATGAGATGTAGTTCAGTCGTCTCTGCAACAATAACAGTTGCACTTACCCACTCATCCATCTGTGGATGTGTCAAATTAATGTTAACATTTCTTTTCTAATGTTGTTCACTTATGAATCTGCGATTTGGGACAGCAACATGTTTACACAGACCATTCACATCCTGTTGTTATTTCAGTTCTCAACAACAAATTAAAAAATGCATTACGTCTCATATCACAGACAGCAGCAAGGAGAGATTTGGCTAATGTTGCACCGCTACATGCTGATTGGAGCTTTTAATGGAGGAAGCAGCATCACCATTTATTAAACTGTCTGGTGTGTCTTCTCCACACCGTCTGCCGAACGGCCCCAGCCACATTAATAGAAAAGTTTCATTATGAAGGATTCTCACCGTCCTCCAGCATTGCCTTCTAATGGCCGCCCACATGGAAATGCTGGATTAATTAGTTTAGGCAGGATAGTTTTGGGGGGGTGAGCTTTCTGTAAATGACGACAGCATAATAGCTTGTGAAAAGTTGCTGGATGGATGACAGGCTCGATGCTCCGGTTGAATGAAATTTGACTGGTTAGAATCTTACAATAACGATCTATCTATATATGCCTGTATTCACCTCCTCCTTAACGGGTGGATCTAAAACAAAACTTTGCACGAACATCATCATGCATACAGAGATTATTAACATGTGTTTTTGTTTTTAAAAATCCAGCACACTGTGCTAATCTCAGTATCCCTCTGCAAATGCATGAATGCCGTGTTTTCCGTAACTTCACATCCACCAACAGAATGTTGTTCGAGTCGCAGCTAAAAACAGAATGAAGAATTTGAAATGACACTGGAGGATTGTGACTAATAACGGCACACTGTGGAAACATACCTTCTCCCAGTGCACGATCTCCCAGGCACCATTCCTCAGTACTGTGATGAGTAAGGAGAGAGATGTGGTAAGTCTTATTAGGTCTCATTGAGACATACTTGCTTCCTGGCAACATGAATCCGTTTATACGACACTAAATAAAGGGTCAAGTTGTCTACAAGAGGAAAAGAGTTTTGAATACCTTGACATTCCTTTTTGTTGACAACACTGTCAGCATTGTGACGTTTCTGTAAGGAAAAAAGAACAACACACATGCTCTGATACATACTATTTTAAAATAATGATCTGAAAGAAGTCAGAGAACAACACTTGGGGGAAATCATGTCTTAGTAATCTACACGTATGCAAAAACAAACCCTAATTAACAAATTTCCCATGTGTGGGACTAATAAAGGTTATCTTAATCATACAGTCGTGGATTACAAGTGAACGCCCTAAAATTTGCTGACAGAAATGTACTGAAGAAGCTGACACTGTCCATATCACAGTAAGAGAGAAGGAGACTGCTATTTACAGTTCCTGCAGAGACACTAGAACTACAGTACAAACCCTTGTGTCACGCAGTGTTTTACCCAAAGTGGCCTAAAGTATAATTGCTGCACTAATAACAAATGCACACAGCTGGCAGGTGGATGTTTGACTCTAAAATGAATAACTATACATTTTGTGCTGCTGATATGCAACAACCAGCTATTTCTCGAATCTTTTAAAGTAATGAATTGATCCCAAAAATTCAGAGATCAGCTGATGTGAAACAAACAAACAAACCCATCAGCTGCTTCACATTCACGTAGCTTCTCCCTTCGTTCGAAACAAACCATACTGCCTGTGACCACATCAAAGTTCAACTCATCAGCATTACTTCCCTTCTTGTTGGCTGAACAGTCATGCAACATGCTGTGACTTTAACAGCTGATTCCAACAGACAGCTTGTCAGCTAGCATCACGGTGAGTAATAATGCGTTTCTGCATCAATCTCATATAAATGATCACACTGTTTTAAAACGCAGCTCTAAAAGCAGCCTGTGTCTTACTTAATTAACAAGGAAAACGTGTTTACAAGAGGAGGAGGTCTTTTCTCATTTAAGCTAATTTAACTTTTTTGAGTCATTTGAGCTACTTTAAAACACTGACAGTAAAGGTGAAGTGAGTCGTGTCACCAGGAATGAAAGGCTTTTAGCTTTTAGCATCCTACGAAGACTATTGTGTATATCCCCTCGTTCTTCCCATATGTGCGTTTGTTCAATTTAAAACAACGTCGTTTTAAAATTCCTGCAACATGCTTGTAGTGTATAATTAAAAAGCCTGCTGTGTCACGCGGCCTTCACCACCCTCACTATGCCCAGGAAAAAAAGAATTACTAGTAGAGACCTTTGGAAAGCTCATTCATCATCCCTTGTGCGAGAGCTGTCAGCTAATTTGATTCATCCACACACTATTAGGTCCGGCTGCACAGACCCTCTTCTATTCAGAGACGTGTAGGAGGAGCTGAGCTGTATTTGTAGCTACTTCACAACTTATACTGCCTTTTCTCAAATCCACTGTCCTTGCCTCCTTTGCACTTTGTGTCCCCGTGGACACGAAAAAAAGGATCTGCACGGTATTTAGATGATGTGTATAATCATAGTGCAGTAGAAGGCAAGCAGCGCACAGAGGTTATGCGTAACTACTGCAGTATTAGGTCTCTGTAGACCACAGCCACAGAGGGGAGATACAGAAAGCAGTGAAAGATAAAAGCAGCTACTGCAGTGTTACCTTGATTAACCTGCTTCAACATGGACCTAATGAGACATTAAGTAGCAGCGAAGGACGTTTAACCACAAGGACAGAAACAAGATTGTCTTTGCTCTTTCAGCTGCTTGTTTTAGGTGACTATGAGAGCAATAGGAAACTACACTGCTGTGTAAAACTGCACCACACACTATTGTTAAATACATCAAGGTATTATATTTCTGTTTCTCTACCATTTTTCAGCCAGCTGAAGTACAGCCCGAGTCTGCTGCTGCAGAGGAGGCTGCCAGCAACAAGGTAAAGTACGTGCTGTGCAGTGTGTGTCCATAGTGCATGATTCATGAAGTCAGGGGTCGATGTTGCCCTGTCAGGTCAACTTGTGAGAGACAGCGCAGCACAGGGAGCAGACGCGTGCGCAGGTGACCTTCAGCGATAAAGACGGAGTCATCACCACTCTGTTCCCATGTTTTTCACAACAGGCCAGGAGAGAAAGTGCTGCGCTGGTTTCCCTCAGCATGAGATAGCAGCTAATAGTATAGAGAAAACTCCGCTGGGACCTGCACAGAGGATCGCATTGCAGGGTCACTGCAATACAGTAAAATGCAACATTCTCTCACTTTGTTCGGAATTGCGCGCATCACGTTACTACACCACAGTACGCGAACGCTGAAGCTTCCAACTTCAACTCGAAAAAGATTAAACCGCACAAAAGCAACTATTCAAATCAATCTTCCTCCTACATACATATCAAGCATCTGTTCAACAGCTCCGGCTTGCTTTAGGCAGACCGCTGTTTTGTTTTGTTGCTACTAGCTGCCTCTGTACACGAGCATTCAGTATCTAGGTTAATTGACTGAATGAGTACTCAGGGTGCAGAAGGCACAGCTGTGACCTCTGAAGTGAGTGTGTGTGTGTGCACGGAGATGTCCAATCGTGTGTGTGTACACATGTTGGGGTGTTTCCTGCTGTGGTCACATAACCATCACTGCCTGATTCATGCTTCAAAGAAAACAGATGACATAAAGCGAAAGACGATCACAAACTCCTGCAAAGGGGACTGGACTATTTTAACCCTGGAGAACCCATGGGGTCGGCTCTGACCCCATGGGTTCTCCAGGGTTAATTTGGATTTTGCTCGATGAATTTCATTTACTGAGGCAACTGAACTTTGATAGGTTGTGTTAGCACATTTTTGTGGTGCAATATATTAAGGCATGCATGTAGAAAAGCTTTAAAATTCTGTGCACAAACTGCATAAAACAACATTTTTTAAAAAACCCACTACACTATAGTTTTGTCTGTACTGTCTGGATTGTATGGGGAGCTCCATATGATACCTGATTTGCACATGCTGCTTCAAACCGAATGCAAATTTGGCCTTCAGAAGTATGTTGATTGCCTTTTGATAGTTGCTGACAGCATGATTTTTTTTAATCAGGGTCTTGCTGATGTGCATTTATTAATTCCTGCACTAATGATGCTTTTCTAGGCCGGGTGGGTGATGGCTCTCAAGCAACGACTGCATACAAATAATGGACGTTAACCACTGTGACTGTGACCCGAGTCACTGCTTTGTGGAATACCATTCTAAAGCCATGCGTTTGGAGCTGTAGTGATTTAAGCCATTTCAATAATACACCTCAGTTTTTAGACTTTATTAAGAAACGCTGCTGCACAAAATCAATGAAACACATAAGCATGGCTCTTCGGGCTTTCACTTTAAGAAATAAATAGGTCAAATTACCAAAAACCTACTGCCAGCTCATTAATTGGAAACCAGACTTTTTAAATTGTGGACCTACTGCAAAAAAAGTGAGTGTATATGTATGATAGCCCATGGTTTTAGACTTAAAAGTCTAAACTTTGCACCCTTTATCTTTGTCATTTCCACATTTTCCAAAGCCATGCAGTGGGCCGGACTGGGTCCAGGCCGGTGTAGTATTCCAAGCCAGTCTTACCAGATCCTCAATGATCTCCTTGACAGCAGCCACCACCAGGATAAATAGTAGCGGCACCAGAGTGGTCCAGCGACCAGTGGGAGACACATCTGGGATTTGCTAAAAGAGACACAAAAAGAAGAAACTCAGTTGAAGCTCGACTATCAAAAAAGTCACAAGGATTTTGGTCAGTAATGACATGATGACTATTTAACACGATTAGTTAGCAGTCGTTGTAAAAATAGTGGTTTCGCTAAATGTTGAAAAAGAAGAAACTTTTTATTTAACTGAACTTTCTTGAACGGCGCTGAAAGACAAAAAGCATTACTGCCAACCAGGAAAGGCACAGCAACCATTTCATCTCAACTTTAGTAATCAGTGATAGCCAAATTTAGTAACTGAAAATAAAAGCTTATCTTATCACGTCTCAGCTAGGTGACTCAACAGGAGAAAAAGAGTCGCCCTAAACTACCACAACTTCAATTAAATAAATTGTGATCATTTTTGTTACTCTCTCAGACTGGATATGTGCATGTTACAGAAAAACAGATATTGATATCAACATTAGCATCAGAATTCATGTTTTATTAGCTTGACTTATTATTTAACACACTCAAAAGAAAAAAGATGCAAATTCTGGGTCACATCCAGCACAAACAACTCTCTTAGTACCTTTATAATTCTCTCATTACCCCTGAATGTTTAATTCTTTTGGCTACCCAAGTCTTTCGACATTAACAGCCAAACATCAGCAAAATTAGAGCCAAGCCGGGCCTCGTGAGACAGCCCCTGTTACACCGCTAGAAGGAAACTTGCATGAAACAGATCTCTCGTCTCTCTCATCTGCATGGATGTTTTATTCAAGGTCGCAGCATCGACAGGGCAGGTAACGAAGACTCGCACTGGCTGCTGTTCAAAGCAGCTACTTCAAGGTCACTGGAATGAGTCCTTTCCCATCCTTAGAGCTCTCATTAACAAGAGATAGTCTGTCAGGATGAATATCAGCAAAGACAGAAAAGGAGTGCTATTGAGCTTTCCTTTGGTCCACTTTTTTATATCTTTCCTGGTAAGCTCTGAACACCTGAGATATGGATTTCAGCTTCTTTGAATCATGTAGCGATAATTGGCGGTCGAGGCTTTAAGTTCTCAAAAGGGATTAATGTTGTCTTATGCAGCAATCCACTATAAAGTTCTCTGGGCAAGAAATCCTTTGTTCTGCTAAATCAAAAGCAGTGCCAGCAATGCTGAGATCTGTGGCTACTGTTGGGAAATAATCAAAACATGACCACAGCTGATAATGAGAAAGAAAGTGAAACCCTCTTCCCAGGAGAAGCTCGTTTCTTTAAACAAATTTAATGGCTAAAGATTTGCATATCATCCCTGACCCATTTTCCAGTGTGGCTCTCATTCACTACTTGTGTGTGTAAGTCAACGCACAACGCAGTTCCTGCACTTCCTAGTCCAAAACATCACCAACCTGTAGTATCGCTGCACCCCATTCACAAAGCGTGTACACACAAATCTGTTTGAACCTAATAAAACGTACGAAACTTTCACACACAAATTCCTGGTGTATGAAAACACACAACAGTAACAAAACACAATTGGGAAAAAAAGAAATGAAATACTCACACACAACACAGAGATCACACACAGTTTTAATGCTTAGCACAGCAGAGTAGGGTCACATTTGAATTCTAAAAAGCTTCATTTCATAACCAAATATACCAACAGTCTCCTTGTTTGTTTTAATGTAATAGTTACGGCAGTAAAACTAATTTTACATTGTTCTGCAGATTAGTCTGTGTGCGGTCGGGGTAACAACCAGCTGGTAATGTTGCAACAGTTTGCCACATTAAACGTTGCCATTACTCAGTGTGTGTATACTCACTTTTGCATTCATTAAAAGCAGGCTTGCATTTTTGCTGGACGTCACTTACACTCAAATTTCTTGGCAACATCCCAGTTATTGATGTTTCTCCAGTAACTGCAGTGAGTTACTCTTAGCTTAAAAGACCTGGCACTCCTGGTGTTTCTGCTCATCTTTTATTCATATTTTTCTAATCAACATATCAGCATATCAAACCATTGCTTTTTCCCCTCTTCTATTTTTCCTGTTTTTTCCGTTTGTAAAAATAATAGGTGCAATGCTTTGTTCAGCTTCATTATTTCTAAATATAGCGGAAAACGATGGAAGCGCGGACGTATGCAGACAGCTAGCACCAGCCCTATCGATTCTGATTCACTACTATGCTGCTGAGCAGGTTTCATGAACCTGATAATAACGTCTAAGAACTTACTTTGTGTTCCCCTGTAAGAACATTTCCATGACCACATTAGTGAACGAGGCCTATTGTGACGAGCCCGTAGATAAATCTCTTTTCCTTTTCAAGCAGACACACACAGTATTACATGTATTATTCATGATCAGGATCTATATAAAGCACTGCATCTGCATGTATGTTTGTGTGACTGAGTGCATATGAAATTACAGACGTGACCGAGAGAAATGGAGTCTAGGTCATGGTGTACGCTTAAAAAAAACATGAAAAAAAATGAATTAAAAAAGTTCAGTGGAAAGAAAGGAAAGTGATGAGAGGTGATGTAATTAACAACAAAAACACATCTTACCTGAAGGAGTGCAATGAAGAGGAAAAAGGCATTGGCTGCCCTCCTGAACTGTGAGTACAGGAATCGAGGGAGGAAGGTGAGGACATTATATTTTGCTGTGCTGAAGACCAGATCAAGTAGAAAACAAGGCCATGGGTAGAGGGAGCCAGCATGGATATGAAAGAGAGAGAAGACAAAGTAAACATTGGTTAATTGTAATAATCCAGTAACTCAGAGAGCATTTGGCAGAAGCTGACCACAGATCACAACTGACCCTGCTACGTTTACCAACAGTAACATCATCACACTAGTTACCCAAGTTACCCAATTTCAGTGGTAGCCATACATGCTGATGCTATAACAACCATATGACCATATATTTTAGTTGTCGTCCATCCTCTTTCAGGTCTTCTGGTATTGCTGAAATGGCCAGTGCACTCCTTTTACTTTTAAGAACGTACCAGTGTTGATCTGGCCATTGCTAAAGATTTTGCTATCTCAATAATATGTTTACTTTGTTTTTCTGTCTAATGATGGCGCCCCAGACTTTCCTTAACATCACTTTGAAAATGTATTTGAAAATTCCAACGAATAGCTAACAAATACAAGTCCAACTCTAAAAACCCAGCAGGCCTCACCTGGCCATGAAACTCACTCAATGATCCAGTTACCTTTGAGCCTCTAAAACAGGGATCTATGTAACTATAATTCCTAAACAGACAATACGATACTTTTGTTAAACACTGTGCTTCAGTCACATTGATTGTTTGATGTAAAATGCATTATGGTGATGCTCTAGCTGTACTTGTTGTGAAGCCATATATTTAGATCACCCTGGACATATAATTGCATAGCATTAAGCAGCTCCTTGCCCCTCCGCCCACCCATTCTACGAGGTCTTTTGCGATGCAAAGACTTGTCTGGATGTGCGACTGATGAACAGCAGAGCCCAGTGGACTCAGTGATCGTAAAGAATAATTAGGAGCAGGAAGTTAGCTGGCAGTCGGGTCATAAAGACCTCCTGGCAGATCTGTTGGTGCTAGGCTGGTGGAGCCATCAGCAGCCCCAAAGTCAGGCCTCCAGCAGTCTGATTTACAGCTGTGTTAAAGGGTCAGTCAGAGCAGCCACTTTGGGAGAAGATTTATACCATAGAAGGATGCCAAGCCACTGGCAGGGCTTTGCTTACTCACACGCAGACCAGAGCCTTTAGACATACACATGCAGAATATCAGCAAGTACAGTGCAACGAGCATATGCAGTTCAACATCAGTGATATCATTGTTTCCCTCCTGTTAGTCTGAATCATAGATGACAAGCATATTTTTTGCAATTTCACTTGTAGCACACCCAGAAGCACAATGTAGTCGCAGAAAAGCGGACAAGCTTTAAATTGCAGCACGGAGGAATGAAGAAAATAAACACAGTAACTGTCATCATGCCGGCCTGGTACACACTGCATCTGTCTGGCAAAGCAAGAGAGCAACATGAAGGCATTGTTCTGACAGCAGTACAGTGTGATACCAGCCTCACAAAGACCCATCAGAACAACTCTTCCTTTCATTGATACTTGGTCTTGGACTGCATATACTTCGTTCAATTTGTGTAATAATTAAAATCTCTGGGTAACCTGTAGGTGGGGTTTTGAGCAGGTGTTCCATGTTCACTCACAATGCCACAGCAGCAGCAAGTTAGCTGGAGAGCTAACACAACAAGTTGGAAGCTAAGAGGCAAACAGCAGCATTTCAGAGGCATTTCAAAGCCGCCCGCTTTTCCTTTTTTACCCAAAGTTCAGATGATGAGGCTTCAGTGTCTCTCAAATTCCCCTCTCATTATGCTTACTCAGAGAGACTCGTGCAAAGAGGAGTGGAAGACGTTCGTTTTTATGACACATTTGGTAACATAATGTCATCTTCAACTCGATTAATTATTATCTCACTTCACCTGCTTCTGTCAGCACACAAGAAACAAACTATTACGACTCCAAGTGACAGCATGCAGCAGTCAAAGCCAAACTCTTAGTATAAAGATCAGAACAGGAAAAAGCTAGATTTGCACATTCCTACTTCCTTAAAACACAACAAACAGGCTAAAACAACAACTGTACACTGAAGCAAAACTGAAACCAAGTCGCTTTATTCGGGTAGAATAATTATACATAATTACAATCATCATCAGAGGAAACTAAGACTAAAAAGTCAACCAACAAGTCAGACATGCAAATACAAGGAAGGAGGAAGAATATTTTCTGTGTCCCTTTGTTTGTCTGATTGGTTGAGAAAGAAAGACCTGGGTTTTGCTTACACACCATATTCTGTTGCGTCCGTCCTCGTCATCTGATTTGCTGAATTTCTGTAATGTCAGGGTTTGTTTTTTAAGTAAAACAGTTTAAAAGGATCAGGTTTACTGCTTAGTGAAAATTTTAACTGTATTTTACCCATTGATCACACACTTGCACTCCTTTATTAAATATTTTGCCATACATCATACAGCTAAAAGATTACCACGAGTACCTTTAAATTAATAAATGGCAAGTCCCTTGGATATTAAACATCTAAGCACTGTGGTGTATACAGTCTGCCCCTGAGATACAAAGAACGTGTGGCTGGGGATGCATCATGCTCTCTGTGATTTATTTTCTTCAAGCCTTCTGATCTCATGGGGGTAAGCTGCAGAGCATATGCCCAATCATCTCTGGTTACCTTTGTACACAGAATCACTTCCAATAATACATCTTAATGGATGATTATGGATCCTTCATTTTGTTTCCTGGGAGTAAGCTGAGATCAAGAAGATATGAGAGGAGCACTTCCTCCACTTACTCACAAATCAGAGTATAATGTTATTATGAAAGCCTATTTTGTTTGTTTAATCTTTGAATAAGATTAGTGTGCTAGTTAAAAGAAACAAAGAGACAGCTAAACATTTTCAACCATGCCTCTGCCATTTATTTAAACATAATATCATATTTCATTAAAGAGTGCTAATTAATAACAATAGTTGGCTCAGATCCTGCAGTATTAAAGAGAAAACAGTGACCAACATTTGGTGACAGTGGAAAGGAAGAACCCCATGTTCACAGGAAGAGACTTCCAGCAAACCACTATTTCTTCACATCGTAGCTCACGTGGGCTTAAGTTACTTTTCACCACTGCTCGTTGGCAAACACCATAGAGTGGATATGAAAGATGAATAATGCTTCTGAGTCTAAAAAGCCAATGAGGACATAAACCTGTACTCACCTTTATAACTCGACAGGGCGACTCCTCTGGTTTGAAAAAAGACGTTTGTCTCTTTAAATGTTAGTCGTACTCAACTCACTTGCTCTGTGATTCATAGTCTGAACTGCTAGTTTCAAGTCTTAGTTAACACAATGGCACGGTTAGTTTTAATTTATTTGATTTTTCAATAGATTCCCCATTAGTGTAGATCAGAATAGTAAAGCAGGGTATGCTTCAGATCGTTAACAAGGCTGTCAATGAATATAAAAATTACAGAAGAATTGTTAAAGAATTTTTGTTTTTATTATTCTGAAAATCAGTATTTGATTATTGAAAAACATGACAAGCAAAACAAAGACATCTGAAAATAAGTTGACATCATGGCGGCTGTATTGTGTATAGTGAGTGTTTAGCATGTTTAACCATCATTTGCAGTATTATTTACAGTATATGGCTCGTATTGTTTTACTAACACACAAGCATAGGAGGGCAACCCTGAAGAACAGCCAGCAGATGATTAATGTCTCCTGCTGCATTACAACCTCTAATGAGTGCCACTATGAGCACATTATGGAGTTTTCAGCCATGCGTGTTTCCAGGGACCACAAACAGGAACAAGGTTAACCAGCTGTGGACTCAGACCGGAGAGACCAGATGATGACACTCAGTAAATAAGCTTAAAAGCCTAATCGCGACCCTGCCTCTCTGCCATATTGCATTTGAGTCTGACTGAAAACTTTTTCTAAATCCTAACATTCGTTCTTCAGCATTCATGTGTACAAGCTGCATTACAGTTATGACACAGTCTGATCTGGACTGATGTTATTCTGGATTAAAAGATGCACTTTCTGCCTTTTTCAGACGTTCACATAGCTTTTAAGCAGAGAATAACCATACAGGAATTAGAGTCAGACATGTTGAGTTTTAGTTTAAAGTCTAAAGATCTCAGTGAAGATTGTGTCAAATAAAACTGCTGCAAAGGTGTTGACTTTCTTGTCAACAGAAACTTTAGCTTTTCGGCCTTGGGATTCCACCGTCAGCGGAACCACACGCTGCCCTGGACTGTGTGTCTGACTGCAGGTAATTTGTGTAACAACTGATCGGGACATGTGCAAAGTTTTTGGGCCCCTTATCTGTGTTCTTATATTTTCATAATTCGTGTATAGCTTTGAGCAACAGCACATTGAGCCCATCTCCCTTTGTTCAGCATTGCTGTCATGCACTGTGATAACCCCTCCCACTCTGCTTATTTTTTTTATCTGCATTTTCTTCCTGGTTTTGTGGTGGATGCGGGTCCAGAGAGCAGCACGCCTGTCAGCAGCCGACTGATAAAAAAGAGAGCTAGTGCACTAACTCTCTCACTCTCTTCCCCAGAAACCAAAAGCTCGTGTCTTGGGTCTTGGTTGCTTGGTTCTACCTTTTATATTTGGCATTCCCATATTTACTATACTACTGCTAGTATTAGAGATGGACCGATCCGATATTACGTATCGGTCTGATACTGACCTAAATTACTGGATCGGATATCGGAGAAAAATAAAAAATGTAATCCGATCCATTAAATATCACGAAAGCACCTCACAAAACTTGCAACACGCCGTAACTCACCTCAGAACGTTAGCACGTCGGAGCAGTATGCATCACGTGATAGAGCGGCTGTGGCATGCGGGACCTGTCGGTGGTCTGGATAGCATGTGGAGCTTCGCTAGCAACCCGGCATTTCATCTCCGACAAAGTTATCCCGAGAGAAGTAAAGCAAGTGTGTAAGTCCATCTCTGAATGTTTGTAAAGCATTCCTGCGTTAAGCTTAACAAGCGATATATGGAGCGACTGCCTCTTCTTGCTGCTACTTCAATCATGAAACTGCTTAATGATCAGCTGATCGGCTTTTCTGTCGCGAGTCCGTCTCTCTGGTTTGTTTTTGGCCCACTTTGCACCAGAAAGAGGAAACCAGCGGCTGAACAACAGCAGCACGTTTAAGCTTGATCAGCTGTTGTTAGAATTTATTTAATATTACTTTCTACTCCAGGATCTTTTTCTACAGCTGACGCTGGTAACTGTGCAGGGGCGGATCTAGCAAAGTTTAGCCAGGGGGGCCGATAGGGCATGAACAGGGAAAAGGGGGCACAAAGACATACTTTTCTTTCTTATTCTCATTTAAAATGTCGAGCTTTTAATAAATAATTATCCGAATCTTACACCCAAAGTTTTAATTTGATGTAAAATGAATAGAAGTCAATTACTGTATATAGTAACTATTAAGTCTAATATATATACCCTAGTAAGCTATAGTACTTTTTCCTTTGGGAAGGTACCATCTGTGCAGTCTGCAATTTTGTTGAAGAAAGATGTTGAATCTATTTAATATTTCTTGAAAAATAATTGATTTCTGTGTATTTTTTTTCCACACTGCATCAAATTAAGGTTGGTTACGTCGATTAAGCATCATGAGGTGGAGCGTGAGGGGTGGTTCCCTATTTTTTATTTATTTATTTTTGTTGTTGCTGGGAGTTGGAACCCTATTAGTTAGGTTGCTTAATATTTATGCTAAGTACTCTTTAAAATACCAGAATAGGGAGGATGGTGTAGGTTTAAGTTTATTAGATTGATCAGTATTGCTGAACTATGAAATATTTTTTTTTTGCATACAGGTATAACAGAATAGCTTTAGTGTAGTTGTTGTTTTAAACTTGAGTATGAACTTATACAAAATGCAGCAAGATATTTAAAAAAACTGTTTTGTTGATTAAAAAACACTATATCGGATTCATATCGGTATCGGCAGATATCCAAATTTATGATATCGGTATCGGTATCGGACATAAAAAAGTGGTATCGTGCCATCTCTAGCTAGTATAGTGATGTGTTCTACATTTCCTTAAAGCAAGTTTCATGTAATTGTACAAATTCTGAGTTATTTAAATTCACCACAGTCTGTGTGGTCCTACTTGTCAGCAGATTTGTGACAGCACTGAAGCTGCCTAGCCCCTCAGTCCATCAGCATGCAGTGAAACCTTCGCTGGTTTTCCAGCTCACACGTTTTTATAAGTAGGTCTCTCTTTCATGTCAGCAAAAACTCTTTTTTGAATAAAGTGGCTGCAGGAAACAACCCAACATTTTATTCTGAAAGGTTTTTTATAGAACTTTTTTCAGGTTAATAAAATCTCTCCATCTCCTTCTTATATATCTTACATTCATAATAATGAATACATCATTTCTTTAGGATGAATGCACTCTCAGACAGGATGCTTTGATAATGTTCGACTTGGCTTAGACACTTTAGGACATTGAGCCATTATGTCTCAATGTCCTCTCAGATCCTTGAGATGTTCAGTGTCTACGCCACATCAGTACCTTTACATTAAAGTATTAGTGAATCGGGCATGGCGGGCATCGCATGCATTATATAATTAACTTGACTCATTATTCACAAAACTTCAAATTTTATTTAACAGAACACCAAATATATCAAGAATAAATCCTACGCAGTAAAGATTAGTTGCTGTGATTCAGTAAGTGAGACAAAATAAGCTACACATACCAAAACAATTAAAGTAATTTGCATGTCTGGGTCACTGTGTGTTTGGACCCACGTCAGTGTGCGTCTATTCATATGTTCCTTGTTTTCCTCAAAAGAGAGAGCAGCATTTCCTGAATGCTCAACAGGAAAATGGTTTGCACAGCCACTCCTCTTTGCCTGTCAACATCCCAGCAATTATTCGCCTTTCCATTACGACCAGATCTGCACGACAAACTGTGCAGCTGAACAAACAATTCACTAAAACCCTAACACAGGACGCAGACCCATGATGCAGATCCATTAGCTAACAGGAGAAATATGCATGTGATGGTGGACAATGACATGTAAGCAGTGGGAAGATGTGTCAAAGACCATGCAACATTGGAGACAGCAACAAATCAGGTCTCCGCTTTAAAGCACAAATAAATCTTTTTCTAAACCCGCCAAAGACGAACCTTCATGAACACAGAGTCAATCTGCAAGCTGTTCAATGCTGAGATAATGCCATATTTATTATTATTAACATCTAACCTATTTTAACCAAAGTATGTTCATATCATCACTACTGTCTTTGAACACTTAGACGGCTTAGAGTTGGTGTGACACAGCACACATCAGGCCACTGCCTTCAGCAAATGTTTGATGCAATCTTAAAAGCCATATTTCTTAAACCTCCAGTGCTTTTTACTGTTATTCAAATATCAATCATATGGTACTCCAAGCAGATTTTAATATGTATTTTGTCTCACTGACGATGGTCTTTATAAGTAATAACAAAACTAAAGTAATGGAGATATTAATAAAATTAACTAATAAAAGTTAAAAAACTAAACGCATATTTTTGACTGTGAAGCTGAGAATCGGCCTCACAGAGTAAAACAAACTGTGCTAATAAAAAATATACCTCATATTTACTGTTGTCTGATTTATGTTGTAAACTCATGAAGCTGAGGTAACAATGGGCTCCATCCTAGTTTGCTTCTTTCTATTTACTAATCCAGCTCAGTTTGTAGCGGTCTCTGTGTAAGCACGCTGTTTGTGAGGCAGGAATGGTAACCGTAACACTCCTTGACAGAGGGAGGCCTGACCCAACAATCTTGACCTTTAAAGCTAAAAGCACTCCACTTCTCCAAGATACGCAAGAAGATAAACAGGCCAGTCTGGGTATATGCACTGATGCAGCACCAGCATTACAAATCTTGCAGGTATCAAATATCATATGGCTAAGGGTGCTGTCATGGCTGTACCTGAACTCTCTCTACAGCACAAGAGCAGGTGATCTGTACAGTGTTTCAGCTATGGCTTATTCAGAAGTCAATATTAGAAGTCTGAAAGCAAGATTTTTAGGTACCACAGACTAGCCTGCTATTTAGTCTGTGCAGCAGGGTACTGCTGTGTCATTAGATATAATATTGTGTCACTACTACTGCAGTGTCATGCTACTGCTGCTGGAACCTTGTGGTAATAGATTCATACTTTGAATTAAGTAGTGTGTCATCACTGCCTGACAGCAGATCATGGGAAAAGAAGAATGGAAAATGCCCTTCGTATACTTACATTTACAAGTGCTGCTGCCTGGAGGGTGTAAATGTCAATAAAATGTTTGGTATTTTCAGAAATATCATCAGGAATAGGGTTCCATTTTTCTAGAAATATTGTGATATTTTGAGGCTTTATTTCTCACCTCTACTTTGCAATCACACCAGAAAAGGGATCGCAAAGAGACTGAAACTATTTCTGCTCCAAATTTCCACAGTATCTGCTACAAAGATCTGAAAACTCTTCTAAATGTTTGCTACTTGGAAATGATCAAATCATGTGATTGTAAATCTGCAGGTTAATTTAGGGTTAAAGCATGTTTGGCTGCTGGTTCATCATGAAGCATGAGCAGGCGATACATGTTGTCGCGAAATCGATCAATGTAGAGCAGTGTCACAAACCACGGAGGCCCCAGAAAAGTGCAATCAAACGATGAGTTTATTAACAGCCCGGAGAAAACATCAACATATGTCTTCTGACCAAAATACATGTTGTGGATACTTATAAAGCAGTGGGGTACACGCCCCCCATGGCGTCAATGACAGATTAAAATAGGTTCCAGACATTAGTCACAGTCAATCGTACATCTTTAATAGCTATAAGCAGACATAGAACTTCTCTTTTCTATAACACCGTCCATACAAGGTAATAAACTTCAAGCCCTCAGGGTCTCTGAGGCTAATTATTGACTCTGATCGTCTGTTACCAAGTAGAATAAAATATAGTGAGACACCAAATGAGTTGAGGCCTCAGGCCGGACACATTCCTAGATTATATGTATTATATGTACTGTAAGCATGCAGCTATCCTTCTATGTTCTAGTTTCCCTCAGCATGTATCACCTGGACAGTCACGCCAGTGAAGCTTAAGACCCTTAATGAACTGAACATCAACTCAAAATAGGCACAAATATGCAATGTGTATAAAATACTTCTGACCGTACTTGTAATAAAAGTTAACATAATGGAAGGATCCTCAAATGGACATCTTCAATAAACAGCTGTAATGCAGTATCAATACTGTGAGAAATATTATTAGATGAAATAATGCTGTAAAGAATGTTATTAATGCAGTTATAATGATGCAGATTATATGGCAGCAATAAAAGAATTTCTGTATCTCCACATTCCCTCTTTTGACATTCCAAAAAAGGAATGTCACCACACCTCGTGTTGTATCACTCCTCGGCCCACTCCATGGCATCTAAGTTCCTCAGGTAGATTGAATCCACCCGTCCAGGGTACGCAACACTAGCCATCATTTTTACCAACAATCCTCTGACACAAGTAATGACACAACAACCACAGGTGACCAGTATCCCTAAAAGTGTAGCGAATGAAACCATTGCTGACATAGCCAAACCTTTCCACCGTCCAAACACGGATGCCACCCAGGACTCCACCTGAGTGCTCATGCATCGTTGAAAAAAAAAAAAGCTGAAAAAGCCAATGTGTTGAAGAAAATCACCATGCTCGCAGCTAAAAATGAAACTGCAGAATCTAAAACCACACAAACTTAGGTTCTACTTACTGCTCAAGTTGCCCACTACCTATTTCAACAAGTATGCTCTAAGACTGCAGGCTAGATGCAGCCATGATTATTAGAAACTCAACATCTCCTTACCTGACTCGATTGCTGCAAAATTTGGTGAACTGTGGTTGGTTGAGATATATGAGCCGGGCATCTTCTTGGTCAGCTAAGGATGTCTTTTCTGATGCGTCCTCTGTCTTTTCATATCCTGCAGCATGGGGGGAAAGACATTTGATAAGTTCAAAAAGTCTGCTTTGAGCACAAATAAAAGTGAGATCAAAAGGGGTTTTGAAGTGTTTGAGTTAGTGCGTGTCGAAACGCACCCAAAGGACCCTTCGGAGTCAGGAAAAGGAAAAGTCCAACTCAAACTAAATCAATAGAGAGCTCAGCTGACCTTGGCGCTTTAGAGGTTTTAGACTCATATACAACAGCTTTTCTTTCAGATTTATTAACAAAAGCAAAGTATTTTTGCACTCTGAATTCAAAATAATGCATTATGCTCTGCAAAGTGTTTTCCTAGCACACAATGCACAATACATTAGCCAAACTGTTATTACTGTAGGCTACAATCACTGCAGTCTGCACAATCACTGAGAAGATGTTTGTAAGTGATGTATGCTAAGCTTGCCTCAGCTCGGGCGTGATGATCTGATGCCACTATACGGTCAAGTTGTTATCCTAATGGAGTGAGAAGGTACCTCGGAAAGACAATAGGCTTGCCAAATGACATGTCACTGAGAGTACATCTTGTATTACTACCTTCACAGTAAAACACCAACTTGGAGAAAAACCCTATTATACACCGAAAAGGAAATCACCTACTCTGTGTGGACAGTGTGACTCACCTACACAGGAAGAAGGGCAGCACTGGCATACCACAGGTATATTTCTATTGACCTTTTTCCTTTAATAATGAAATTATCATTTTAAAACAGCATTTCAGTCGTATCTGACGATCTGAGACACTTAAGTGCAACAAAAAATATACAATATAATTCAAATTCTTTGAAAACTTTTTCAATTATGAACAGCAGAAACTCCATTCATTGTTCAGTTAATCATCACACACTATTCTGCGAGGAAAAGAAAAGAAGGTTGTTAGCAGATTTGGTACATTTAGTGCTGAAAAATCTGTCCCCACATGGATGCAATTCTTCTTTCCACTCCTTTGGAAAAACGAGGCACTGTTTGACTCCCACCAAGTACCGAGTTCAGCAAAGTGGGATGGAGCTCTGTTGGCTAAAACAAAACTAGCGAGGCCTCGTGAGCGCTGTATGTGGGTCGCAGAGATGCTTATGCGTGTAACACATTTTTCCTTGTTGTTTTTAAAACCCTGACTAAATATTTGATTTGTAAAAGGCATTTTTGCATCTTACTTTGCCACTAAAAACAAGGACTAACACATTGCAGATGCAGACGGGTATAATGCTTAGGCCTTTAAAATGCATGCTTTCTATGCAGGAGGCAGATGCTGCGTCATGCGTCTAGGGACGTTGCAGCCTGGAACTTGCCAGCAACATCAAGCACAAAGCATGAAACTGCTTAGTGCAGAACTGGAAATGGGAAGTACACATCTCTCATCTCCTCTCACACATGCAAATAGAAGTGAGGTTTAGTCCTGAACTTTATACTTGCAGCAGTTGACGTTTAAAGTGCCCCCTTCCTGATAAGGTAAACACACTAAAAAAACAACAAATGTCCTGCTGAGGTAAAGATCCTTTTAAACTGAAACACTGGAGAGTAGTACAGAAGAATATTTGACAGGAATCATGTAGCCTGGAAGATAAGAAGAGAAAATCAAATATGTATTTTTGCTTAATTCTGCTGAAAGGGGAAAAAGCTGAGACATAAAAAGGAACCTATTATACTTCTCCTTACTTCCTGTCCTACATATTTGCTGTTATAGCTTTTGATCATAAAACTGGACAAGAACGAGGCTTCAAATAATGAATGAGGTCAACATATGGTTATGTAACCCTAAACAGCCAAAATTCAGACTGCGTTAAACGTTTCTTATCAGCCTTTTCTGTATGAGTATCAGGGGACATCTTTAATATGGTCATCTCAGTTCTTGTCATGAGCGCAGATGCCACAGCAACCAGCAACCTGGATTATTTTGAACCGAAAGTCTCCAGTAGCTCCGGCAGACCCAAACAAACATAAACACGGAGCTGTAAATGTCCACTTTAAGGTTTCTGGGGTTCACATTTCCCTATACTTAATTTTTAATTGATATGTCTGGATTAATGACGTGAGCAATGCTCACAGGGCAGCGCTAATGTAAAACTTCAAAGTCAACAGTACTCCTACTCAGATTGCATGCATGTGATCCACTGGATGCTGGCTAGTCTTCCCTAGCATACAGTGTGTTGGTGTTAGAGGGAGGCAAAAAGGGAGACAGCAAAGCTTTCACAACTATAGATAAGGTGAGCCGCAGTGTTTAAAATGGAAAGAAGGACCATTCTCAGGCACAAACGTAGGAGGGAGGAAAGCTGGCAGGAAGCACGAACAACAAAACCCAGTGTCAGGAGGGGCTGTAACCAGAGCCCTGCCTGGATATGCCCCAGCTGCAGCCTGCTGCTAAAGCCCCTGCCTGCAGTATGTCTTTCTTATAATGTCAAGTCAAAACAAAGAACGCTAACACATTCTCCAAAGTCACACTTCACGCTGTCACCACTCTTAATTTTCCTTTCTGCTCTCACCTTTCACTTAGCACTTTCTCACTCATGTTACACAAACCATGAATCTTAGATTACAGCTACTTGTTATTTTAATGATCCACTTGGCTTTACATAGATTATTGAGGAGTGACTGCTAGCATCGCCTCCTTATACTTTGTCCTTAGCATGTGCTCTGGGCTAAAAATAAATGCCCCGTAGTTGTTTACATGGCTGGGAGTTCACCATCACAGCCTTGTTACACGAGGCAACAGATCTGCATAGGTAGTATATTGGATTAGTGAGGTGACAAACCATGGATGGACACAGCAACAGGAGGTTTAAGAGTGACACCAACTAAGTCAGTAAATGCTCTTCCTGTTTATTATTAAGCGGTTTGTATGAACAGTGTAAACAATATTGCAATAAGCTAACGATTTCTCGTAGTTCATTCTTTGTGCACCAAGAAGAAGAAAAGGGTTTTTCCTGCATACTAAAAAAATTGGCACCCTGAAAAACACCAGTATTATATTTTGTTATCTTTTAAAGCCATGTTTTATTAAAGGTTCTATTTACTCAAGAACACACTGTATACTCTTTTACCAAAATGACCTTTGTTCCCAGAATTATATGGTCAGCTCAACAAAGACTTAGAGCACCTGTTGAAATATGTTTTCACGCTTCTACGTGTTACACAAAGAACATCGTTTCAGAGAATGGGTGATGTAAAGAATCACTGAAAGACCTGCAACACCACAGCATTACATAATATTGCTGAACAGTTGATTCATTGATCCTGTACGGACTTTACGGTTTGGTGGTTCCTCTTTAAGAGCATGTGCGTTCATCCCTCTTTCAGGAAAGTAGGCCTCGCCTCTTCGGTCCAAAACTAAAACTGAATTTGCAGCCAAGAGCTCACCTGGTGACACTGGGACGACAGGTACTTAGCAGTGAGTAACAACACTGAGTAAAGGTGAAGGAAAGGACATTGACTTAAAGGCCTGCTGCTTCACTGAGTCTGGGCTGGATGAGAAGAGAGCTACTGGCAAAAACTACAGCAAATTTCTTCCTGTTATATGTTAGTCTGCATAAGGAACCATTTCTATGCACTTTGACATTATTAAGCAATTTCAGCACGGGAGGACTTTCTGGAAGTTTACTATGCTGTAGTTAAGATAATACTGCTTGCAGAGTGTAGCTAGAAGATAGCACTGTAGGTTTATGGGTTTATATCACCACCTGTAAAGTCATAAAAATAATTCTCAGTGTCAGAGACTACCAGGGAAAGAAATCACAGCACAGCTAACTTGTGATCATGTTTTTCCTGGTTCAAAGCGGCCTTTGGGGACCAAAACTATGCACACAAATATAGCTGGTCCAAGTCTAAGTTGGTCTAAGTGTGAGTAAAATGAACCATGCTTTAGTCAAAGAGTTTTCTGTAGTTATTGTTGATCATATAAATATTTGCCTTTGATGGATGGCTACAACATCCTTTATTTTGTGTCTTTTTGTAGAAATAATCCCACACTAATGTTGCTCAGTTTCATCAGGAAGTCTGCTCAATGGCATTTCAACGATAACCAATGCCAAAAAGAGATGGCCTACACACCAGGGAACAAATCCAACCAAGAAAAAAAAGTTAGTGAAGAAGCTAAGTCTTTAAGCAGCTTGGGTTATCAAGGAATTACCTTCTACACTGGCAACAGAGTGAAAACGACAGGGATAGTATAGCTGCTAAGTGCAGCATAAGGCCTGTGTGGAATAACAGGCCGGAGGAGCTGGCTGAGCAGCTGTGATTGATGCTGCGTCTCTGTATCTGAACGAGCCTTCGCAGCAGGAGCCGGTGTGCTGGGGTAGACCAGGTGCTGCAATGCACCAGTTGCAGCTGGTGATGCTGCTGTTTAACCAAGTCCTCTTCCTCTCTCCTTTGAGCCACTGTGACACAAGCAACTGTACAGGAAGCTAAGAACACCTATTCTGTATTTTACTTGGTGCAGTAAAGGTGTGTAATGTCAACATCACCATCATTTAGACTAAAGCCAGGACAGTGTGCTATTTGCTGCCCTGTTAGATGAATCAAGCTTTTAATCCAAAATACATCACTAATATGTCAAACACTTAAGCAACCAAGGTTTGCATCATGAGCTGACGTGTCCTCTGCTTCCAGTGTCAGATGAATACCAGAAAGAAAAAAAATCAAGCCTCATTAGAAATTATTTCCCAAATCTAGACAAAGTATTTCTTTTCTCAACACCTATGGGCGATACGAATGAATTTGTCTCATCTTCCTAATAATATCAGGGTAAATCGACAGAGAAGGTTAGACTTGGACTCTCAGTTGTCGCTTGATTATTACCAGATTGGTTTCTCATGACAGTAGGGCTGCCACGATTTGTCGACTAGTCACGATTACGTCGACTATCAAAATCGTCGACGACTGATTTAATAGTCGACGCGTCGTTTGAAACTTTGTACGATCACAAAAGACGCAGGAATAAGTGGCAGGATTTAAGAGTGTAATAACGGACTGAAACAGAAGATGGCAGCATTGCATGTACAAGGATGTCAGCTACCGTTAAACCCCGAAGAAGAAGAAGAAGAAGCTGTGTCCCAGAATTCATAGCGCGGCCCAGCGCAGTTTCCAACAATGGCGGCAGCTAGTTAGTTTTAATGTTACTCTTATTATTCTTTCTGGGTCACAAAATAAACGTTTAACATATTTTCAGGCGAGAATGTAGCTGTGTAAACCTCAAATATCTGCTCAGTTTATCAGGACACCACATATTTTCAAAAGCGCTCCGACGTTTTCGGAGACGTCTGTTACCCACTAGCTCGTTAGCGAGCCGGGGGCTAGGCTCACTAGCGCCGTGAGAACACCGGACTCCCCGCAAATCGTTTTCAAACCCACCGCCTACTCAGGTTAAATATATATGAGTCACTTAGATAACTTAAAATGTTATTGTTTGGCTTTTTTTTTTTTGTATTTTATTTGTTCCTGAGTAAATCAGTTTGGCTGAGATTAAAGTTATAGTTTTTACACAGCTGAATAAACGTCAAGCAGACAGCTGATTATCAGAAGTGTGAGATGCTCCAGAATTTACTCCGGTGTCCTGTTATATTTTAGATAGCAAGGAGTTTATTAAACTTCACCGAAACAATCTGCAAATTTCATTAAAATTCAATAAACTATCATCTTGTCTTTATTTTTAGTTAGCACAGACCTTAAACACTTAAAGCTGTAAGCTAATGATAGTTATATAAGAGCAGATGCTGCTGGTGCAATAAGCTGTAGTTTTACGTCTAATGGATGATGCTCTGATTAGTCGACTAATCGCAAAAATAATCGGTGACTAGTCGACTATCAAAATAATCGTTTGTGGCAGCCCTACATGACAGCCAGTTTGTTCCACGAATGTTTCATAGTCTTAAGAAGAGTTAAGATTTGTTCTTGTCGAGCCTTAAGAGGTTTGATACGGCTACTATTCTTGCACACCTGATCCAATTAAAGGCTTGAACACTTTAATTGGCTTTAAGAGCAAAAGTAGCTCAAGAGCGAGAAAGTGGTGGGGTGGGCTCGACAAACTGGGAGGTAAACTAAATACTTTGGCCTATCAAGCACTCCTGATGCATTTATATGCCACTACTGAATGTCAGTAACTTTCAACTTCTCTGTTTCATAATTTGTGTTATGTCATTGTGTCTCTGCACAGCCTTATTAGATGGCTGCCCCTCCCTGAGTCTGGTTCTGCAGAGGTCTCTTCTTCCTTCCCACTGTCAGTGCTGCTCATAGGAAACTGTTGCAGTTTTCGCTCTTGCAGGGACATTAAAACATACTGCAACTTGAGGTGATGTTGCAAGGAGCTGGCTCTATATAGAGAGAAAACTGGGTCCAATCAGAAGATATGCAGCTTTTAATCACATCAGGAGCAAAAACTATACTTGAAATGGGGATTTTAATTAAAGGTCAAGGGTCAAATTAACAATGGAAACGTTAAAATTTTACTACAGGGGCACTGGAACTGTAACCATGGACAAATTTAAAAGTAGCACACCAGGCCAACAGTACCATCCAGAGGAGCTGGGGATGAGAATTTGAGGAGGTCATTAAAATAACTTTTCCCAGCTACTCCACAGAGGCCTCCGCATGGTCTCCCTCCCCCACCATATCCAGTTCATTTTCTTTCCTTATGTTCACACACACTCTGCAGATAATGTACTGAACCACAGCCGCACGTCTCAGTGGGATCTGCTCTTAATATTCCCTGGTGGACACCGTGCTTTTTCTCAGCACTAATGTCATTAACTGCAGGCATGTCACGGCTCAACTACCCTGACATTAATACAGAGACCATAAATAGTGAACTTGGTGGATATTCACTGTGGGCATCATTCTTAATCTGTGTTTATAACAGCACCTTTCAACTATTAATTGAAGCCCCATATTACACATAGCACTGAACATAAAAATAATGTAAGAGGCCTGGAAAGAAAAGAGGGCGAAAAAAGTAACAAAGAGCTATTTAAAGCTCAGTGGGAGGAGATTCGCACACAGCTCTGGAGGGGAAGCCTCCAGAGGAAGGATCAATGCCACCGAGTGTCGTAATGACTTTGGATGCAGGCCAGATGCCAGGATTATTGCTTGTGTCAGCCAACAGACAGACGGGTGGAACAATAGTCACAAGGGCGCACGTATTTTGGAGAGGGTGCCCAGTGGGAAAAAACTGGGCCCAGAAAGGCTTGGCCAAGACACGCTGGTCTTCCCCCGTCTGTTTCTGTATTCCTGTTGCTAAACGCTGCAGGTCACAGAGACACCGAGAAACCGACAGGCAAGGAAAACCCCTCTTCAATCGCCTCTGCATGTTTAAGATACTAAAAGCATGGAAAGACTAATTATTTTCTATACGTCTATACAACTTTCACACTTGAATATGAGCTCATTTTTATCCCGGGTCTTTTCAAATGAAGCTCATTGTTAACGATAGGTTAACGATAAGCCCAACCCCTGCTGATTTACCATCCTCCCGATGGTACTATATTAGCTCAGGTCAGGCAAGAGTGCTGGGCGTGGAAAATTATTCCTGGCATGACTGTCAACACAAAAAAAAAGATAAAATGCACATAATGGCCCCAGTGACAGGAACCATAATGACCTGATAGTCAAGTATATTAGCCAGTACTGCATCTTGTGACAGTCAGGCACATTATAGCACAGAAATAGCACTAATCCATGTTTTCAAGTAGATGATCAAATGGAAATAGTTATTGTGGAGTAAATGTATTTTTAGCAACAGTATCTTATTAATGTTTGACGTCAAACGAATCTCTTGTAGCCCAGATATTATCAAGATATCATATCACAGTTTTGCTACATCGTGGAACTTCTTTGGGCCAGCATCTATTATATACTTAATTACACAGTGATGACTCACGAGGATCCATGACTTATTCTTCAGAAAGGCCCATTAGTCAATCAGCTAGAGTGCACTGCAAGTCTAGAGGTAAATGAAAACGTAAAAAGGCTTTTTGTTCGTCCAGAAATAGCTTCTAAAAGAATAATGAGCGCAAGAGACTTGAAGGCTTGTCAATAAAGTGTAGCCGAGAAGGCACGTGACCTGGCCAGAACACGGCTCCCAAGCAAATATTCAATCACACCCGGGGTAGGTGGGGGCAGGCAGCTGGGGGCTACGGATATTGATCCCATACAGACAGACAAATAGCAGCTAAACAGTCAAGAAACTCTGTTAAGAAAAGCAGCACAGGATACACACAAATGACTGGCTTTGCTTCTGTTTGCTTCTGTCTTTACACATGCAGAACTACCGTGTTAACAAGTACCCAAATAAGTCAGCTAGAGGAGTGAGGCAGAACATTCAGCCTTCTCAGTCTGCACGTTGTTCACCTTAACCTGAGGCTATTTACCATTGTTATTAGGCTCAAATTAGTTCCAAACCGCTGGACTTCAGGATGTCTCAGTCTCATAACTCAGTGAGCCTAATGCGCCATTTATATCAGCTCATCGCCACCAAAGACAGATCTCAACATGATTCATTTATGCCACATAAATATTTCAGCAGACAGAGCGGCTACAGTCTATTCATGGGAACCAAGGCCCCCGAGATGAAAGCCCCCCTCCCTCCCGATCACCTGCCATTTGTGAATGAGGAGAAGAGCTGGAGGGGAATATAGATACTGCCTCAATCTAAGCAACAGCAACATCCATAAGTCGCTTATCAGATCACAATGCTGTAACCGGCACTCACAACAACAGGGCAGCTGCAGATTTAATCCCCCCTCCCTGTTTGGCTCCGTCTGGCTCCTCATAGGCTCAGGAGGGCTACAGTAGGGCGGATAGTGCAGGGACAACAGAGGCAGCTGGGGCTTGCACTGACATCAGAGGGCTGGCCCTGCTCGGCTTAGCGAGGATCTGCAGAGAGAGAAACCTTTCCACTGTGTATGACTTTATGAATGATAAAAGAGAGAGGCATATGCCATGAAATTTAAAGGAATGGACACAGGAAACAGACTTTGTGAATGTCAGTCACTCAGTTACAGTATTCTTCAAGGACACATCTAAAACCTGCAGGACACCGGCCCTCAAGGCCTGGAGTTCCCCACCCCTGATTTAGACCTTCACTGAACAACCGCTAGCAAATAACCAAAGTTATATTCAGGCATTTGACAATAAACCAATATCACAATGAATAACTGTAAAATGTTAACACACACAGGTTAAACGTTTTTCCTTTTTGTCATCTCTGCAAGCAACAAAACAGTTATTTGGAGAGTCTAGACTTATACTTTGGAAAGACTTAAATTTCAGTGGCCAATGCATAAAGAATGCATTTACAGTAGGGTCTCCAACTAAATATGATAACAATCTAACCACCATTTGCTGGTGGGTAGATATGCCTATTATACTCGTTGTTGATTAAGGCGGAAACAAAAAGGTTTTCACTCTTGTTGCTGATTTTGTGTGCCATCTCTCTCTCTTTGCTGTATTAAGCAAAGTGTGAACATTAACACACTAACAAGCTCAAAATGGCTGTCCGTGTAAGCATGAGTGGGCCACTTATTTAGGAAATTCAAAAAAGAGTGTGTCGATGCCTTTTTTGTGGTATTTCTGGCTATTTGACAAATAAACGGTGTCGTATGCTTGAGTAACTCAACTTGAACTCAATTAAATGGTTAAAAACATGACAGCCTGTTCTTTAGGGGCGGATGCCAAAACTTAATGGTAAACAGTGAAAGCATAAACCTAATATTTCCTTTTGTAGTCTGATCAATTGTAAGGGCTAAAACACTTTACATATTCTTAACCAGAGCTCTTCTGTACTTCAACCTTTTGGTTTTTTGCAAGAACAGGAACAACAAGCTGTAATGGGATCTGGCAAGTTTTGGCTCATGTTAATGTTGCAAAACCAGATGGATTAGTCGACAGCTGTAGTGTCATGGGTCGTATGTCAGGTTTAATGGGACACTCCTTAAAGATAAACAACGTGAATGGCTGCTTATTACGACTCTCAGCGCAGTTAGCATTATCCAAAGACACACTTTAAGCTTTGTGTTCACAGACTGAATGTGATTTCAGGGGCCCAAACATGAAAGTTGAACAAATGTAAAATCAATCTTAAATTTTAATGAAACTCCTACAAAATAATGAGACATTTAGTTCATGGCTCAGATTTTAAAACAGGCAACAACAACCACACAATTTCTGCCACATGTTCTCTAAAAATAGCTTTAATCTACAAATGGCTGAGTAATGACAACTAATCTGTGCCAGTGTTTCAGCGCTGCCATTTGACCTGATGTGACATGTTTGATGTGCCAGTGAGATGGGCCTAAACCGGCACCTCCATCATCGAGTGCACAGAGTAAGTCACGCATGTCCAAAACATATCAACTGTTCTCAGTCTGACTGAGGAAATGATAACGTAGGTAGATGCAAGTTATTGTCTGTTATTTATTCACATCTCACTGCTTTTATTAAATTCATGAAACGATGACTTCATGCATTATTCGCACCACAGTCCAATAATATGAGCAGTGATTGTCTTTGGGCTGATTTCAAGGATAACCTTGATGGATCCGTCAGATGCATTATAAAACAGTACATTTTTACATATACTTTTAAAACTGACCATAAATGTGCAAATGCATGACTGTGACCTAGCTGAACGTAAACCTAGCTGAGACGGGATCATTGTCGTATAATGAACGCGCTCTCGGGGATGGGAGGAGGGTGTGGGGGATGGTTGAGCGGGGCGCAAGGGCAGCGAGAATTTCATCTTCCCAGCCACTGATGGTGTTGCTTTCCTGTGGAGTGCCCGCTGACACCTCTTCATCTGACCTCGTCATCCCACTGTGACACTGTCACACTGGCTGTCTCCTGGCACACGCACGCTAGCTGCAATTTTCCTGCTGTTTCAGCTGAGTGTGCATCACACTTTCACACACCGGGGGCACAAAATTCTGCTCAGCAGCAAAAACTTACGATGACAGAAAAACAGACACAGTTTATGGGTTCTTCTTCTTTTTTTCCTTTTTTTAGGTATCTGAGATTATTTCATGTTTCAGGATTTGCTGCCCATCTATAGCTGATGGAAAAATTGAGACGAATGGAGGATCTCTACAAGCATAAATTTACAATGCAGGCTTGCAGTGGGTTGTAAATAAGACTCAACCAGGATGTCAGCTAACCTGCTCATCAAATGATCTAATCAATTTCAGCAGATGGTTCGATTAGGGACCATAAAATCAAGGATTTAGTGGCTTTTACACTGAATCCAAGTTGGTCTTATAATTGAACCTATTGTGCTTTTTTATTATTTTTAGTCATACAAATACTATTACGGTGGTGGACGTTCACATCAAAAATGACCATTTTCAAATTATGAGGTCAGTGTATGTGCAAGTAATCCCTGTCATCTAAAGTACACAGCTGTGAGCACAGAAGCTCCACCCACCTGCTGTTTAAAGTCAGTAGCTTGGTGAACAGAGGCTTTAATTTTAGAATAAGATGAGAAGATAAATAAACATTATTTTGGTCTATCACACCAAGGTACTCTGACAGAGTCCAAGGGTAATATAAGCACAAAACATTAAACTAAATATTTAGTTTGGTCAGTACTGCATTGATTTTTGCTTTTAAAATGCACAACTGAGTTTATTGAATTTTTCTACCTGAATAAAGACCGTCACATTCACATGTTTCTATGCCAAGTAGAAAAAACACTAGTTTACTGCATTGCATAGAGCCACGGTTTTGATAGCCTTCACACCAAAATCATGATCATGAGTTTCCCTTGCCTGACATCAACATAACAACAAATATAGCAAACAGTACAACAGTCTGCGTCTCTGCATGAAGACCCAACTCTAAGTTCTTAGTCTCTGAATCTATCTCTTAGTGGGAACATGCATTTGCACGTTCCTCCTCACGGTGACCTGCCACATCCACTTTGCCTTGCAGACAGAGAGGAATCATTGAGGTGAGGGAAATTGAGTATCTGAAGAAACACATATTAGGCTGGCTGCAGGTTAGTGATGGAGGCAGGACGTGAAGTGGAAAATGGAGAACGGGATGTGTCCCGTGAAGTCACATAGGGTAGAGAAGCCAGAGGGAACTTGATATGACACACCAGCAAACCCAGGAAGGGGATTTAGTGGCGTGTTGTGCCACATTATTATCAGCCAGTGATTCACCAGGCACACTGGCAGCTTTCAATCCCTCCAGTCTCCCTCCCCATGCTATTACAACTATTCAGACAGACCGAGGTTCAGCTAGTCTTATTAAAATGCTACAGGGCGCACAGCCTGCTCCACATATGCTTGAAAAAAATGTGGATAATGCCAGTGAGGTAGAGATAGCTTGATTATAGAAGAAGTAGGCTATAATGTCTCACTCTTACCTAGTAGTTACTAAGGTAATGAGAGTTGAAGAACTATTATTCTCCTTCTCCCCCCAAAATTTTGATGAGTTACTTGACTCACAGCTTTGGGGAAATCCCCACAAAACTTACATCAGCTCATCCACGTCTTCATGTTTTACAGTTTTTGCACTTTGATTTTTTCCTGGAAATGTTACCATCAGTGATCACATCACTCTGAATTCTGAGCCTGGAACACATTAAAAAAAAAGGTTTATGTTTGTTTTGCTAAAAAAAACAAAAAACAACAAAAACAACCACAAAATCACCTTTTGTTCTGTGTGTGTGATAAATACCTTGAAACGAATGTTGAATTTCACCTACTAACATTTCAAATGAGCATTTTTACTTGGGAAGCTCCTGCCACTCGCGGCGAATTTAATGAAAAAATTCCTGACTGCACGTTGCTGGAAGTGGATGATGTAAACATCTTCAGAATGTCAACATACTGACAAATGGCTCAAATAAAAAAGAGGCAGCAGAACTGCCAAAAACCCTTTAAAGATCAAAAAAATACACCATGAAATGCACAGCAGTGGCTGCAGTGGACACTTCTTATTGTTTCTAACACCTGATTTCACTTCACCTCTTTGTATGTTAAAACTTCGCACCTCTGCACAGCTGGTCGAGAAACCAACAGCACAAGCAGGAGTGGCCCACAGACCAGCTGTACAACTTTGTGCACTGCCTCCGTCTGACAACAAACCGTCAGCGAACCTGCTACTTCTGCTGGACCATAAATCTTGGTTAAGGCCTGATTTAGACTTCTGCTGTGAATCTTTGTAGAGCCTACCAAGTGGCCAATGCCACTACCGGCATTTATGCTTGTGCGTGGTGCATTATGTGTTACCTTGTGGTCATGTCCCAGCATTTTATACGCAGTGCCAGCCGATAGAAACTCACTTCTGGGTCTCCATTCTTTGTTGTGGTCTCCCCCCCCCCCAGAGTCTTTCAATTTTTTCCACTCCTTTGTACATTCCCTCACATCCATTCAGACAGTTTTGGCAATGTTCCTACAGGATGTTGCTGACTTCTAAGGATGCCAGGCTCCTTATATTGAGACAATCGTTGTTCTTGTCTTTCCAACAAATATAAAAAATATTGAGAAAGTAGCAGGAGATGCACAGGAGGAATTGCTAGTACTGAAAATGGCAATCACTATGGTTACAGGCTGCATCAACATGACATGCAGTTACATTTCTACAGCGGTAAAGGTCAGGTTACATCGTAGGGTTTCAGAGGGGTTTGTGCTAACAACATAGTTTCGTGACAGATTTTCCGCTGAAACATAAATATTCAGTAAACCTCATAATGGTTGAACCTGTGGTTGTGTATCGGGGTCAGTGCGTGGAGTCAGAGGCCATTCAAACAGCAGCTGTGAACCCATTCAGCACACCTTAATAGCCTTAGAATTGATGCTTTATTATACAAATATCAAAGTTTTGATGACCATCGAGCTTTACAGGAAGCTTTGTTCGACCTTCAAAATAAAAGCTCCAACAAATTTTGTGCTGCCCCTCATGGGCACTACATGATGCTGGATTTTCTGAGATTTTAAGACAAAAGCTCATAAATAATAAAATTACATTTTGATGAATGTTTTTAGCTGTCTCTTCCATAGACACAGATTTATTATTGACATGGTTATTAACACTAAACAAATTAGGAAAGAACTTGAAAGTAAATCCTCACAAATATTAATGTCACTTATCTGGGCTTATAGAAAGTGCTGGCTTTTCTATATATAATTAAGTATTCCCTGGCTGCCTTGCCAGTGGCTGTCTGTCTCTGTAGAATCATACATTAAACGTGCTGATAAGCACTAATGTCACCTGCATCCCAACTGTCTTAGATAAGGTTGTTTTGGCAACACACGAGGAACAGGCTGGCAGGGATCTCGGATGTTTCCACAGCACAGCGGAGAAGAGTGACAAGGAGTGGGGCTGCACGTGGTGGCCAAGACTGGCGAGTGTGCAGCACAGAGGGGGCTGACGGACAGGCTGCTGATGGATTAGGTGGTAAGCCTGGCAGAGGGCTGCCCTTTCTAGATGGAAGCCTGCCTGATGCACAGTGGTGATTAAAATATAAAACTGAAGGGTGGGGAGTGTGCTCAGGCTCTCATAAAAACAACTGAAAGAAACGCTGCTGAGCAGACGCATGACTGAGCAAAACAGTGGAAGTGGATATGGAGCCATGAGGCTGGAAAATACTTGATCCAAGAGCAGCAGCAGCACAGGCCATCAACCTGGAAGCACGGAAGGTGATCCAATCCAACACTGAGATGGATGCTTGAAAGAAATTTCCCCCGAAGCAGGCGGATAAGAGTGTACACAAAGCCAAGTGAAGTGAAAGCTCGCACACAAGAATTTCACTCACATGTACTGTACCAATGTACCTGCACATGTGATGTGACAATAAAAGTGATTTGATTTGATTTGAAAAGCTTAATTGTTTGCTCTTTGTAACCTAAAAAGGTGGTGTAATGGTGACAGCAATAGCTGCTGCATAATTCATCTGTTTGTTCCTCTGACTGCAGCAGGCTCCGCATTGGTCAACACTTTTATACAGTCTCATCGTATTTAATTATTTAGATTTCTACCACTATAATGCACAAGCTCGTCAGCGAAAATCCATCATTTCTGTTGTGCTGCGCAGGATGACAAATTGCGTTACAGTTACCAGCCCTCAAGTGGCATTTTAGGACCAACAGACAAAACTACCGCCAAGCAAATCACCTTTCAGCAAGAGGATATTCAAATTCCAGTCTGAGAGCTATTACAGTTTTACTTTTTATTTGTATTTTCTTTAGAGTTTTTAATTTGCTTTTCAGTTAGTTTCCAGGGTGGAGTTGCTCATATCTGCAAACCCACTCTTTTTTGAAAATGTTCAGTTTCAGTTAGTTTCAGTGCAACATTTTGTGAAGGACGCTGACTCAAAGTCACATCGTTTTTAGTTCGATTTTTGTTATCGGCGGTCGTCTTTTGCTTTGTAAGCAGTCGTGAATTTATATTTACTTAATTGTAACTGTCTGCCCCAAATCTGCTTGTTAAGGCTGACATCATTAGCCAGGCCTAAACGTTCCTTCAGTTCAGCAAACAAACACTGAGGCCCTGTATCCAAAGCCTTCCATCTCCATTAAAATGATTAGTGTGTGTGTTCTCATAAGTGTTACAATAAGGTGTATGTCCAGGCATCCATGAAAAAGAGGATTTTTGCGGTTTAGCAAAGTTTCAAGTTGACACTGTGTTGGATTGACAGTTAAAAACTAAAAATGATATGCAATGTTCTCACTTAAGTATTTCTAACAAACTGGAATTTACAACACCGCTGTACCTTTGGATGTAAACAAAGACGTCCAAAGGGCTGGCTGGCATACAGTAATGCGCTACCTTATGTCTAACTACTGAGTAATACACTTTAGTACAAGCAATGTGTAATATGAGGGTGAAATTGTTCTCAATAGAAGTGCATGCAATTCCCCAGAGACAAATCTAATGATGTTGGAAGGAAGGAAGGAAGGAAGGAAGGAAGGAAGGAAGGAAGGAAGGAAGGAAGGAAGGAAGCTGTGGAAAACGAACAAAGCTTCAGCCAAGAGAACATCTGAGATGAACCTATCAGTAGCAAGAGGTTAGTCATTCGTATGTTGCTGCACAGGGCTGATCATAAGCTTAATGCAAGCTGAAAGCGATTCTTTCCTGAAGTGTTCCAATATTAGGTGTCTGAGGCTGGAGTGTACGGAGTGAGTTTTTATAAATGTAGCCTGAAGACATGCTACACTTGAACAATGCTTATAAGAAGGTGTAGAGGTTGAAACTGACAACCAAACATTGTTCAAGGGGCTAAAAAGTAAAATAAAATAGAAAATAAAAGATAAAAATCAAGCAAAACAGACGAGAGCCTCATCCAACGAAGGAGACTCTTGAACCCAAACACAGTCATGACAAATCTCTGAACAAGCAAATAACCTCTACGATTCAAGACCATCTGTTGGGAGTATGGACTGGCATACAGTGTGTGGACCGATTACTTCCAGTGCAGCTTTGTATCTGGATAGTGGAGAGACACTCAATAATTAAATCTTCAGAAAACCATTAGGAAAAGATGCTTTCTTTCCCAATATTACCCCCAGTGTATTCTGCTGCAATATCGTATAATATAATTTGCTGCTTTATTAGCACGGTTTTATAGGTACACGAAACTTTGAAAGCCAAGCTTAACCATCATGAACTGATGATAACATTTCAAGAAATTCACAAGTCGATCAACGTTTTATTTAACTCATCTGTAGCATCTAAATTTTTAAGTCACATTGCTTGTATCTTTACAGCTCAGTCTATTTAGAGTCAGACTGTCAAACTCACTTTAGTTCATGGGCAACATGCAGTCCAAACTGATCTCATGTGGGCCAGAAAGGTAAAACCACCGCACAAGAAAGCGTCACTCCAAATTTTTCCCTTTCTTTGGTGTAAACAAATTAATTTTTAAAGCCTTCACCCAGGCCACAAATGGGATTTTAAAGAAACGGTGAACCCTTTAAAAACGTCTCATAGAACAAAAGGCATAATTCCGTGTTAATATTTTTTCTAATTCAATGAGTAATCCATTCAGAAAACAGCCTGAGATATCTTAAGAAATATAAATGAAGTTTAAAACTGTATTTCGGTTTTCCACATTCATTGAGTCTAATATCAGCACATGTACCTTCACAGCAGAAAGGTACAAAACCTTCACGAACTCTACATGTTACTCAAAAGGATTAACAATGCGCTTCATCAAGAAACTGTAGTATTAAAGACTTCCACACTATGCAAAGCCAGGTAGATCCTTTGATGGTCTAGTTCTGGCCCCCCATATGCATGTTTAATGTGCTGTTAAACAGGGTCACTTTTTGAAAAAAAAAGGAGTGAAAAACACATTAAACTTACACCAAAACACTGCTGGTAAATTACAAAGCAGATAATATGTATAATAAGGTGGCCTAGACATTACGCAACGACTTCATCTAGATGCACACAAAAACAAATTAGAAAAGGTTCATTTTAATTCACTTTACAAGACCAGCCCGCCTGCCTTAGGGGCCAAAATTATATACTCAACAGCAATAACTCAGACTGAGATATTACCCAGACCTCTGCAGCTATAAATCAAGCCCAAGCCTTTGAAAATCAAGTGGCAACAGCGCTGCTACATTTACTGTGAAGAGAAACAGAAACTTCAGCAGGCATCATAAAAAATGGGTTTTTGTTATTGATGTCTGCAGATAAATCCAGTCAAAGCCCTGAGTAGTCAGAGGTCAATGTCAGCCTCACATGAGTGACTGCAGGGATTTAAAGACTGGCTGCAGGTGCACAAGTCTGCACACCTGCAGCAGGTAGGTAGACTTCTGTGTTTGGACTCTGCTGGAAAGACAAACACAACTTTAAGCCTAAAATGCCACTAAGTGTCCTAAAGTAAACACATCCTTTTACGAGCAATCAAATCACTTAGGTAATGCCTATGTATCTGCATCTTCATTCCCTGCCAAACACAATAGAGATGCAGTGGAAAGTTCTTGGTGCAGGGAAGGAGTGGGGGGCCCCAGCTGAACCACAATGGCTGCATTATTAGACCCACACAGTTGTAGATGCCATTTGCTGGACACTTGTGGATACTTTGAGTAAGCTACAACTTAATCTGTTTTCTGAGATGATGGGGTGATTCCTAAGAGGTAGGATATGGCTTGTCCCGGGGTCAGGTGCAATCTTCAGCGGCTTCACTGTGACAACGCCTTTGTCTCGAAACCCCTTCTCCTCTATCACTTTCACTTTAGGCTAACTTATTATTTTTAACATTTAACTTGAAAGAGTTCTTTCCCTTGAACGTCTCATAGAAAACTTCCAAACCGCCCGACCCTCTCTTCCCTCGGGTCTTATTTACGCCTATTCGGGGGGACCGTTAATCACGGCTTTAGCTAGCGAGTTACTGCACTTCCACAGAGCTGTCGGCCGGCCTTCTAGCAAGGAAGAAGGTAATAATGTACAAGATATTTTTTCTTCGCCTGGTCTCGAAAATATAAAACAGATAAAAACATTCCTACGTACCCTCCGCCCGAGTACGAAGATCAGACATCGTTCTCTGGACGGGCGGCATCTCTCCACGCAGAGCCGGGCAACGGCACCTGTCAAGTGGCCGCGGTGTTGGTTCTGCCCCGTGTGTTCTGGCTGCTGCTCCTCAACCGTCAAAGAATTTCAAAATTACGGCTAAAAAATCAAAATCTCTCTCATGCGGATTGAGCTGATGCGTGTTCACTGCTGATGAGAGATTTACATAAGGAATTGCCAACTTTCATTTCCCGGTTGGTGACAGAACCATGCTCAGGAGCCCACCGCTTCATGCATCGCCCAGCATCTCGGTTCGCACGGCGGACTGAAGCCGTCAGACGCCCCCCTGGTATAGTAAGAGTGGACACGGACTAACCATGAACTGAAGTGAGGGGGACGTTGCCGCTTCACATTATGGACTGTACCATTTGCAGAAATAGCGGGAGGGGTTAACACATTAACATAACCGTAATTACGCCTTGGCTAGAATTAAAAGAAGTGATAGAAATAATATTTATCTGATAATATCGAGAGGCTAAAGTGCTGTACTTCAATCCCCGTCGCCCATAATCATTAAAATGCTAGATTATTGTTTTAAAATGGCCTTGAAACTGCTGGTTGGCGTAAGCACATCCCCCCTTCGCGGTAGACATACACATGTTGGGAGTTGGCTTATTAGAACAGAATCATGTTTTCGTGTATCAAACGTGCTTTGTGCACCATCAGCAAATAGAAATCACTATTTAATGGACCGGTATGCATAAAACTACAGTAGGAGATTTTGTTTTATAAAACAAAATTCATTTCCATTCATGGAAAGTCCCCGTTCATCTCTATTATCTATTTATTTATTGCAATACACGCCACTATATCTGTACATCTGTCGGTACAACTCACCTATTCAAACATAGGTGAGTATATTACAAAAAGCACATATTTTTTCCTAATTACTTCTTGGTTTTCATTGCTGTTGTTAATGTGTCACTTCTCAGATAAGCGTAATTCATAGCACAGTGGTTATTATTTAATAAGTATAAATCGTGGCAAATAAAGATGAACACTGAATACTGACATTTTGAGAAAGAGAGTTGGTTACAAAAGCACTGCCAACATTAATAGCTGGGGTTAAAGCTTACCCCCATGCCGTTAAGTATCATTTTACAAGATTACACATTGTTAGATTTTATCAGTGGTTAATATTTAACAAAAATCATGTGCTCATAAAAGTTGGTTTTCTCCTTTTACTCTTGCTTTGTTTTTCTCAATTAAAGGCACTCAAGTGACACATAAGCTTTACAGTGTCATTAATTCCATTTATGGCCATTTTATTCAATGTGTGTGATGATTTTGTGGATTTTGCTCTTGCAAAAATGACCCTAATCCTATTCAAATAGTGATGAAACACTGATATCCAGGAAGTGTTAACCTTTGAATCGCTAAAGCAATAAAAACTGTCTTATAGTGACAGAAATAAGATGTTAATATATTGTACCACACATGTATGAAGTAAAGGACGTGTTTGAATTACTGCACTGTACTTTCCGTTAAACGCAGGAAAAAAATGCACTGATAGAGAACTGCAATCAATCTGCAAGTCACTCTGATGCTGCAACAGTTACCATTATTCACCAGCATTCAATATGTACGCACAACAAAAATACACATGGTTCATCTATACAGAGACTTTAATAAGTCCTGAGGCTTTACCTTCAGCATAATCTTTTGCAGAGAAAAAGAAACTGACAAAAATGTCTGTATGGATTGGCCACTCTGGCACACGGGTGTTGTGTCAAAACTAATGTCTCTGATCAATAGAACAGTGCATTTTTCTTTACAAGTACCCAAACTAATGAAATAAATTATCAGTCATCTCCACAATAAGCAGTTCTGGGAAGATGTAAAAATAAACTCATGCAAAAAAGCAACAAATGAAAGAGTTTTGAAGTGACAGATTGGTGAAAACACTGTCAAAAATAACAGGATCAAACAGTTGTAAACAGACTGTAGTATAAGTCACCGTGTTATTATGTGATTATTGTCTAGAGATGAGCTCAGCAGAAGATCTAATCCAGGGTGACTTACTCTAGCTCTCATCAGTGTCACTCGCCTGTCATGAATCTGCTCTAACTTGGACGATCGGGAACCTGAAATAGGACTTAAAGGACAATATACATGCAAAAGAACGAGGCTGTGCTGCCTGTCTGCTGTGCATACAGCAAATCAAAGTGGGTCCTCTTTCCCTCTGCAGTTGGAATGCAAATCACACTGGAGACAGCATTTGTACAGCACCAGCACCACTGCAGTTGCTTGAGAGAACTGCAGATACACTACAGCTGTCTGATGTCTATTTCTCACCAACAGTATTTCCACAGTTCTTTTTGTTCCAGCTGAGAGATTCAGTGCATATTTTCATCTGATCTAAAACTCTTTGATGGGAATGATTTAGGAGGCTCTCCTCCTATTTTTATCCTTATTCCTGTATAAATTAAAATCATTTCACTGTGGTGGGGATTAGAGGGAAATGAGATTATACTTCTACATCTTCGGCTGCACATCTTCCACACAAAGTCTGCAGACTGTGTTCTTGGGGGGGGGGGGGGGGGGGGGGGGGGTGTCACCTTCAGTGGCACTGTAAGTCCTCTTCTCAGCAGGAAAAGAGGAAAAACAAAACACACAATGTTTTGCATGAGGTCAAGATGAACTGCATCCAAAATACCTGAACATCTTCACCTCCTCCTCCTCTTACTAGAGAGACACATCTCTCCCAAAGATTTCCTTTCTCTCCCCCCACTCCTAATTCAACATCAGCTCGCCACCATAGGGATTTGGCTCTGTAGCTCCCATGGTTGCTAAGCAACAGTGACAAGAAGCCTGCCTCTTCGATTATGTGCGAGTTGCTCTGGTTTTCTGTCTTATAGCACATCCAGTCCAAACAATGAATCATTCAAGCAGCCGTCCAAATTTGTACCACCGTCGAAATCTGTGTCAGTTTCAAACGGAAAGAGTGTTTTTATCCGTTTATTTATATCTTTATCAGAGTGACCTAAAAAGACTTCTTTACTCTTTTGATCAAATATAGAAGTGTAAATATACCTACAATGAGAGTGTCTGTGATCAAAATTAAAGTAAAGAATCAGTGGGACTTCAGAAAATCATAGAATTAATATTTTAAATCAGCTATAAGTTACCCACTAATTTAAATGTATTATTGCAACTAGCACGATTGCATATGGGCGCCATGGTAAACCAGCCTACAGTGAAGTAAAGGTAGATCCACTGTAGCCTAAGTGCTCTATGGAAACTGTCACCAACATGCTCTAATACAGTGGGGGAACGATTATCTGATCAGCGGCTGAATTGGTCAGTTTGCTCAACTACAAAGAAATGAGCAGTTTCTCGTTTTTATTGTAGTTTCATTTTGAGAGACAGAATATCAACTAAAAATCATGAAAAAGCATGTTACAAACAAAAGGTCATAAATTGAGTTGCTGTCATTGAGTGAAATAAGCATTTGATTCCCAAACAAAAAATGAAGTAGTACTTGTTGGAGAAACCCTTGTTGGCAAATGGTGTAGTTGGTCACCAGATTTGCACACATATCAGGAGAGATTCTGGCCCATTAGTCTTTAAAGAAACTCTCTAAGTCCTTCACATTTCTTGGCTGTCACTTTCTTCAGCCACCAGTCTGGAGACTGAAAAGGCCACTCCATGATCTTAATGGGCTTCTTCTTTAGCCCCTCCTTTGTTGTCTTGAGTATGTGTTTTGTGTCATCATCATGCTGGAAAACCATCTTCAGTGTTCTGGCTGAAGGAAGGAGGTTCTTGTCTGAGATTTTACACTATATGGACCCATCTATTGGCACGTCAATGCGGTGAAGTCGTCCCCAAAGCCTAACTTTTCCACCTCCATGCATGGATCACGTTCTTTGGATCATACTCAGCACTTCTTTACCTTCTAACACACCAGGCTGAGTTAATGTCAAAGAGCTCGATTTTGGTTTCATCTGGCCACATCACTTTCTCCCAAGCCTTCTCTGAATCATTAACATGTTCACTGGCAAAGTCCTGTACTTGCATTCTTGTGGAAGGTCTATAAACTTGTCCTTGACGTCCTCTGACAGCTCTATGGTCTTGCCTATGGTGGTTAAAAGGTTTATCTGTAATAGATTGGTTGATTGACTATCATCTGTGCACCACATGGGCACACAACTAGAATTCTGGCTGGTTTGTAGGGGTTTAAATCCTTATTTCACTCAGTGACATATAAATCAATTTATTACTGCGATGTGTTTTTTCTGGATCCTTGGTTGATATTTTGTCTCTTAACAAAATTAGAGCTTGTTCATTTTTTTTTTTTTAAATTGAGCAAACTTAAAAATTTAACAGGGACTTAATCTCAGGTTTTAGCTTTTAAGTTTTCATAATTTTTCTTTTTGCTGAAGGTCATACACTCTGATCAGTGGAAATTTTCAGTTTACTTTAAAAGCCTTTTTCTGGCTGAGGTAGTTGCATGGCTTAAAGACTTGCAGTGTTGCTCTACCAGCAGACCACTTTGATCCAGATTGAAATACCTCTACAAATATTGGAAAATATGCGATGAGATATAGTAAAAGTCATCGATGCCCCTTAGAATAACAGTTTGGTGAACCTATTTTGATAGACATCAGCTTCCAGCATGCTTTTTGGTGACTCTGAAGTGAAGACTTTGCAAGATAAACATGGCCACGTAAAGATGATGCACAGCCAGCTATCTGGAGTTTGGCTAACTGACAAAATTCTGCTACAACACTACAAACTGTTCAGAGAAATGTTGAGCAAATGCATTAAAAAAACATGCAGAAACAGGGCTGTCTCTGGCTGCTGCTGAATATAACATGACAACTATACAAGTCCTCGCTTTAACTTAAATCAGAAGCACCTGATAAGCCCCAGTAACCTGTCTCTAAAAGCCTCGCTGTCACTTTCCCTGCATCAAACTAAAATGAATTTGTAGTGTCCTCCAGAGATAGCTCACAAAAATCATCCTGAATAACCAGCTTATAAATGATGATGTGTGTAAGCCCCTATCTGGGGGCTCTTTGCTTCTGCAGGAAAATACTTTGAGCCACTTTGCTGCTGCCTAGAGAGAAAATACTAAGGCCGCTTAAACCCTGCAACAACTTCACTGGATCCTATCCCAGAAGGTATTAAAAAGGTATCGGTGCTTACAGTGGAGGATAAAAAAGAGGATATTTTCCTCACTGGTATCTTCACTATATTTGTGTAAGTAACCCAAATTAGGAGGAAATTTAAATCTTTATAAGAGTTACATCCTTACACAAAGAAAACTCGTTGAATGAACTGTCTTTCAGGTACACTTTAATTAAAATTTTGTGCTCTGAAGCAATAAAAAGAAAGTTGGGATCCACTGATTTCTCTCTTTTTTGTTTGTTAAAAGTTAAAGTTAAACGTCTGCCTTCCCAGGTTACATCAGTCCAACACCTACACAGCTGGTCTGGATCAGTTTTTTCATCACTTTCTATCACGAATTACCGGTCCCTGTGTGAAGACTAATCAAACCAGGAGGCTGGATGCAGCTGCAACCTGCAGCTCTATCTTTCATTCCTTGCCTACAGCTCTTGAGGGCGTGATTGGGCAGAGTGACATTTAGCTGTAATTAAATTGCACTCTGCCCCCTTGTGGATGTTGATCTCTAGTCGGGGAAGGGGGAAACGGTTCATTGGCCAACCACTCACAAGTGGTGAGTCACTGCATAGTCATTTGACCTGCTCACTATAACTGATGATATCTGGCGTACATCCTGTCAAACGATACGTTTAACGAACTGTAGGAGTAACTTACAGACAATCTCCAACGTAGTTTTTCTCTCTGGCATGAGAGCTCAGTACTGCAGACCAGCCATAGACTGAGGTAAACATGAAAGGAAATCATGCTGAATATTCATGTTTATTCAGGACGCATGGAAGCCATTTTTCACCCCGCGCCGTTTGACTTTTCCCACTTAGTAGCAGGCGAGCCGACAATCAGCAGTGAAATTAGAGAGCGTTACAGTATTAATCCTTTCAAATGACTTTTTTAATGGCAGTAGAGGTGGCTGCTGAGGTTATATTAGTGCTGCTGATGAGCCAGGCTGAGAGATAAGCTCTTCAAGTTGAATAGCCTATCACTATCACAGTGCTCTCCTGTCTAAATGTGGCAAAGTGTGATAAAATGGCTGCTTGACACAACATGGCGTGGGCATATTTAACTGAATTTCAGATAGGCATGCCCCCTCCCTGCCTTTAAGGAGGCAAAAAACATGGTAATGTGTTTAATTAATCTTGAATCATCTAATATTGTAGTGCCTCTTTTGTTGGCAGGAACCCACAGAGGACTCTTTTGTTTCAGGTGAAAAGCTGGTGTGTAGACATAGTGGTGCTTAAAGGCGCAAACAAACCAATTCAAATGAAAACTATATGTAAATGGGCCTTTTATTACAATTAAAAGAATAGTGTTTATGACGGCATCATCCGCATTGGCGCGGATGATGCCGTCATTCACCTCCTACATCGTTCCCTCGCTCACCTGGAGACCGCTGGAAGCACTGTGAGAATCATGTTCTTTGATTTCTCCAGTGCCTTCAACACTATTCTTCCCTCGGTTCTGAAGGACAAGCTGGAGAACTCTGGAGTGGACCATCACCTCACTACCTGGATTTTGGACTACCTCACCGACCGACCACAGTATGTGAGGATTCAGGGCTGTGTGTCGGACAGGGTCATCTGCAGTACGGGGGCCCCACAGGGAACGGTTCTGGCTCCGTTCCTCTTCACCATCTACACTGCAGACTTCTCCCACAATTCCACCCAGTGCTTCCTGCAGAAGTTCTCTGATGACTCTGCAATAGTCGGCCTCATCACTGATGGGGACGACAAGGAGTACAGAGGTCTGACTCAAGACTTTGTGGACTGGTGCCAGCTGAACTACCTCCAGATCAACGCCAGTAAAACCAAGGAACTGGTGGTAGACTTCCGCAGGCACAAGCATTCTCCACTGCAACCACTGAACATCCAAGGTATGGACATTGAGGCTGTGGACAGCTACAGGTACCTTGGTGTTCATCTGAACAACAGACTGGACTGGACTCATAACTCAGACGCCCTCTACAGGAAAGGGCAGAGCAGGCTGTACCTGCTGCGGAGACTCAGGTCGTTTGGAGTGGAGGGCCCACTCCTGAAGACCTTCTATGACTCTGTGGTGGCTTCTGCTATCTTTTATGGTGTGGTCTGCTGGGGCGGCAGCATCTCTGCTGGGGACAGGAAGAGACTGAACAGGGTGATCTGAAGGGCCAGCTCTGTTCTAGGATGCCCTCTGGACCCAGTGGAGGTGGTGAGTGACAGGAGAACGGCGGCTAAGCTGTCATCCCTGATGGACAACGTCTCCCACCCCATGCAGCAGACTGTGACAGCACTGAGCAGCTCCTTCAGTGGGAGACTGCGGCACCCACGGTGTGGGACGGAGAGATTTCGCAGGTCTTTCCTCCCCACTGCTGTCAGACTCCATAATAAAGACTTTAACTGATCAAGCACACACATCCATACATATGCAATAATACTAAGTGCAATAATCCTTTCTGTCATCGTTGTATTTTTACTCAGTTGTATATAGCATTCGTATTCTATTTTTATCTTATTGTATATTTTTATTCTATTTTATTCTACTGTATATAGTATTTTATTTTATTCTATTCTGTACAGCTGTGTACTGTATTTATTCTTATTGTATTCTAATTTTTGCGTCATAACTTTTGCACTGTCCACTTCCTGCTGTGACAAAACAAATTTAGATTAGATTAGATAGAACTTTATTAATCCCTCGGGTGGGTTCCTCTGGGAAATTCGAGCTTTATTAGTCCCACACGTGGGACTAATAAAGGTTATCTTATCTTATCTTATCTTAAGTAAATTCAATTCAATATTATTTACACAGCACCAAATCACAACAGCAGTCGCCTCAAGGCGCTTTATATTGTAAGGTCGACCCTACAATCACACATACAGAGAAAAACCCAGCAAGCGCTTTGTTGACAATAGGAAGGAAAAAACTCCCCGTTAACAGGAAGAAACCTCCGACAGAACCAGGCTCAGGGAGGTGCGGCCATTTCGGGTGAGAGAAGGAAGACAGGATAAAAGACATGCTGTGGAAGAGAGACAGAGGACAATAAATTTGACCTATTTAATGATCGTAACCATAAAACTCAGATTTTGTTGAAAATTATGAATTTAGACAAAAACTCTCATCTGAACCATGACCTACTTTTCCCAAAGCATTCAACGTTTGGATTATGTCCCCAAAATGAAGTTCAAATCCAGTTTTTATTGCTGAACCTGGAACTGTAAAATATTCTGTAAAGTTTGTAAAGTTTGTCCTCTGCTTAATCAGTGCTGTGTATGTTTTGGGCTGTAGTTAAATGCACTGTGAATATTTTCCTAATAATTGTTTAACACTGTTTACGTGGGACAATAAGATCCTAAAATGAAAAAAAAAATGTTACCTCAGTTAAAAAGATGTCTGTGACTAAATAAAAACAGATTTAATAATACATGTTTGGACCACTATGATACACAGAGAGCAGTCTGGTAAGTAATCCTACATGTGGACAAAACCTTTGTCTCCAAGAAAACATCGCAGGGTTCCTTTAACTGACATCTTCACGAGTCTGGAGTCAAATGACGCTAAATCCAAGCTGTTGCAAGGGCTGCTTTTACCACCTGTACTCATTAGCAGTGCGAAAAACTAAAACTGACTAAAACGGTTCACACAGATGCCTCGAGTGAAATATCAAACCGGCCTAACTTGGAAAGAAAACGTGATCGAAAGCCACCATGAGAAATGCAGGTTTTCAAGACACTTACGGGTGAAAGTCCAGGAAAGGTAATGATCAGAAAATCTTTATCTGTTAGCAGCAATAATTTACAATACACCTACACAGGCCACACTGTAATAGCTGCAGTGATGTGCTTTTAATAAAAGACAGTTTAAGGGAGAGTCAATAAAAGCTGGAACCAGAGCCAGACCCATAAAGCAGCCCCAGCCTCGGGATGCCACTAAATATTAGTTTGACACATTGGACTTTCACAGATGGATTTTCTCCAGTGATTGAAATGAGGTGGCATAGAGTGTATTTGTGTGTGTGGTTGTAGCTCTCACCTGAGGGGCCAAACTGGAGCACTCAAACAGAGTGGTGCTGTCACCGCTGCAAGCTGATGCGTCACATCTCCAGGGACCCGCTTCATCACCTGTGACACAGAAAAACTGGCCGAGACATCTCAGAGGACATGTTGCTGTATTGAGTCACCGTGACACTTTATCGGTCTTCCTCTTCTCTCTGCAGGCGCTCAGTGCACGAGGAATATCCACCTCGGTGTCACTTCACCTCACTTTAAGATGGCAGAAAAGCTCCAGTATGTTACTGAAACTGGAGTGACGCATTTTTCAGAATAAGAGTAGAACCTGGCCTGTAAAATTGTGAATACTTGCAGAACTACTGTGTGCATTTGAATCCTTCACCACTTCACTGGTTTATCTTCACATATACATTTACAGTTGTTACTTTTAGAATACTGTTTGATTTAGTCTGCTATATGCAACTTTGGCAACTTGTTCTGAGTCTATTCGGCATTTCCACTGTAAAACATTAAGTTTAAACTATACACAAACATATAAAGTAAAAGTAAAAAGGTATGCTTGAATAAAGTGCATTGTGGATTTACTGTTAACACAGTTCAGTGTTAAAGGAGTTCAGAGAAACCAGAACAACTGCGAGGCTTCGGATCCGCTAATAATGTCAACATGCTTGCAGCATCTGCTGATTAGGAATGTTTGCTAAAGTTTTTAAGGAATGTACTGTTGTGTTAGTTTAATGACTTAGTGTTTGTTTAAGCACGCGAAAGGTTAGTCTGAAAGAATTTTTATCTTCTTTTCTCTTTTTCCCATTAAAAAAACATTTTATTTTTTTAAACAAATTTACATAATATTGGCATAAGAATAACTGCTGGGACATCACAAAAGTCAGAGAGATTAATCCTCTGGGAATCAATTTATCCAGCTGTTAAGATGTCACTCTCTGGACAAAAGGTGTGAAAGACTCAATCAAATGTGTGTTTGGGCTTTTTTGCTGGGTACTTGTAGTTGTTTTACATGTTTTGCATGTGTATAAAACCAGAACACAACCCTCATTACAAGCTGTTACGACCCGGCTCAAAAGCCGCAACATAAAAAAAAGGAGATGAATAACAGAGTGTGGGTGAGAAGCGGTTTCATCCTAAAATGGAAAACCAGGTTGGCTAAAATGGCTGGTGCCACCAAGGCAAAGACTAGTGCACTGCCGGAAAGCTTGCCTCAGGTATGCTTTTATCCACACCTGACTAGGTGTGGCCAATTAGCACCAGCTGAAAACACTGAGACGATTAAAAGCTGCAGAGGGACGTAACACAAGCTTGTGGGAAGAAAGTAACGAGATAACTGTAATAAATGTTGAAATATTGGCTTATCTGATGCAGACAGTGTCAGCTGTCATTTCATCTCAAGAGGGGGAAATGTTTGTTTGATTAAAGCATATGAGGTTTTCTGTCAATGTGCTGTTGAAAACTGTGTAAATTGCAATGAATAATTCAGAGACTACGATCATTTTACTTGAGACTAGCCTGGTAGGTTGCCATGGTAGAAATGCATGTATTATTTACAGGTTGTGTGACTGTTAGGCAGCTTACAGGCGCTCAGTTGTTTTTAGATCTGTTCAAGCTGCGAGGATTAAACGTGGTAGTAATCCACGGGAAACAAAACAGTGTGTCTGAGGCCTACATTCACCTCCGCATGAGTACGAAAGAGCTGGACTACAGTGTTGTGGACCATGTGATGTGGCAGAGGGTTTACGATGGAGGGGACAATGGTGACGGCGGGACAGGAGAAGCCACAGAAGCGGGTGAGGTTCCGCGTGGCTTCGGGGAACAGTGGCCGGGTGCTAAAGGAGATGTTCAAAGATGAGGGGCCTTCAGACTCCCTGGATTCAGACTGCACCAGCAGCTCTGATGCTGAACGAGCCAGCACCCCCTCTACAAGTGGAGATGCACATGGACACGTGTTTGGATACCTGGGCTCCGAGCTGGACAGTGAGAATGAGCCCGACGACTTGCTCGTGTATGCAGGGGCCACCAAGGACTGGATGTTCACCACCAAAAGGGTCAACATACTCAGCAAAAATGGGACTGTGAGAGGTGTCAAGCACAAAGTCAGCGCAGGTCAGACGCTGTTTGAAAATCTTCCTAATTCCAACAGTGTAAGTACATGTGAACGAGCCTGGGTTAATCGAATTGATTTAACTTGTTGCATTTTTACTCGGACGGTTTTTACACGAGTTCCCGTCGGTGTCAAGTCTAGTTACAGGAAGGGGCAACATGTGTGACCAGGATGAAAGCTTAGAATAGAGGACAAGGTCACAGAACAATGAAAGATTGATGATGCATTTCATTATCTGTTTCAAGAGAAACTAATCAGATTAATGAATTCTCAGAACTTTGCTTTCTAGTATTACTGGACTGTTTGTTATTCTGAGGTATCACCTGGCCCGTATATTGATGCAAAAGTGAAAGAAAGAAGGTCATCTCTACCAAACTATTCTCTGTAAAGTAGTATGAGGTGAAGACACAGCGTGACCAGACTAGATTATGTTGCTTATCCCTCTTAAGTGAGATTATCTTTCTCGTAGAGTGTGGTTTAAACGTGAATCAAGGTAGAACAGCCTGATCTGAGCCCAAAGGAAAGGGTTCAACAAGTACACGTACAAGTACAAGACTTTGTAACTATATAATTTATAATTTCAAGTTCAACAGAGGAGAATTAAAATAAACTTTGACCAAAAAAGTTAATGCTGATAAAATAAAATTGCTATATTGGACAAGTTTCAAGTCTCCGAAGTGTAAATTTATTTCAAGGCTGTAAAAAGACTGTAATATATAGCTTTCTGAAACATGTACCACTATTAAGTAAAAAAACCTCATTTTGGGATTAAAACTCCTTGAAAATGCCTCATTTGTTTCCTCTTCATATTATTCTTCCTTATTTAATAGCAACAAATAAAATGGTAAGTGTAGCTGCTGTTAATTTCGTGAAAGATTCTTGGAAAATGGCGCCAAGTATGCTAAATACTCATGTATATATATCTACACAACACAGGAAATACCACTACATGAGATACAGTACAGATACAGAGTGTTCAGAGTGGGATGGATGACTTAATCCACACATGGTTTGAATAAAAACTATGAATCCTTTAACTTTATTTGTGCTTCCTCGTAGATGGATTTATCCCTGGAGTTTGGGCGGATAGTCATCTACACTACGAGTTTCCGTGTGGTTAGGACGACGTTCGAGCGCTGCGAGCTGGTTAGAAAGATCTTTCAGAACCACAGAGTGAAGTTCATGGAAAAGAACATCGCGCTGGACAGTGAGTACGGGAAGGAACTGGAGGCGCGTTGCAAACGTGTGGGAGAACCTCCTTCGTTACCAGTCGTGTTCATTGATGGACACTACCTTGGGGTCAGTTCTCTCCGCTCCTGCATAATATTACCTGAGATCAATGTATGATACATCTGCAATGACTTAATTAAAGACGGAGGATTACTCTTTTTAATCGGCAGGGTGCTGAGAAGATACTTGGCATGAATGAATCAGGAGAGCTGCAAGATCTTCTGACAAAAATTGAGGTTAGTTCCTCTCAGTGTGCCTCAGAAATCACAATGTGCATAACAGATTTGACTGTGAAGTGAACTGCTTCATTTGGCCCACACAGATGTTACATTATTTAAATGCTGCATTTTAGATTTGCCTGAATACGTATAATATTAAATCTTAAGGTAATCACATTTATAATGAATGACTGGATTTCTTTGGTTGAAAGCCACTGAGGTGAACACATACAGATGCAAACAGCAGCACAAAGTTCCCTAACTAGCAATGCCATAAATAAAACACAAGTAAACTGCATTGTAAAACATGCGTGCACATCAATAGGCAACCATTAATAATGGAGGTCCTGTTATTGATTCTTTCAAACACATCAACACTGAGCAGATGGATTTGTAGCACAAACTGAACATGTACCAACCATTACTGCTTCACACTGAGCTGCAGCACATTCACTGGGCTTTTTTCAGAGTACAAACCACAAACAAGTGAATACAAAGCAGTATCGTGACATTTAAGCCATGGATACAGTCACTGCATGGTATTAAACAAAAGTATGCAGCTCCGAAAGGTCATGCATGCAAAAATCTGTCCAGAACTGACCACTGACATGGCTTGATTCATATCTGCAGCTCTGCAGCTGAGCAATTTGGAAAGGAAGCTGTGTTTAAAATAATATTATTATGCTTATTTTCCTTCTATCACACATTGAGAAAAGAAGGTTGTTAGCTCTCACGCAAGCCCATTAAATATAAAACTAAAAGCAGGAATAAATTGGCAAAAACTCTCCTGCATAGGAGAAAATACCCAGCAAACATGCCTGTGTGGGCACAGAGTTGGCATCTGTGGGTGAACTATGGGGCAGGCTAAACCCACACTTTCTGGGGCTCCTGCATAAATTTTCTATATGTAAATCCACTATGGGTTGCCCACAGAAAACCCATGTGGGCCCCATGTAGTCCAGTCCTTGTGGGGCCCGTAGTAGTTCTGCTCTTTTGGACAGCCAAAAGGAAATTCTTCTGGGCTGTGTGGGTCTGCCCACAGTGCTCTCACGCGGGCCCAAGGGGGCATGTTGCTGGGTAAAAAAAGCAAACTGTATTCATATGTTGCTTTTCAAGAAGAAACATCCAATGGAAGAGAGTTTGACAGCTTAGGAGTCACAACCTAAAAAGCACAGTCTCGTTTTGCTCTTAACCTGGATCGAGGTACTCCTGACAAGCACTTATTAGTGACTTCAGAGACCTTTTGGTTTCATGTTGATCTATCAGTCATTGCTAAAAGCTCAGGTTTTGTACAAGTTAGACAAAAAGGACATGCACCAGACCTAACATTAGGTAGGAGTCAAAACTTCTTCTGCAGATGCTCAATCACATTGGTATCTGAAGCATGCGAACACTTAAAGCTGTTTCTTATTGAGCTGGCTACTTGGGTTTTAGTGCAAGTGTGCAGGCCCAAAATCTCCTAGCAGAATGTTGCATCGTATTAAAATGAATATTGTTATTTATGTCAGATGTCAGTGTGTTTAATGTTATGCCTGCCTGGTGTAATTTTATTAATGGGTAAGTTCTTTAGTGGTAGTCAGTCCTGTTTGTATTTATTATTTAAATGAACCTGTCTGTCCGTTTTAGAGGGTACAGCATCCCCAGACGTGCCAGACCTGCGGGGGCTACGCCTTCATCCCGTGCCCGATGTGCCATGGCAGCAAGATGTCTGTGTTTCGTAACTGCTTCACGGATTCCTTCAAAGCCCTGAAGTGTACTTCGTGCAATGAGAATGGCCTACATCCGTGTGCGAGCTGCAGCCAGTGAGGGTGTTAAGTGCCTGAAACGACATCACTCCTTCTTTCCTTGGGACCCTACAAAGGGACTGTAATAATACGCAGGCAGTGAAAGTCCATACAGCAGGACTCTTTCTCCAGGGCCATTGTTAGCAAAGATTTGAATTTGTAATAAAATCTGTGAATTCATGGATTTTGGTTTTGCTCGTGTGTGCATGTTGAAGCATCATTTGAAGGTCACAAGTTTAGGTTATTGCAAAATCCTCATTCAAAGATCTTTGTTCGAATCTCTAAACAGGCAGTCAAATAGGTCCACTGAGGAGTCATGAACTTGCTTCCTCTCTTGCAAGCCTAAGCTTGTTAGTTAATTAGTGAGGAGGCCCCTTCATTAACAATGCTCTCATTACATAATCCCATATCAGACAGAGTCCGGGATAACAGACACTCAGCACCAGGAGTGAAAGTCAAGCGCTCAGTTTGCAGCCAGCAGAAGGCAGCAAACTGGAACGTTGTTTACAGGCAAGTACTGTTCAAACCTAGCATTAAAAATTCATACACAGTACTGTGCAAATGCTTCAGGCACTTCAGATGTTTGTACTCATGGCAACCTCGAACATAAAGAATTACCTAAACGACTAAGAACATGGAGTTCTGTAGAAGATGCTCCAGCCCCAGCCATGAAGTCTGTATGTTGACATGAAGCACAGTTTACCTGTGTACTATACTTTGAAGTTACAGGTATGGAGTTTCTTACCAAGAACAATATATATATATATATTTTGGGTAATTGTCATACTGGCAAGCAAAAGGACGACTGAGACTCAGGTTTGTATCTTACAAAATCTTGACACACCCTTCTTTCTTCATAATTCCTTCCACCTTGATGAGATTCCTAGTTCCACATGCTATGCAGTGTCACCACAGCACGGTGTCCTATCACTGTTTCACTGTGAGGACAGTGTTCTTTGGGTTCTACACATCTCCCTTCTTTCTCCAAACATAGCAAGGCCAAAGTGCTCTTCTGATCATCTGACCAAAGGATGTGCTTCCAGTATGCACACCCTTTCTCTGGTTGTCCTTAGCATACTTCAGTCTGGCTTGAAGATATCTCTTCTGCAGAAATGGAGTTTTTCTTGGTCTGCGAGTCAATCCCTGTGCAGGATTCTAGCGATTCTCTTCTTTGAGACTACAATTCCACTTGACTAAGTCACACACCAGCATCTTGGCAGCTGCGCTGGGGTCTTTAGACACATCTCTCACTAGTTTTATTCCCAGAGTCTTTGAAGTCTTTCCTTTCCCACCTCTGCCAGGCTTCATCTGTACTGTGTGGTTCTCTCTGAATTTCTTGATGATGATACTCACTCTAGTTCTTGACACTGACCTGACTTGACCCTCAGTTTTAACATTACATTACACACAGTAGTTTGTGCTATGGCTCAATAAAAGGGTCAGTTTTTCAATAATATTGACCCTAGTAATTTTTATATATTAAGAAATAATTCTGTTATTGTGTACAAATCAAAATAATTCCTGCTTCACTTCAACCTTATGTTAAACCACCTTTATTTTATCGGCTGCCCATGACAAACAAAAGATTGGAGCAGTTTGAATTTCTGTGTGGATCCTTTACATATGCTGACCTCATTATTTAAAGCTCTGGCGATCCATCACAAACAATAGCTTATGTAGCAACAGGGTTTGTGCTTCTCATGGTTTTACTATTCTAGTCACAGAGCTAAGTAGATGATTAGTGGAAAAATCAATATCAATGTTTAAAGAGGGCACTTTTATAGCCCATCTGAAGGTGTTTCTGTATATTTACTGATGAAAAATAGCTGGAAATTTGGGATCTGTGATCTTTTTTGTGTTATATTCCATGATATTACATACATTAAAACAGAATTTTATGAGATAATCATTTTGCATCAGTTCAGTGTAGATGCCAATGTAGAACCAGTTCCAGGCGTTTCCTTTTACGAAAAGAGCACCCAGTGCCAAAAAAGCTTCCTTCCCATGATTGCTGGGTTAGAGACTGTTGAAGTTGGAGGCTATGGGAGGGGCAAGAAATTATAGATAAGCTGGTTCTGGTTACCATAATTTTCTGCCCATGGTAACTACTGCAATTTTCCTCACATAATTTAAGGTTCTCAAATCTTTCAGAATATAGACTGGTTTTCAAAAGGCGCCACAGCAGAACTGGCTCCACACAGGCACCGTCATGATATCAGTAAAACTAGGCAGGCAAAATGTAAGTAGACATAAACCTCACCCATATTCAATGAAAGCATTTTAACTACATTTTTGTGCAGTGCTGATAAATCTACAAAACCCTCAAGTTGTTTAGAGAACAGACCCTGCTGTTTATATATATATATATTAAAAACCTGATATATTTGGCTGTGAGCATGAGGTTTATTTGGCAGTAAATCAGATGCACTGGAGCCTACATGTTAAGAGACTTGGGTTCATGCAGAAGCAGCACAATCAGATGGTACTAACAAAGAAATCTGGATAATTCAACCCAATGAGCTCTTGATGTGCACACGTTTTAACAGTCCGACGTAATGCAGTGCATGTACGCCTTTAACTAAAAGACATGAACCTAAAAGACACAGCTCAGTGGCAGATCACATGCAGTCCTCGCAGTTTGTGTTTTTAAACGGATGATGTCATTAGTTGGCTGCCATCCACGGGGTCAGGGAAACGCAGTGCCCGAGCCGCACAGCTCTCTATGCTGTCATAGCCCTGTACAATGCTGCTTGAACATGATTAGACAAGGCAGCACTGTAAAGAGGCTAAAAGCGTAGAGCAGGGTGATGATGCTCATCCGCCATGAAGACTTTTCGTGCCATCATACGCGACCTGGATTATTCTAGATGCTCCTCACCTGTGATTGAAACAGCAACCAAATCGATCATTTGGGGGGGACGTCAGAAAGAAAAAACACACATTTACGCACACACAGTGGGCCCGCGTGAAAGCAAATACACAGTGTTGAGATTTTCTGCAGGAGTGATGAGAGATGATTACAACGCTACGTTTGTTGAATTCAACCCCGCGCTGAAGAGTAATGGGTTTCGGGGTTTTGTAACCACAGGCTTGTGGTGATGGAGGAGAGGCTTCATGAAAATCTGAGACCCCAACTGTGCAGGTTAACTGCGCCCCCATCTGTGGGTTGATGGAGGCGAGGGGGGGAAACAGGATACATCGAAAATAATAACATAAAGCAGCTACATTTTTTTCTTTACCTTTTTGTTTAAAAAAAAAAGAAAAAAAAAAGGCGCCGACAAGATCTGTCTGTAAATGACTGAAAGCAGCGATGTGGCGTGCAGGAGGCTGCGAGAGGGCTGAAGATCTATGTGCTGATCTCCAGACAAGAAAGACGCTCCTCGACGCAGGTTTCTTTTCCCTTTTAATAAAAATGAGCCGATTCAGCCCGAGGATCTATTTTTCTCTCTCTAGCTACACATGCACAAGCGATTCTCTCTGTTTGAGGGGAGACATGGAAGGAAACAGGATGGGCAGTGGCACAACTGACTTGGGAATGGTATGACGAGACATGACACCGATATGCGCGCAACACCCCAAAAATTTAAGACAACATTTAACGGTGAAAAACCTGCAAATGGAGATCGTCCGCCCTCCAGGCTCGGCGAAAAATTATTTCAGTCGAGCAGTCTAGCGTGGTCCGGCCGCGATGCTGTGCGTAATGTTTTGAACGGTCGGTCAATGCGCAGACTGGTTGGAAATGACTGTTTTTATTGACGTCAGCGAACAGGCTAGTGCCCCCCTCTCTCATCCCCACAACTGCACCATCTAATGGACTTGGGTTTACATTCCAGTCATCCATCTGAGCTTTAAACAGGAAACAGGAATCCAGTTCGGGGAAAAACAATGCTTTAAATTCTACGTTTCTAAAAAGCAAGATAAACATATCTGGTGGTGCCTTTTCCAAGACCTACAAAGTTATTTAGGTTTTTTCCGTGTGTGTGTAAGTGTGGAGAAAGAAAGTGTGGAGCTTCTACAAGCAACACCAATGAATATTGGCACAGCATTCAAAACAAAAGAGAATTCAAACAAACGACACAAAAGGAAACCAAAAATAATTTAATAAATTATCTCATATTCGTCCCATGTCCTTCAACAGTAGCGTCATCGTTATGACCCAGGAAGAAACAGTTCACAATCCCCTTCAAAAACACAGATCTGCCTTCCCAACCGAGGCGAAATGACTCCGGCCCCCCTCCTGAAGCATGACAGCACGACGATCATGTGTCAGCGGCAACAAAGAATGACAAGCAAAAACACCGTCACAGTCCGGTTTATACAGAACATTAGCAGATACATCATGAAGGAGTAACTTCACAACTTTTTCTTTTTTTGCCACATGCTCCACAGGGTGACGATGCCTGTAAGTTTTCAGCTGTTGGTGGACTTCAAGAAAAAAAGAAAAGAAATAAAAGGTAGCTGGTCCACTTGTCTTCATTAAAGATCTCTTATTTATACATGGTGGGCAAGAGGCAAGGACGTTTCCACTCCTCCTGCATTTTATCTTTGGAACAATACAATCAGTCACGTGACAAGACGAGCATTTCTAACCCTAAGAACAGCGTTTAGAGATGTAAAGTCAGTGCCTATTATTGGCTTGGAAGGATGTCGTCATCAGAGCTCGTTTAAGATTATAACCCATTAAATGAAAACAATAATACAGTGCAGGGTTTCCAACACTGTATTCAAGCCCAGTGGTCCAGACCAAGTATTTCAGATTTTTCTTAAAGGCAACAGCGCCAACTGTTAGGTTAGCTACTGTATCTTATTAGGCTACCAGCTCTGCCAGCTGCTTTATACATATAAAACAGCTGTTTGAACGAGTTAGCAGAATCAAGAAGTAAAAACAAAAAGTAAAAAGACTAGGACAAACGTTACGCCTTAATACAATGTTGTTCAGCTGATATTTGATTATGTGAGCATATTTCATCTTGATCTGGGGCTCTCCTGCTGATACAGACCGTTTGCTTGCTTGTGTTTGGAGAGAAAAAGTAGTGCTAGCTGTTCACAGTTCCTCAGTGTCACAAAGGCTCCTATGCTTGTCATTCTGTCCTATATATATGGTGGAGGATCATATTAAACATGGCAAAGCTTTCAAAGAATGAGGTCGGCATATGTACAAGTAACCCCTGTGTGCCAGAAGCTTTCTTTTTTTGTTTTGCTATGTATGATGACATAGCGAGCCAGTATTCCCAAAATGGCCATCGCAGGAACACAGCTCTGTGAGCAGAGAAGCCCCGCCCACACGTTTAAGCCATCTGCTGAAGGGCAGCCAATCAAAAGACTGTTAGCTTAAAGGTAACCAGGATAAAACAGCTCATTTGAGACTGAGGATGCAATGAGGGCCTGCACCAAGGCCCAGTGTAGGATACAGTCTGGCTTATTTTGAACTGTGAATCATGTAAAGCCAATCTAATGTAAAAAAAAGTGATGAAACTTTAAACCCTGACTTATCGAGCACTGCTGGTCAGGCCTGTCGACTTTTCTGGCGGAAACTCTGCAAATCCAGGTTAGACAACTTGTATTCATAACATCAAGTCCTACTATATTCACTCTACCTATTAAATATCTCAATAATACCATTTGACTTTCTATAATCGCAATAAAAATCTATTCATCACAAATTCTGTCTTCGTTAGAGAACCTGCGGCATCGCACCGTCTTCGGTTTTGACATTAAAAGGAAACAGAAAGAAAAACCCTCTAACATTGTCTGGTCATTAAATAAGTCTGGGTTGAAATTGTAGCTCTTTGGTTTCCTTTTGCACTAATAAAGGAAACTCTGTCACTGTGGTACAAGTCTAGTAAACGACACTGGTCCTGTTCTCGGTTTTGCTTTAGACACAGACATGAGCCCACATCATGACACTTTTATGGAGGAATGTGAGTCTAAGCAACCAGCCAGTGGACTACGCTGTCGTAGTTTGTGTGCGAATTTCTAGTGAAATTCAAGGAGCCTAATGACAGCCGTTAGTCTTCTGCCAGAAACACTCGCACTGGAATGTGAAAGCGGATCTCTGGCAGGGTGAACTCACAGTGTCCCAGACTGAAGTTCGGGCATAGCTGCTCGAACACTGTCTGTGCTCATCCTTCTGGACTATTCTACAGTAAGACTTGAGAAGTTGTGCGGGTTTGTTGTCCGTGTTTGTTTTGTAGTCAGAAAGAGAGGCAGAGGCAGGCGTGGCCGTCCTTCCAGCTTTTTCTTCATGGCATTTCGGGATGTTAGAGTATCTCCAAGTCTACATGACGGACCTCTGGGTTGCGTTGCTGTAGAGGCACAAAACCAAAGTTACGCACAAACTTGACTTGCAATTCTTAATCAAATACTTTTATTTAAAAATACCATTCTATGGTGAAAACGGAGGTTTGTGGCTTATGATAGGTTGGAAGCCTGGATCACTGCGATCCTCTTCACAAAAAGCTAACAGGATGTTTTTTGCTGAAAATAATGTCTGAGTGAAAAAAAAGCGTATAATTTTTCTTTATCAAACCGCCACCAAATCTATGTTTTTGATATGTAAATGCAATTCCCAGAAGCAACATTGTCAACGTTAGGCTTTAAATGAACGACACCATGGCTGGATGATCAGAAATGGATCTTTTTTGGGAGATGGGATCATGTTAGATTTCCCAGACAACACTCTTAGTCAAATTCACAAGTGGGATATTTCTTATTTCTTTACAAAATCTGAAAAGCTGCTGCAATTATTTTAACAAGGACATTATTATAATGAACTCAGTGACTGAGATATGAGAGCTCATCCTGAGTGTTTCCCAGCTTAAAACAGGAATCTGGAGGGAGTGACTACGAATACAAACACAAAGGGTCTGCATCTTCTCAATTCATGCAACAGATTCTTTTGCCTTAGGAGAACTTTAAGCATTCCCCTTTTTGCCATTTAAGTAACAAAATGTATTTTAAACTTGAGCAAATTAAACCCAACTTTACAAAAAATGTATTAAACATCACAATACTGGTGATCCTTCTCCGGTCTAAGGCCATGACCTCTTTGGGCACCAAAAGTGTTTCGTGATGCATGAAAAAATAAAGTCATTCCCAGATTTTATGACTTTTTCCTGCTGCACTCTGTAACAGCATGAGACAAACAACAAACTAGAATAGCAAAGAAATGTATATTTCAGTACTTTGAGCTCTTTCTCCAACCGGTCCACCTCAGCTCCCAGGGTGTCGATGATGTTCTCTCCGTGTTTCAGCATGAAGTTCTCCAGCTCCTCCGGGGTTTTCACCCGCTGAATGTCCTGCAGAGACACAAACACAAACATGTAGTTTTGTCAGTAAAGATACGGGTCAACATTCATGACATCGGTCCTAGCCTGCTATTAGTGATCATTGGCTAATGCAGCTCATCTGTGCCTTCAAGGCTATAAAACATGGCCCACCTGCTCAGCCATGTGATGTCATGTGATGTCTGTCTCTTGGGTGCTTGTGTTAAATAAAACAGATTTAAATAAAACTTAGATTTTATTTAAATCTGGTGTGGTCTCCCAATTACTGTCTGAACTTTGAGGAATGTAGTGACAGCAAAAACACCATACGATAATTAATAATAATAAAAAAGTGTCTTTAACAACGTCAGATGCACACCGCACTAAACTCAAAGATTTTGTTTCACCAGTGAATGTCAAGAACATACTTGAAGCAACTGATGTCTGTGTAAAAAGATCAGTAATCACTGGAATTCATACTGAAGAACTGTATGACACACTGCATAGCTCATGGCCTGCAAGGACAATAACTCCTGCAGATGATAATTACACATTTATGTGTGGAAGACACAAGAATGTGACATTTAACAGGATTAGTTCTTTTATATTTCAGGACTCAAGGTGGCTGTGTACATCTGACGTTTTTAGAGAAGTAAGGATTTCTACATGCAAATGATCATGAACTGTTTGCTCAACACGATGAGCTGTGTTCACAGGATAAATAACTTCAGGGAACAGATTAGAATCTTGTATACAGAAAAAAACTATTTGCATAGTGTTCCTGACTTTATTAATAAGTTATTAAAGCAACTACTAAAAATAGCAGTGGCCAAACATCCAGTCCACAAACTGCTCTCATTCTGAGTACAAACATCAATACTAAAACAAGATAACTTACGTTGAGGATTTGGTCAATGTCTTGTTTTTCCAGATAAGACCGTGTCACCACGCGGCCATCGAAGTCAACTTCAGCCTTGAAGCGCACTTTACTCAGTCCCATATCAGTGGCCTTCACATCATGGATGGCCCTGCCAACAACACAATAAAACATCTCAATGGAAGAAACAGAAAAACTACGGATCTTAGTGGAGGGAATCTGCTACAACACAAAACGATCCAAATGCAAATGCAACAAATAAAAGAAACCAGTGAAACTGGTTAAAGGGTCATTTTTAATTTGAACTGCTGTTCACTGCATGTTGATTTAATCTTGACCACTTGTTTGTGGGAGGATTCAATTTATCAAAACGAATCATCCAGATTCGGAGTTAATCGAGACCGAGTTCATGTTTTGCAGTCGAGGAGGTTCGCGTGTGCGTTTGCTGACCTTACAGCAGGATCGTTCTCCAGAAACTCTGTGAGCTTCTGCACGCGCTCAGCCTGTATGGAGCGTCCCAGCAGGGCCTCTGTGTTAGTGTAGATGAGGAAGGCGGAGACTGTGCCCAGCAATGTGCCAACGCCAAGAGAGCCCAAACTATCATAGGCCGGGTTACCTGGGGTCAGCGAGTAAACATTCAGGTTAATGACTCCAGTCCAAAAGATCGGAAACATTATAAAACCGAGACATGACAACTCATGTATTTACCTGTAAGTGAGGTGAGCCCCATGCAACCAGCAGCCAGGATAACTCCCAGTACAGCAGCAGCATCCTCCAGCAGCACCACATTGGTGCTGGGGTCTCGGCTCTGCATCACTGCACACATGAAATAATACGAGGGCTTATTTATAGCTGAATTTTCAGATTTCTGACTTTATTTTGCAATATGCAAATTAATTCTGCCTCAGTGATGCCGTCTACACACAGCAAGACAAAACACACTATTTTCATTTTACACTTCATCCTGCTGTAAGTGTAATCGCAACAAAATCTCGAGTTATTTCCATACATATTTTCTTTAAGTTAAAAGGCACAATCATACATGTGGCTACTTACCAACACAAAAACATGCGTGTTGTCAAATAGCAGTTCCTAACATGGAAATCTCTAAGAGGCAGCCATAATAGCAGCTGTTTTAATGCTTTTAGCACAGGATACACTTTAGCATCCACTATGAAAGGAAAGGAGATAATTCACTGACAAGTACAGATGATCATCATGTAAATTACTGCCATGTTTTCCACAAATAGTCATAAACTGCTAATATATTGATATCATTTGATCTTTTCTTTAACACTTTCACCCTTTCAAACAAGAATGCTAAAGGCAATTATGAACCGTGGGCTAATGTAACAGAAACTGTGGGACACAGCATTTTAATCCTAATATTTATATACAGAGCACTTTTCTCAACACATATTACAATAACTGTAATATGTGTAACTCAGTTTGCACTTATTTAATCTCATTCGAGAATTTCATTGGATTATATTCACACAAAGACAAGTTAACCTGCATAATCTCATCCAAAGAATATTTTTGCTCAGTTATTCATGTTGAGATAAGATGCTTTCGTTTTTGCAGTTGGGACATTGTAGTCCCAAACAAAATGAGCACATATTTGCCACATTGACCTGGAATAAATTGTAGCGCCAGGTGTAAAGACAGATATGAACTGATCTGTACGTACCATATTCATAAAAAGACAATCCTTGCTGGCGGGCGCTCCTCTTTATCTCATTGATGGCAACCAGTAATGTGGCTGAGAAAGAAACAGATGTCTGAGAACAAGCTGCAGAGCAATATCTGATCTGATCTGTTGGTTCATTACTATAACTTACCTCCTTCAGACACCAGAGAGCCCGCCAAAATACAGTAAGCCTGCAATGAAGAAAAAAATATGTCGGGAAATGTTTTTTAAATTTGTTTTGAATAATTTGAGTCAACACAGACACTCACCCATAACAAAGACTCGATGGGTTCCGGGTGCAGCAATCCCATGATGCCGTGGTACCAAGAGAGGCCTGCTCCCATCATAAAAATGCCCACCCCACTGATGAGGGAGGCAATGTAGCGCATGTTGGAAAAGCCATATCTAAATATCAGAACAAAAAAGCAAATACAGAGCAATGGCGCTCAATTACAGCCAACATTTACTCCACCATTTTTTATGTAGAGCAATAACAGAGATGTGACACCCGCCGCAGCCTCAAAGAGTCAATCATCAGCTGAAGCAGGCACACCGAGCGACACTGAGGTACCCACAGAAGACGTTTTGTGGGCACATCTGCTCACCATCATAGCAAAAAACTCTTTTTTTTTTCTTACTGTCTTCATAATTAGTTGCAATGTCATGAAACTTCACAAATAGATAGAAAACGGATAACTTAGAAGGTGGGAAAAAAGCCTTGTAGATTTATTTTGCATAAGGACACAAAACCTTTTAAATGTTTTTTACCACTGAAAGTAAAGTTATAAATTTACATAAGAAAGTTCAAAAGACCTACCTGGAGAAAATGGCTTACTTATACTCACTATGTGCATCCTCATCTCCAAAAATTTAAAAAAATGGTGTGGGTGTCTTTTCCAAATCCTTTCTCCCTTCTATGAATTATTTATTAGCAAGTATCCACATCAATGTATCTAATGTTTCTACATTTCTATACTTCTGTAGTGCCAATGTTAGTAATGTGCAAGAAAATTTAATATTTGGGTGCTGACAATATGCTGCAACTGACTTTGACACATTACTGCTTTTATTCCTTTTCTGGCGAGCACTGAACCTCTTCTTTTAATTAGTACAGGAAGGTGTAACACTTACGGGTGCACGGCATCTGGGTTGCGGACAGACTGGCTGATTCCCAGAGCGAGCAGAGCCTGGTTGCACGTGTCGGCCAAAGAGTGGATGGCTTCAGAGAACATGCTAGCTGATCCAGTGTAGACCCAAGCCAGGAGCTTGAAAAAGAAATTCAGCCCATTTCTGAGAACAGAACATAAATAAGTGAAGAGCTCACCGGGCACACAGATGTAAAGTTTCACATTTCAAGCTCAACAACAGTTCTGATTAAATTGGTTTATAGATTTATCAGGTTGCCTACACTGAAACCCATTTCTTAAAAACTGTTTTAATCCAACATTGTGTGTAAATTGTTCCAATTTCTATTCTAATGCCTCTCAATCACTGTCATGTGCACTATGCAGTCCAGTGAGCCTCTCACCACTCTCCTATTTCATACTGATTTTGCTACATGTGACTGCACATGTTCTCTAACACAATCACCTTAACTTAATAAGCCACAGGACTGCACATGATGCATGCAGTTTCCATGCAATTCCTAATAGAAATGTGTGCATTTCTCGGGGAGTCTTTACAAGTTACTTCTCATCTGAGTTCACATGAATGTTTTGCACTTTTATTCATCCGCAGCGATTTCTGTTTTGCCGTTTGATTATTTTTGCACCTTCTGATACTTATCCAGCATACTGTATGTAGTAACCCTGCTGAGAACAGACCCGTAGCTCCTCTCTCTAATCCAATACCTCCCACTGTGTGTGCAAGAGCTCAGCAAAGCTGCTGAGTGCAGAAAGACTTGGCCACAAGACCAAAATGCACTCATGAATGAGGGAGACTGGTGAAACAACTTACATGCAAATAGCAACCATGACCACCTTCCCTGGCCCTTGTAGAAATGTTGTCCTCTGGCCTGATCGTGGCTTTATGAAAGATAAGAGACATTATTACTCTGCAGTTAAAAGGAAATAAGACCTGTACTACGAAGCAGGATTACAGGCTTAACGAGATGACTTCAGTGTTAACATATGAAGGTGCTACACCACCACTGGAACTTAACCTGAGCAGGTTTTACTCGAGATCAGCAGATACGAAACCATCACCATTCCTAGAAGATCCAGTGGCCCACAGTGTGCAGATAAAAAAGAAAAAGAGGGTCTATAGTTTTTAGAGACCATCTAAACAGTTCCCTTAAATAAACACATTCTAAGTGCAGGGAACCTATGGCCTTCAATTCTGTCCTGTTGGGATACACAGGGGTACAAAGCAGCACAGATTGGGCCTCAAAAACAAATACTGTGTACGCACAAATCTGTGCATAAATCCTGCGTACGAACAGTTCACACACAAATCAGTAATTTATTAATAATTTGGTATCTGAATTTGTTTGCACCTCTTGAACATCTTTAAAAAAAACAAACAAAAAAACCTACTTACTACTACTGATTATTACCATTATCAGTTTTTCTTGTTATTATCATTATTATCTTTGGTCATAATTTACAGCCTTCATCTAGATACACCTGCTCACATTCATACAAACACACTGGTTTGGCAGCAGCAGTTGTGTTCACTATAACATGCCTTATGTATTTAACTTGTCTTGAACCTGTGGTTCCAACATCTTTTGCTACCAAGGCTGCTGGATTGGACTTTTTACTTTTACCATTTTAAACCTTGTGGGGTGCTTCCTGTTTTAGGCAGCCCACTTTAAATCAGATTAATTTGCACAAACACAGGTAAAAACCAAAGTGACCAATTTCAAAGTAGAGCACATATACAACTATATTCTTTTTTTTTTTAGTTCTTTCATTTCTGAAATGCAAGATGTATTACTGTACAGACAAAAGAAAAGCATCAGATAAATACCAGTTAAATACCAAATAATCATAAATGGCCCGCTGCTACGTGGCCACTTGAGAGGATGATATTACTACGATCGTTATTGGGCTCATATATGATTTGTGGCTCCATGCAAATTTTTGTGTGCTCAAAAATGTCCCTTTTGATACTAAAGGCTGAGGAGCTGTGACCCAACTACTCTTTGTTCGTAAAAGACACCACTAGACAACAAATCAGCAGATCTGTGTTTGTGATGGGTCTACCCCGGGAAACCCCGGGTTGACTTTGAGAATTAATAACCACCTTTGAGTAATGTGGAAAAGCTATCCTATGTATACTGAACTTGCACTGCAGTACATGCTCTAGGTATCCAAAAACCCTAGTTTAGGTTGCTAAGCAAATAAGAAGATGTATGTATGTTGTTGTCAGGATGTAACACACCAGTAGAGTATAGAAAATACCATGACGCTCCAGACAAATGGAGAACAGTGCAGTCACTGAAATAATGTCAGCATCGTAGACTAAAAAGGGGGACTGTGTGAATGCCAACAGATAATAGGAATGTGTCAGAGATGCAGTGACCTCTCTAACAGGGGCAAAGATCAGGTAAACACCAACTGATACTATTTTATCCAAAGAACTTGGACGTGGGTAGATTAACATTACTTATCATGCTATGGACAGCTGGTAATATTATGTAAATAGTAAATGAACTGGTTCTTATATAGCGCTTTTCTACTCTACCTGAGCATTCACAGGACCTTATACAACTTGTCTCGTTCACACACAAAAAAAAAAGTGCTTTATATCTAACATTCATACACCAAGGGAGCAACTTGGGATTAGCATCTTGCCCAATGATATTTGGCCTGCAGAGTGGACCAGAAAGGGATCGAACCATCAACCTTTCATTTAGTAGATGATCTGCTCTAACCCCTAAACAATTACAGCAATAGAAGCAAAGAGCTCACCTTAGTGTTTCCCCAAAAGTCTTTATATTCTTGCAACAAGCGCTGATTCCGAAAAATATCTTAAAATAAAGAAAAAAAGGGCAAAACAAAGCTGATTAGTTCACAGAGCAACAAACGACAGAATCATTTCACATAAATAAAAAAAACAACAATGTCATCATTAATACATGTTTCCACCTGCTATTTCATGGCTGCTGTTAAACATTTTGTCACCAAAAATCAAGCTTCGGATTAGAACTTCACTGTTGTGTGTGTTTACATGCATGAAGCATTTGAATAGAGTAAATCATTTTGACATGCACTGGATTGCCTGACTTTCTGGAAACAGTAGTAGTAGCTGCGCTTCCGATGATTTTCTACTTTTATCCTCACCTTGCTGCGTAGATTTCAGTTTCTCCTCTCTGCCGCATTTGTGACTTATTTTTCATCTTTGAAAGGACCTACACTGCATTCTTGTTGTGTTGACGAAACAGACATGCACAGTAAGGATAACTGGCAGGACATTTTGATCCAAAGGAGCACAGATGGGTCAGAACCTTCCCACTGGTGCATTCATATCTAGCGTTTTTATTCAGGTCAGGCTTTTAATCTTGTTACTTTTGTGCATGTGAGCATGGCTGCTGTCACTGTTAACTCCACACTTGCCTAACTCAAGGTTGACTGCTAGGTATAATTTTTAAATGTTAAGATTTAGTCCGTATACGCTTCAAAGCCACTTGTCTTTGTCTCTGAGTTTCTTTAACACTGATGGCCAGACAGTTAGTTTGTATATCACAGCTGACATGACAAATGATCTATAACATGTTAAGTTAACTTTATTGTGTTAGGGTGTCCCGACAAATATTTATTTTCCGTGTCAGGCTTTGAGTGCGAAGAACTGGAATATTTCAGTACATTAGATCTAACAACGTGAGCGTTTGTCAGAGGTTTTAGAGTAATATGGTGAGCAAAAAGAGTGTACTCAGTACACTGTGGCTACGTATTCCAACTGCAATGTTTTCTATAAATTAGCAAAAAGTTTTGAAATTTCAAAGCCTGTTGAACTGTTTTGGATTAAGACCAAAGATAAAAACCTACTCTCTTGGTACTCTCTCTCCACCTCTTTCCTGAGGTTTCTCTCTCTGGCCAGAGCTTCATGGCTTCCCCAAACATCTAGTGCTCTAATAACAAAGAGAAATAACTGAATTAACAGGGGTTAAGAGAAAAATATCAGTGAAGTCTCTGGATTAAGCAGTAATAGTTTGGGAGGTGTTGTAACGTATTTGTGCTTAAGATGGAAAGCAGAGGTGTTTAACACTTACTTGGCCTCAACGTCTGAGCGCAGGAAGACAGTGAAAGCCTCTGTGTCATCATGGGGGCTGCGCCTTCTGATCTTCCGGAGTTGTTCCAAATCACTGTGAAGACGTGAGGGTAAGACTTAAGTTAGACCCATGCTGCACAAGGCAGTCCTACATTAGTTAATCACAGCAGCACACATCCTTATTAACCAAAAGAAATTTGTCTACCAGCATCTAAGTTAGCAGAAAACACTCAGCTTAGCTTTGATGATTTACAATTTGGTGCTGTTGTATAAATCAAACACTGAATGTTAAACAACTGAGGACGAGGAGTTACCTTGGTTTGAGGCAGAACTCATTCATCGCTCTGACTGCAGTGATGAAGTTGTTCTGAGTGTATTTGGCTCCATATTCCCTTTTCTTCAGGACAGCACGAACTGCATGTGACCACAGTGGGAAATTAAATTCAAGCTACCCGATCACACCCACATTCTTATTTTAAATGAGTTTAACGTGATGGAATGACAAATGTTGTTCTTTACCTTTCACTTGAATTGTCTCTGCTTTAGTCAGACCCTGAGGTGTTGCACCTATTAGAACAAATAATGTATCTTAACTGCACATTCCTCACATCATACATTTATCATTTAACTGTTTCCTACTGTTTGTGTTGACACGAGAAGCAACAAATACAAAAATATGCTTGATTATAAAGGAAAACCTGTGCACATCACAATGGTTTAAATCAAGTCTCTCAACAGCTACAATTTATGGAGCTTATGGAAATCTTCAAGTTTCTTACCTGGTGATTCTGGGGTGGCCTGTGCAGCACCAGATACAACCTTTGCTGCAGAGGGGGCATCACCTGATGGTGGTTTTGGGGGACCATCTTTACCGGTATCAGAGGTAGAGTAATACTGGACCTTGCCCAACCCTAGAGAAACTACACGGCAGTCTGGGAGGCTGAACCATAAGCTGTGTAGCCCTCCGCTTTGCCAACCTGTGCAACACAATCACAACTTGCCTTTTCATGCCCTCTCAAACAAACACCAAGCCTTAAGAGAATGAACAGATGACCTTAACGTGAAAGTCTGCTCACCGTGGCACAGCTGCGGAAACCTCGGGGGCCGCTGTGACAGGGACGATCTCTGTTGCAATGAGACCCTGCGGAAAACATGCCACGGTCTGTGGGCGGCCAGGCTGGGAAACATCCTCGCTGTAGCGGGAATCGGTACTGACGCACAGGAACTTTCTATGCAAGAGTCACAGACAGTCCGCACGTCAACGTAACCCACTTCTGACAGATTAAGGCCTCTCACGTCCACACAGTATCACCAAGCAACTACGTTAGCATGGCTGCAAACAAGCGTTTAACTGACACGGATGTCAGTTAAACCCCGTACCTGCTTGCAAGCACTCACAGAGATAACCCGGCGGTTACGTACCAAACAAGCTAACCTTGCTAGCCAACACCGTGAGCTAGTAACCCTGAGCCCTCGTAGGTAACAAGTGCCGTATAACATTTTAATTCACTTAGAAACACCTGACTAGAGCGTACATTTAAATGGAGTGCTCATAGAACCCAGTACCTTTCTGTGGTGAGGTTTATTCAGCATAATCTGTGTCCATTTTGCGAATCTATGGCCAAACTGATGATGTGAACGCCACTGTAGCTTCACAAACACACACGTGACTTGTGACGTGAAGTATTCGGCGTTGCTTTAACAGATATCGCGATATTTTACAAACCGTTGTTTGGACCATTCGTTTTGACATCTGACCAGGAATTTCTTTGAAGCCGTAGTTTGCTCTAGTATTTGATGCTTCTTGAAGAGTTTCTATGCTTCTATCAGTTTTTGGTTTCGATGCTCGTCTTGTAAATTCACCAGCAGGAAAAAATATGCTTTATGTGAAAAAGTGTTCATTTATTTATTTTATACTACAAAAAGATGACCCATATAAATCATGACTTGATTTATCAAGGGGAAGAAAAAGCTATCAAAACTTACCATATGAAAAAATACACCAACTCCACTTGTTAAATTATGAATTCACTGTGGTTAACCATATTGTTTGGAAAGCTGAGTTCAGTTTTACTAGCCACAGTCAGCTGTTGAGAAAAGGAACACAAAGGCTTGTCTTAGAGGAATAGAATAGAATAATCCTTTAATTGTCCCACAACGGGAAATGTGGTTGTAACAGCAGCCAGAAAGACACATATACAAACAAACAGTACACAGGACACAGAACAGAAACATACACAATTTTTCTTACATATTTACATTAAGGATAATGGTTACTATAAACAGAGTACAGTTATTAAATTAAATAAAAATAACTACAGATAAGAGGCAAACCAGGTTGTAGTGCGAATCGGTTGATTAAATTATTGCAGTTACAGCGCAGATGTAAACATCCACGTTTGTTGGGAGCAGTTCTGATTGTACAGTCTGACAGCTGCAGGGAGGAAGGACCTGCAGAAACGCTCCTTCATGCATCGAGGATGCAGCAGTCTGTCACTGAAGCAGCTCTGCAGTTCAGCAACATTTACATGCATGGGCTGGGAGACTCTGTCCATCAGAGATGTTATTTTGGCCAGAGTCCTTCTGTCTCCCACCACCTGCACTGGGTCCAGGGTGCATCCCAGAACAGAGCTGGCCTTCCTGATGAGTTTATCCAGCCTCTTCCTCTCAGCTGAAGATAAACTGCTGCTCCAACACACCACACTGTAAAAAATGACAGATGTCACCACAGAGTCATAGAAGGTCTTTAAAAGCGCTCCCTGGACTCCAAATGACCTCAGCCGCCTCAGCAGGTAGCGTCTGCTCTGACCCTTCCTGTAAAGAGCATCAGTGTTGTGGCTCCAGTCCAGTTTATTATTCAGGTGAACACCCAGGTACCTATAGGAGTCCACTATCTCAATGTCCACTCCCTGGACGTCTGCAGTGTAGAGGGTGAAGAGGAACGGTGCCAGCACAGTGTGGGGCCCCCGTACTGCAGACCAGCGTGTCAGAGAGACAGCCCTGTGTCCTCACATACTGTGGGCGTCCTGTGAGGTAGTCCAGTATCTGGGACATGTGTTGGTCCACTCCTGATAGCTCCAGCTTGTCTCTCAGAAGTCGTGGCTGGATGGTGTTAAAAGCACTGGAGAAATCAAAGAACATGATCCTATGGAAAGGGAACAAAAACAAAACAAAAAATCACGGACAAACAGTATCCCATATTCTTGATTTTTACTTTACAAACACTTGTAATGACTAACTACTCCTGACATCAGGCTGATCCTGCCACGATTTGTTCCCCCTGTCTAAATGACAGACAGTATTTCATAGTTGTTTATGTTTTTAAACCCATTTTGCACAAAGAGGCATTTTTTGAAAAATGTATTTATAGCAATGTTGAATAATATTATTGCACAAGAAAAAAACAACACGTAAAATAATCACACCGTGACGCCTCTGCCTTTCTAAATGGAGGGACAGTAACGTGTGTAAGCGTGTAAAACCTGAAGACAGTCAGATTAACAGTAACAGTATTTTGTTTCTATCTCCCATTCTGCAATTCATCTCATGTAAACAATAACTTTGTTTCCACTTTGTTATTTTCCTCCGGTTGTTCCTGCATGGGAAAGAGAACACTTTATGGATCAATTCTGCAACAGCAAACATGGTGGGAAAAGTTGTCTGTGTCAAATAAAAAAGTTCCAAGTTAAAGTTGAAGCCACTATTATAATAACGGAGTGTTTAACACTTAAATTGACAAAGGAGGGCATCTGGGGGACAGAGAGTGTCCTCCAGTACATATTTCTTGGGCCATTGGGGATATTCAGCCACAGTGATTGCAGATGAAACAGATTTCAAAATTAGACTTTCCTTTGCTGTATTTTATTATGTCAATACCCACTGCAAGCTTGCTGTGTGAAGGAAGGCTGGTTATGAAAAAAGTGCCACAAAGTTTAAAAAGAGACGAAGAAAAAGCCTCTTTCACATCATCTGAGAGATAAATTTTTATATATTTTTTTACATGGTACTATATCCTAATGTCTCAGCAGAAATCAGTCCTTGTCAGGGCAGGCGATGCGTTTCTAAATCTTCTGTTGTTCAATTTTGGTGAAGCTGTGCGAATTGTCACCTCAGTATCTCGTCTGCTTCAAGATTTGATATGTTGCGTATCCAGGGATATTCTTCCGCATACAATGGCTATAATGAGTGACTAACTAGTGTTGCCTTCCAGCTCAAAGCAGTCTGGCCTTTCTGCTCTGATCTCTGGCATCAACAAGGTATATTTTCCACAGTGAATGGGACTCACTAAATATATTGTTTTTTGGAGCATTTCTCTTGAAATCCTGGAGGTTGCTTGAGAAAATCCCAGTTGTCAGATCAGAACTTGTGGCACCAACCACGTCATGCTCAAAGTCACTTGCTGCTGTGTAATTGGATGAACAGATATGCGTGTTAACAAGTAGCTCAACAGGTATATCTAGTGTGATCTAAAGTGGCCACTAAGTGTAGAATAAACTAAACAGCAAGGGTATTTTGTTGACAAATAATATCCAGTTTCATCATACTTTTTACAATAATTAAATTCTGAAAGTCACTTTTTAACCTGAAACAGGAAGTATCTCTCTTTAGTTTGAGTGGGGATTTATTCCCTCTACCCAAATAGGAGAAGCGCTTCATTTATTGCCCAATCAACCACAGAATTTAGTCACTGAATAAGAAATAAAAATCACAACATTTAAGAAAAAAAATCTGCAGGTTTATTGTTTTTTTTTTCTTAACAGTACAGTAGATACATGTCATGACCCTGCATTGGTAGGGAATAGGTGCCTTAAAGAACAAGCAGTGCTTATTATATTCATGTGACGAATGACTGACAAATCAAACACATACACTAGGAGAGAGGTCTTTTGACTTCCCAGCAATCTCTTGACAAAAATACCTGCAGATGCATCACTTCCATTTCACAATCATTAAAATGGAATCCAGAGTTTTCAACCCATACTCAGGAACCACAGTACAGTCTAGGAAGACCATAACTTGGTCTTGGTCCATTTAGTTAAAAATGAGAAAAAAAAGTGAAACACTGCGTACAAATAAGGTCACTTAAATGAGAGAAAAATGGAAGCATGTAGGCTGGTTAACAAAGCAAGTCGTCAAGCTGATGCGAGAGCAGTTCGAAGGCGTGACTCTGTCCTGGTATGCTTGTCTGTGTTGCTGGTCGTACAGGGAAGCAAGAGGCGTAGCGGGTGGGGGATGCCTCGGTGAGTTTGTTTTTGCATTAACGCATCGTGACAAACTCCTCGGATGAGGTGGGGTGAATGGCGACTGTCTTGTCAAAGTCTGCTTTGGTAGCACCCATCTTGATGGCCACGGCAAATCCTTGTAGCATTTCATCACAGCCAAGGCCCTGCATGTGCAGCCCTACCACCTGCGAAGATTGTAAAAAATACAGTCGTCTTTTTTTTTTTTAAAGAACTGCAGCAGAGTGAAAAGAAACTGTTAAAAGATTTTAGTAGAGGCTTTAATGACACTTAAAGATGGCTTCAGGACTGCCTCCTGTATTAGTTTAAGTACTTCCAAGTTATTTTTTTGGAAAGTCTCAAATCTATTCTTCAATCCTGGTACATATAGCTGTGAAAGTGTAGAAAACAATTGCTTACAACATATGACGTAGGGCTGCCACGATTTGTCGACTAGTCACGATTAGGTCGACTATTAAAATTGTCGATGACTAATTTAATAGTCGACGCGTCGTTTGAAGCTTTGTAAGATCACAAAAGACGCAGGAATAAGTAGCAGGATTTAAGAGTGTAATAACGGACTGAAACAGGAGATGGCAGCACTGCATGTACAAGGATGCCAGCTGCCGTTAAACCCCGAAGAAGAAGAAGCTGTGTCCCAGAATTCATAGCGCAGCCCAGCTCTGTTGTCAACAATGGCGGCAGCTAGTTAGTGTTAATATTACTCTTATTATTCTTTCTGGGTCACAAAATAAACGTTTAACATATTTTCAGGCGAGAATGTAGCTGTGGAAACCTCAAATATCTGCTCAGTTTATCAGGACACCACATATTTTCAAAAGCGCTCCGACGTTTTCGGAGACGTCTGTTACCCACTAGCTCGATAGCTAGCCGGGGGCTAGGCTAACTAGAGCCGTGAGAACACCGGACTCCCGGCAAATCGTTTTCAAACCCACTGCCGTCACTTAGCTTAAAATGTTATTGTTTGGCTTTTTTCAGTATTTTATTTGTTCCTGAGTAAATCGGTTTGGCTGAGATTAAAGTTATAGTTTTTACACAGCTGAATAAACTTCAAGCAGACAGCTGATCATCAGAAGTGTGAGATGCTCCAGAATTTACTCCGGTGTCCTGTTATATTTTAGATAGCAAGGAGTTTATTAAACTTCACCGAAACAATCTGCAGATTTCATTAAACTTTAATAAACTATCATCTTGTCTTTATTTTTAGTTAGCACCTTAAACACTTAAAGCTGTAAGCTAATGATAGTTATATAAGACCAGATGCTGCTGGTGCAATAAGCTGTACGTTTTACGTCCAATGGATGATGATCTGATTAGTCGACTAATCGCAAAAATAATCGGTGACTAGTCGACTATCAAAATAATCGTTTGTGGCAGCCCTAATATGAAGAGCTCCTGTATTACTGGTTGGGGGAAAAAGGCCCCATACGCTAACATTTACTGGTGATGTCTTAGCCCAAATGTGGTTGTTTACGAATAAAAATAATGCACTTCAACGTTAAGATGATTTAGAGAAGAACCTCCTTTTGTTGTTTAAATAATAGAAATAAATCGTCAAGAAGATATTCATTAAAATATTCACTATTTCATAAATTTAGGTGACAGTAATAATGTGCTAGAGTCACATTTATTTAGAGCCTGTTGTCTGGAGAAGAGATGACACTTACCTTCTCCTCTTTGCCCACACACACCAGCTTCATGATGCACTGACTCTTCCTGCTGGTGATAGCGTGATACATTGGTGTGAAAGAAGTCTTGTAAATCTTCACATTCTCCTTCCCTCTGGTTTTAATGGCCTCCTCTGTGACACGAACATTATCAAAAGTAAGGACAGTTTTACATCTTGCTGAGTAAAAATGGGAATAGCGCATAAGATAAACGATTAAATGAAAGCCGGCCACAGAAACTGAGTTAAACCCACCGAGATGTGTTCTTTATTGTTCTACTCACCCTCTGTGAGGCCCACCGTGCCGATTGGTGGGTGGCTGAACACCACAGTGGGAATACAGGTGTAGTCCAACTTGGAGTCCTTCTTTCCTTCAAACAGTCTGTGCGCCAGCTTTCTGCCTGCAGCAATGGCAACTGTCCCAACACATGAAAACCTCATCAGAATGCTGCTAACACTCAAAATGCCCACAAAAGGGCATTTTATATTAAAAATAGGTTTAAAAAAAACAAACTCAAACACTTCAAAATACAGAAGTAGAAAAAAGGCACCAGGAGAAGAACTTCACCAGGATACCAACATGTTTTGTCAAGAAACCTTGGTCACTCAAAGTTTTCTTTTACTCTTTTGTATTAAAGCTTTGACCTCAAATAAGAGTTTTTTGTTAACTACAGAGATGAAGAATTGATTTTTTTGGTTTTAATCAGCATTCATCATTTCACCCTGCCCTCTTCAGAAGTTACTGAAAAAGACCAATTGATCCACTAAATATAGATAAATAATAGACTCTCAAAAAGGATTTCAGAGCTGGGGACATTTGGGACCAAATCCTTGTCTGAATACTGTTTTCTTTGTTTACCCACACGAGCAATCGGTGAGCCTGAGTCACACCTGAAAAGCCTTCCTGTCTGAGCGCCTGACCCTCCCACGCGCAAGAAACCCGACGGTTGTAAACACAACAGACTCAGACTCCAAGATCACGTTTGTATAGGACAAATTTCTGGAGACTTGTTATTTAAAGTTTTCCTATTTAAAAACATATTTTTAATATGCACAAGTCTCTTGAAAAAGCCACTTCACAAAATTATGTATCCCCTGTAATCACCCAAAACCATGGGTGAGGTCACAAAAATGCAAACCTGGCATTTCAGTGCTGTTATTTGGAGTCACCAGTGTATGAAGTGTGTGTGGTTTTAAACTTGAGGTAGGTCTTTCCTCTAATAGACACAGAGAGACGTTATCCATTCTCACAAAGCGACTTACACATAAGATCTGATAATGTCCTGTCAGTGCACTCATCTGCAGCCTTCACAGCTTTGATATTCAAATATCCTCTATATAGCAATAAAATCCATTCAGAGCTATTAAACATAGACCCAGAAACCTTTAATATCACCAGGCTTCACTCAGCAATACTAAGTACATGGAAAAATAGTTACAACATCGGGAAACAGGTTGGAAAGAACACACACAGACACAAAAAGTGGATAAAGAAAAGTTGGGTTCTACCAGGTGTGAGAAGAGCTCTGCCACAAACATCCCCGACAGCGTAGATCCCCGATCGACTGGTGTTCTGAAACTCATCCACGATGATGTGGCCTCTTTCATCTGTATCCACACCCTGACAAAGAAAGAAAAGAAAAACTGTTTCACGTCTTAGAAACGAGTAAAAATGTGAACCGTGGAGATTAAAACAGATTAGGCCCATGTTTTCTCCTAGTTCCCTTTGAACTGGTTATTATTCTTGGAACTGTCTTCAGCTTTCCCTTAACATTAACGTCTCAAAAGAAACCTCCCAAAACTCCCATCCTTCTCTAAGAGAGAGTATTGTAGAGAAACACAGTTCGGATGAATAATGGTTTTAAGGAAAGGTAGTGCATGTTTTGCCTCTTTCTGTGTGCTTCCTCATGTATGATACTGACAGTGAATAAGAGACATGCGACTGAGAAGAGAAATCCCGTGTGGGGCAAGAAATAACGATGACTCAGCTAAACTGGAGGATTAAATGTAAAGCAGAACAGACAAAAGAGAGACGGGCCTCAAAGTCTTAAAGCGTGAGAACATTCAACATGTTTTTAGGTTTTTGAAAAGAGCTGGTTAAACTGCTGCTTTGACAAGTCATTCATTCTTCCTTCATATAACAAATGATTCAAACGATGTTATTACACATCCCTCAAATCTAAGCTCGGTAGACGGATCAAAGACAGTCAAAAGAAGACGTTGGCGTAACTGAGACTTTGCTGCCCCGCCTTCATTTATCAAGTATTTATGCCAGAATTTCATGCATCACCTTCAACAAAGTAGTAGCATGTGGAAGCTGTCCAGTCGTGTTCCCAGATTATCTGTTATTAAGGCTTAAGTCAGCTTTTTTTGGGATACCAGTTTTTTGCATACAAGCCTTAAATTATAAAATATTTTATTATTATTTGTGGAAAGCAGTTTCATGTTGGTATGTGTGCCTAAGACACAGTTATCGAAAGACATCTGCCGTCCTGTTATGATCTATAAGGACAATTATGCAGCGGTAGTGTCTTACTGCTCAGTGCTACATGTAAGTAGCACATAATATCTCCCAATAAATAAAATAACAACAATAATAATAATAAGTATTTGCACATTACACTATCCAATCTACAGATAAAAATCACAGGTAAACTGTTACCATCCCGCCGATGTTCAGTCCACCTGTATTGGGCTGCCTGCCGATGGCCCAGAGAAGGCAGTCCACTCCCTGGATGGTACTGATCTTCTCCTCGTCATTCTTCTTCTCTGGGTCTTTGGTAACCACCGTCACCTCCAGCCCCTTGTCCGTTTTACTCACAGACTTCACCTGAGAGTTCTTCCACAAATCTATACCAGAGTTTTGCAGTTCTTTGGTGCAGTTTGCACTTATAAAGGCGTCAAAGTTCCTCAAAACCTACAGACAGAATACGAGAGTACACATATGACCACATGGCTCCACGCTTCTAAGAACAGTCATATTGTGATTCTGTGTTGTCATTTTTCTTACTCCCGTCTGTCGAATAATGAGGGATGTTTTGGACCCTAAGGTGGAAAGAATGCCCGCCATCTCCACTGCAATATAACCAGCACCCACAACCAAACTGCGTCTGTAGGAAAAAAACAAATACTATAATCACAGACCTACATGGTTCTGACGGTCTCCCATTAACATCAGTATGTATGACAAGCTTACTTTGGCAGTGTTTCAAGTTCAAAGAAGCCATCACTGGTAATGCCCAGGCTTGCCCCTGAAATTGTCAACAAACACAACAGCTGTCATCTTCTACACATCTGACTGATGCTCACTGGTAAAACAACGTATAGCACAGGAGCACCACAGGGAACTGTGCTGTCCCCTCTTCTCTTCACCCTGTACACCTCTGACTTCTGCTACAACTCTGAATTATGCCACATTCAGAAGTTTGCAGACGACACAGCCATCATGGGGTGTATCTGGGATGATCAGGAAGAGGAGTACAGAAGTCTGGTGAGGAACTTTGTCGCATGGAGTCACACAAACCACCTGCAACTCAACACCTCAAAGACTAAGGAACTGGTTGTGGACTTCGGGAGGTCTAGAGCAGGTCCACTGCCGGTTCAGATAGAGGGGGAGGAGGTGGAGGTGGTCAACAAGTACAAGTACCTCGGGCTGTGGGTGGACAATAAACTGGACTGGTCATGCAACACAGAGTACCTGTATAAAAAAGCCCAAAGCCGACTGTACTTCCTCAGGAGGCTGAGGTCTTTTAACATCTGCAGGAAGCTCCTGAGGATGTTTTACCAGTCGGTGGTTGCTGGAGTACTTTTCTATGCTGTGGTGTGCTGGGGGAGCAGCACAGCAAAGAAGGACTCATGCAGGCTGGAGAAACTGATCAGGAGGGCTAGCTCTGTGGTCGGCATGAAGCTGGACACTCTGGTGACAGTGGCAGAGAAAAGGACATTAAAGAAACTGATGGACATTATGGACAATGCCAGGCATCCTCTGCACACGGCCATTAACAACCAGAAGAGTCTGTTCAGTGACAGGTTGCTTCTCCCAAAGACAAGAACTAACAGACTTAAAAACTCCTTTGTCCCACACGCCATCAGACTGTTTAACTCCTCTCTGGAGGGGAGAGGGAGGGGAGACAGGAGGACAAAGGAGGGGGGAACAACTAAGCTGTAGTGCCTCTTCACCTCACTGTACAATACCTTTTGTGCAATACTTTTGTAAATAGTCAACAGTGCAATAGACTCAATACTTGAAATGTGCAATTCACTTGTATTTTTATTTTTATTCCTATTTATTCTATTTATCCCCTTCGTATATTTTACTTATATTGTCTCTGTATTTATATATATGTGTGTGTGTATAACTCTGTAACTTCGGTCGTTGCTGTGCTTTTTTGGAAATCGAATTTCCCAGAGGAACCCACCCGAGGGATTAATAAAGTTCTATCTTATCTCTTATCTTATCTTAGCATGTTTTACCTGGAACTTCTGCATCACTCAGAACAGAAGGTTGCCCTCCAGTGGCGATGAGGATGTGAGGTGCTGTATATTTTCTTCCATTGACTTCCACAGTCGGCTCAGCATCATTTATAAACCTGGCATAACCTTGAATGGTTTGGATTTTAGCCTGAAATAGAGCACATATGAGTTTTTTATTTCTTTTGCACAGCAATTACATTTGAAAAGAACAGAAACCAAAAGAGCAGAATTCATCTGACACTTACTTTGTCAAGATTGTTGCGATAAATGCGATTTAGGTGACTGACGTACGCATCCCTCTTGGCTTTTAGGGTTCTGCAAAAACATAATATAAATTATTCAACCAGCTAAAATATGTTGTGTTAATAAACCATCATCACAAGGAATACTTGTCTTGTATCACCCTTGTGTTGCCATTTCTAGAAAATGAATCATAAAAAGCATAAACTGTTAGACCTCTCCTATAGTCTCTGTGATGGTAGAAAAATACAAGTTTGATGAAGAAAAACAAATTTAACACCTGGTTATATCCAGTTGTATTTAGTTGGCTAAATAAATAAACAGCAGTGAATCTCAGAGTAGCAACAAGTCAGCTGATCACAGCCTGTACAAAAAGAAAATTGGAGCTCACAATACAAATTGTGACTTATTTCTAAGTAACTCTTTCCCCCACACTGCATCACTACAACTCCCACCTGCTAAATCCCACTTTAACCCCTGGGATTCTTTGCACACTGAAGATGTTTGTGGAGCACTTAGTACTCTACTGTAATCCATGCAGGCACACCCCAATCCCAGCACATTCCTCTCACACTAATGTTATATTTTGAAAAGGTTTCCTCATGTTGTAAATGTAGTCAACCACTCCCTTCAGGAAGGCTTATCTTCAACAGTCATTTTTGCCCAACTTCATTGTGCACAGAGATAGAGAAGTGGGCTAAAGTTAAGCAACACAAAGTAACTGACTGAGAGGTTGTGGGAGAAATGAATGCTTCTTTGTACCAGGAAAAACCAAGACAGCTTTTAAAAGAGTTCATTGCAGTTGCAAAAAAGGAAAAAAGAAAAAAAAAAGATAAAAATCAAGTAGACACTAGCAGAAACTGTAACTTACTCCCAACTGAAACGAACGTCTCCAGTTTCAAAGCCATAATCACCATGATCGTGCAGATATTCGGCATGAACTGCTGCATTCCACATCACCTGAGAAGAAGAACAAAAAGAGCTGGCTTTGAGAACTTGAACTTTGAGAAGTGTACATGCAAAACCTTTTATTATAATAATATTATTATAATAAGTGTAAAGAAAAAGGTACCTTCTTAGGGACACAACCAACATTGACCTGAAAAAAGGAAAGAAAGCAGAACAAATGAATTGAGTGAAAGCTGGTCAAGTAGCAGTGATACAGATAGATTATGGAAGAGATACATTTTAGACTAAAGCTGCAGTGACAGGAAGAATATTTATGTAGTGCAAAGCAAAAGAACTGCAGTATCAAAAAATGCAATGCTGTGTCAGTGTGTTTCATAAAACCAACATTTTACAAAAGGAAAAGATGTAAAAGATTAGGTCAGGCGCATTCATATGGCTGTAAAGTAATACAACACCAGCATTCACTTATCAATAAGGAAAATATATGCAAATGTAACCACACTGTTTTTCACTGTGGCTTTGTGTGGTTTATGCCAAAACCATTGGACTGAAAGGTTTTGGTAGCCATTTCTTCCCCTGATGTTTTAACTGAAAAAAAAAAAACAAAAAACTATAGAGGCCTGATTTAACTAATAGTCAGCACAGACAGGCCTAACGCATTTAAAACCACTTCTTTCTTCCTCATATTGAGGCCTTGTGCAGATCATTTCAAAATGCCTCCGTTACAACAGATTCAGCTCAAGGCAACAGGAATGAGTTACAGTTTATAACCTCATCGGCTGCTTTGTACCTCAAACCCACAATGTTTGTCAGACACACAAAAAAGGAGTCGGGAGGTTTCGCAGTGAATCTGGTAACTAACGTGTCTGTGTGTGTGAGTGTGCGTGTACATGCTGAAGAGGTGACAGCAGCAGGGAGGCATGTCTGATTGATTTTTTATTATTATTTTTACTCACGCAGGTACCTCCGAGTTTGTGACTCTCGATCACGGCGGTAGCTGCTCCGAGCTCCGCCGCCCGCCGAGCCCCGGCCAGACCTCCAGACCCGCCGCCGACCACCAGAAAGTCGAACCGGGTTATCTCCGACGGGTCTGAGGCCATCCCGCTACTGATAACTCCGCGTCTGCAAAGTGACAAGAAAAACTGTTTCCTGAGAAGAAACCAGCACGGAGCTCGAGTCCGGGCCAGCTGTTTTAATAGTGCCATAACCAGGAAGGGCGCAGGAAGGCAGGGCCTATGTGTCGGGCAGACCGGGGAGTGGGAGGGTCAGTGAAAGCCACTGCTGTGTCATTGTGAATTGCAACAATGGTGTGCAAATCCCAGAAACTGTTCTGACAATAGTCATGATGATCCTCCCATGAGCGACAGTATGGTGGCTTCAAAAACATGAATAAATCAGAGCATTTTCATGCATCGAGGGTTTGATGGAAATATTTAAGGATATTTGAGGAGATCAGGCACTGGCGACTCCAGATTTAAGGATATAAAGTGAGCATCGTGACAATATTCAGAAACGCTAAACACACATCAGTAAAGCCGTTGTTTGCCACAAACTTACTGGAGTACTCACCTCGGTAATGCCAGTGATACTGACATACTAGGAAACAGTCTGCAGACTCTTGTGAACAGCATGTTTCTAACTGCTTTTATGGCATTTTAATCAGAGCTATCCACGGGGTGTCTTTTGCCTCTCTCTGACAGCCACTGCAAGCTGATAAACGCGTGTTGTTTGACTTTATTACAGCACACACAAAAGCGTCAAAGCATTTCCTGGGTCACTGGGTGAGCCCCCTCCCCTCTACATTGCCCCGATTTAGCAAACTGCTGCCTGGTCGTGTCTAAAATAATCAGTCCTTGTGCGAGATAATGGAAAAACCAACCGACAGGTAAAAACCGTAAAACTGTGATGGTGGAAGACGCCAAATTTGAAGAGTAGCGTAGATCCTCCAAAGCCTTGCGTTGTTTTTGTGGGAGATTTGGCGTAAATAACAGGGGAAGATGTGGCAGATTTGCGTGGTATTTCTTTCAGAATCACAGGTCCGTTGCGCTCAGCCTGTCAAGAAAAACAAATGATGAAGTTACACTTCTCACAGGGCCTTTCAAAACAAGAGTACACTCGAGTAGCAGCATGCATTATATTACTTTGTGAGATAACGCCTAAAGGAAACGAAGAATTAGACAGCAGTCGAGGCCATAATGTTTTGGACTGTGATATCATTTTCTTTTCTTTATTTTTAATGGATTTTAAATTACACAAGATGCCAATGAAGTGCAGACCATGGCAGTGCATGACAAATTAATACATTTCAACTGACTCTTTTATAGCTTAACAAGAAGGCCGTCTACAGGCTCAAAAACCCAAATAAATCTCTCAGAAAAATAGCACAAATGTTAGTAGTGGCCAAATAATCCACTCAGACACCCCACAACACCACACAAGACAAATACATTATTCTAATTATATTCATTATTTGCAATATTTTTTTCTACGGTTAAGAAAAACAACTTCAAAGCATCTAAAGAACCAAGAATACCAGCAAGGGGGTATGTGTATGATTGTCAAAGTCTGCAATCAAAAGGCAACTTCACGAATGCCAGAAGAGCCTGCACAGCTCTGAAAAGATTCTTTGGACAGATGAAATCAAGATTAAACTGTACCAAAATGATGGAATGAGAAAGGTATGAAGCGTACCACATGTCAAATATGGTGGAGACAATATTATGGTATTGGCCTGTACTAGTGACCCAGTGTAACCAGTTCACTTGTGTATATTGCAGATGCTGCAAAACCGGTTGGACATCGTGACCCAAAGCGTGCTGAAAAAGCAACCCGAGCATTTCCCAAGGGAAAGAGATTCTGCAATCACCAAATGCAGGCAAAGGATTTCCATCCAACGATTAAAAAAACCCCATATATTTAAAACTATGTCAGTTTGTCCACTTCATATTGAGCTGCTGAAAATGGATACATGCACAAGCAGCACGAACACAGTTTCTGCCTGGCAATTGCTTTTGACATACTGCTGGACAGATCAATTACATGCTCTCGTTACTTCCTCTTTATTTTAGTTTTATGGCAGCTGACAACCTTGAGAGTTGCTCTAACAGCCAATAATCATCCATGACTTTGCATTTACTGTAATATAATTTGTATTTGCGCTTATCAGCCTTACTTCTGACATTTTTGGAAGGAAACCAAGCGAGGACTGTCCCTGTTTATCACTGGCCATTTAATCAGTTTATTCACCTGTTTAGCACATAATTTCCATGCACATTAATAACATGCAATTGGACAGAAAACCAAACTTTGCTGTGTTTTAACACATATTTTTATTTGCAGGCTTCCAGCAAATTAATATATTTGCACAATAACCCAAAATGCCCTCGTACATTCAGTCAGTGGTAAGATTGTGAGCCACATCAGACAGTGCACAAAAATTCATGCCTAGCAGGATGAACTATCTTCACCACTAGATGCTACATGTTATTAAATCCCTCGACATTGTCATGTAAGATGATGTCAGTCTTACTGTGAGTTCACAAAAACATATTTTTTAAAATCAATCCAAAAGGGTTTGAATCTTTAAACAATCCCATGCATTAACATAGGTGCCAGGTTTTCTATTTCTAATTTACCATATTTGTCACAAAATTGATCAATATTTTCTTAACTTAATTTATTTTTATTGGTTGAAATTTGTTGTATTTTGTCTTTTATTGAACCTAAAAGATGTTCTGATGTTTTTCCTGCCATATATTATTTTCAGCTCTCTGGTGTTTTTGTTCTTCTTTATTGCACTTAAATCATCAGTGTTATCTGCCTGTTAATACAGGTCTTATACTGTGGCAGCCACTGTGTTATATTGTTTACATTACTGAGAACCTTCACAGACATTGTTTACATTAAAAAACGTTCAATAAATAAAATATTAATAGTTTCTTTGTTGTGTTAAATATTATTTGCTGATGATCTGACTGAAAACGAAGGACACAGAATTTGTCATCACCAAGATTTCTAAACATGTTGAATCAGCTATATTTTTAACTTAGCGTGCTCTTATTTTGAAAACCAGAACAGCTTTCTTCCGCCATTGTTTTTGGTAGCTACAGATGGCTAACGACAAGCTAACCCAAAGCGGCTCGGTTGGTGGCGTTGACAAGCGTTAGTATCACGTTCAAAGAGTGGATTTTTTAAAATTCATTTTATTGAAAAAGATATCACCGACCAAATCGCTGTTTCGTAACACGGCAATCAGGTGCGTATGAGGCATTTGACTCTGTTGCAAATATAAACAGTTGTAATGTTGGCCGTCGTCTCCGCAACCCCCCGTTGTAGTTAGGTAGGGCCTTTTCGTCACGTTCAAAGGAAGAAAGCTCAGCGCGCACGGAGAAAAATGCAAATACAGACCAGTGCAATGAGTTTGATTAATTGCATTTTATTTTGCTGTATTGTTTTGATTTGCCTACACGCGCGCACAGCCAAATAAATATTTGCAGGAGCTGAAAATGCTGCATGAGCTGTGCGTGAGAGGAGGGGCTTCACAGGCCTCGTCCTAGTGTAAGCATAGTACACAGTGAGCTTAGGTCAATCATTTGTTTGTTAATGTTTTTGTTTTTCTTATGTTCCTTTCACAGGGAGAGACATCGTTGACAGGTGCATCAGTGTCTGCTTTCCCCGGACATGAACCCTGGACATCAGGTGAAGATGGATGTTTACTTCAGGGTGTCACGTCAGCCTCTGAAATTGTGAGAATTACTGCCAGATGGCCAGAACACCTCACTTCTCATTATGAAGCCTGTCAGCTATCAAAGCATGCCATCCTCTGTGAATGGTGGACATCCAAATTTGTCACTGGATCGCGTGTTAACCACTTCAAACGTGAGGTATTGTGAGAAATGTGGATTTGCGTCTACAGATGCCTCAGCGTTGGAGAAGCATATGGTTGAGCATATGGGGACACGGTTTTACTGTTTTTATTGCAACGATATTTCCTATAGTGAGGCGGAGTTAAACGCGCACCTGAAACGACACACTTCGAAGTATCCATTCAAATGTCCTCACTGTGGACAGGGCTACATGAGGAGGCTGTGCCTTTTTAAGCACATTGAACGTTTGCATAATAAAAGCATTATTCAGGTACCTGCTAAGCCTGGTGTGACGAAAAATCCGCAGGACCCCGTCCCCAGTGCCTTAACAAGCCTGCACGCTGCCGATCCGTCGTCGCTTCGGCCGGTTGTTCGGGTGACGGTACCTAGCCCGAGTGTACCTGCTGTCAGACTGGGAAAAGACGAACAGAGAGCAAAAACACTGGAAACGAAGGTATCGAATGTCACTAATGGCAACCCAGAACGTCTTTCCCCTTTGAATGGACTCATTCAGCACAATAGAGCTCTCACAGTTTCTCTGCCAGAAGAAGTAACAATTCCTGCTGGCTGCTTGGTTGAACTCGTTGAGGTGAAAACTGTAAATGGGACAAAAGAACTAAAGCTCAGGCTCGTTTCCCAACAAGAAAACGAGTCAGTGATAAAGGACACGAGGATGACAGTTTCTCAAAACACAGCGCTGGGGAAGCCATTGTCATCTACATTAATCAATCACACCAACACGGTGCGGCCTGGGAGTATGGGCACGAGCACTATTAACAGGAAATCATGTGACACAAAGATGGTGAATGTAGAGCGCCCTGCTGTTGTCCCGGTCAGTATTTCCAACAATCTCCCAGTGACTCCAGTGAGCAAAGAAAAGAGTGGACTGAAAAGGGTATCACCGGAAATAATCAACTTGGAGTCTAACGTAGTCATTCCTAATAAGTTTCCCAAAAATATCATCAGTCCTGTAAGAGAAGGGGTAAACAGTGGGATCAGAGTTACGCAAACAGCACCGGTGAGCCACGTAGCTCCTCTTCCAGTTATCTCCAACAGGGTCACCAGCAGGTTGAACACCACCAGCCTGCATCCAAGCAGCATGGTTTCTCAGAGAGTGATGGATGAGAGAAAGACCTTACTTCCAGAGTACCCCAAGAGTGTTCCATCCAGGAGAGCGGGTGACACGAAAAACATGCAGGATATGCCGGTGGCTATGAAGGTGGAACCCGGGAACATCTGCTTCAAGAGTAGCACTGCTTCAAAACCAATCAAAGAAGTGGCACCCTCGAACCAGGACAGGATTAAATCAACTTCTCCCTCCATAAGAAGTTCCATTGTTCCAACTGTCCAAGTGAGACCACCAATATGTCTCGTCAGTAAGGATAATGTTCCAACTCAGTCTTTTTCATTACCCAAGACTATAAACAAGCTTGTTTCAGTCAAAACTCCTGTTTTTTCAAATCATGCCAAGTCAAAGAGCTCAACTTGGATGCCGGAAGTCAGACTAAATGAGCTGGCAAAAGAGAGGGACGTTTCAGAACCTGAGAGCTTCCCCATCATATCCTCTGTGTTTTCATTGAGTCAGCAGCCAGAGGACGCCCAAGGTCCCATTCAGCCATTGGTAATGGCTTTGCGAGGCATAGTGATGGATAAAAGTAGCAGTTCTGTCAGTACGACTCAAGATCAAGTTAAGATAACAAACACTGAGCACATGGACAAGACCCTGACATTAGGGCCCAGCCCTCAGGTGGAAACAAAAAACAAATCCTTCATCCGTGAGTCGTTATTGACGGAGCAGACGGAGCCTGTAGAAGCAAAAGACCACAATAAGGGGGTTCATCACTCTCCTGCACTGACCCACAACCATGTTGATATCAAAGAGGAAAAAAAGATCCCTCTACCACCAGATGATAATAAATCCAGTCACAGTCCTGCTTCAAAATCTTCAACACACGAAGAATCTAATGTTGCAGAACACGCAAAGGCATCTGAAACTGAAGAACCTCTTGAGCAAATGGTCAAAAGTGAGCAGGACTCAAAGTTTCTGACTGTCACCCTGAAGAGGGTGCAAGTGGGCGTGTGGAAACAAACCAAGAAGGGACTGAAACTTAGAATATCCAAATATAAGACTCAGGTACCTGTGGACAGTGTAACTGACTGTACAGTCATTTACCCAATGCCGCTGAAAGTGGACCAACCAGTGAAACGACCGGGTCCAAACCAGCCGGTGGTAGTGCTCAATCATCCGAAGCCTCGCGGCTCTGCACAGAGAACGAGAGCTGATCCTTTTGCAAACACGGGAGCTTCTGAAGTGGTTCCAAAGTGCCAAATCTTGAAAATGAGACTGAGCAAAGTGATGGGTCAAAAATATGAGGTGATGGGTTGCACCGTCCGAGTGTTTCCATGAATGTATTGGACAATTCATCAATGGAAAGAAGTATACATCTATGAGGAAGCAGTTAGTATTACAGTAAAGAGATGTTTAAGGTCAAAAACTGACAAAATCTCAAGCCAATTATTTTCTTTATGGGAGAATAAGAGTAAAAAATATGGACGTCTGAGTATCACTGAACATTGTCTTATATGTATAATATGAACTATTCAAGTGCAATGCTGTTTGACTGCTTTGAGTCAATGAAAATGGACTGAATGCCGTTATAGATTGCAGTCAAAAACACAGATATTAAGTACTGTTTCTGAAGGTTGAGAGACCAGTGGATATGTCATTAATGCATGCTGTTTATTTAAAAAAGGATAAAGTTTTTATTTATTTTTTTTTTTACGTTGCATCAGTGAAATTTTATGGGCTTCCATGCTGCCACCTGAAATAGGTGCAGTGATGGGTATTCAGACTTTTTCCTGCCTTAAAATTGGCCTTTGGGGAGAGAAGTTCATATTTAAGGCAGTGTTTTCCTTTTTTTAAACAGAAAAGTTTGCATTTCCTGCTATTTGACACATAAATGTATTTCATGCCTGTGCGAATTAAACCCCACTTTAATAACAGTTAAAAAATACTGGTTAAACAGTCCTTGTGATTTTCCAGCCAAAACCTCTTTGGTGGGACCCAGATGTTTTGTATATGCTGGTGTTAAGTATGATTAAATATTTATAATGACATTTTGTAAGATGTCATTCCTTGTGACTGAAAAGAATGAAAATGTCTAATTGACAGTTCTAATTAGGTCAAATTTGGGGCAATACGTTTCCAGTTGAGTCATTATTTATTTGTATTTTTAAAATAATTTGCATCTTTGAAGGCGCCCCAATCACTTCATGTTTGTTAACATGGCCGATTGTGTAGATGACTGTGTGCTGTGTCTAAAAAAATGAACATTTCAACACTAATAGCCGTCTAAAAGGTTTGTCCAGTTTTAAAAGCTCCTCCAAATTTTAGCTGGAAAAATGTTACTTTTCATGTCAGCAGCTGGTTTTGTAGTTCTGCGTTTAGCTACTCTTTGCAAAATCTACTCTTTGGAACATGTTACAGAACCATGTTGTATTTTTTAATTAATCATTGATAACTTTGATTGGTGAACCAATGTAAAAAACAAAAAACTACTGCAAAGTGTAAATAATGGAACCTGGGCATACACTCAGCTGTGTTATCAGTTCAGATATGATATTAATCACTGAGTCTTGCAGAGATACAAAAGTCTGCCAGTTGTACATCTGTGTGAAGTGAAATGTTACAGAGCTTAAGGCTAAAATTTAGAGTATATCTACTAATCCAGACGTAAGGATGATGATGATGCACTAAAAAAAGTACCCTAATACTTTACGGTGTCATTTTACTTTAAAGCGCAAAACGAACGTCCTGAAGAATCAAGATAATTTTTTGGTTTTTATTCAATTTGGCTCTGTAATTAGTAATGTGATCTTTTTTTTCCTTTTCTTTGTGTGATTAACTTGAGTTTTCTTGTGTGACTTTTTTCTCTCAAGGTTTAAAGCTTCACCTATGAGAGTAATCTAGAGAAGGTAGAAGCAACCTAAACTGGTCAATTCCTGTAATAGAAGTATTTTCCTGCCATGACAATGGTGACTCATAGACAATTCAAACCGGTTGTATATTTTTCAAAATAATCAAACGTAAGCAATCTTCTGTCCTGAGACTTCTCAGATCTGTTTTACTTTACGACAGCATATGTGTGTTGTTTATTATGTGTTCACAGTGTACAAGGTGCTAGACCTATGATCACATTTGTAGGTTTTGGTTGCCCCAGTTTTTATTACACGTGTGTGTATATGTATATATACATATATATGTTTTGGGTCACTCAGATTTTATGGTTTATAGACCTATAAATATAAAACATGGTAACTGGTGTTCATACTCAGTAGGGAATGGCCCCTTCTGGAGCACCAACACTTACTTTCCTTACATTGCAGCTAAAGCTGCTGTGCAGTCTGTTATATATTCATTATCCTAAAGTTGTTTGACATGTCTTTATGGCTGTTTTCCTTTTGCCTTTTAATTTAATCCTCATCTGTGTGGGAATTAGTCATATTCCAGTTCAAGTGTTTTTGAGTTTTATTACATTCTCAGTGTTCATTATCATTGTGATCCATGCTTTTATAATAACAATTGTGTAATTCCTCTTTTATTAAAAAAAAAGTATAATTGACAACGGTTTGACTTGTATATTTTTTCCCACCAACTGAAACCCATCACTTAAAGTTCACTGTAGATCAACGGTAGTTTAAATCTATTAAAGCATACGTGATAATTCTTTTTCAGTTTTTTGACACCCTGTATTGTCCTGTTTGTCACATTGGGCCACCATGCTCAACATCAAACTAATCTCTGCAAATATCTTAATGTACAAAGGTCCGGGCAACATTCAGATAGTCAAATTTGCTTAGGAACACTCCTGGCTACCTGGGTGTATATTGATGGTATCAGTAATAAGAGCTAAACAAGCGTAAACACATGACTGAATGCTTTCTTTATTACCCTAATTAGCAGAGGATCCATCTGATAAACCTTTATAAAAGGTTATACCAGATTATATTAAACCTGCGTGTCCAAACCACATTAAAGTTTGGACACAGATTTTAATTTAATGTTTTCTCTTTATTTTCATGACTATTTACATTGTAGATTCTCACTGAAGGCATCAAAACTGAATGAACACATGAAATTATGTAGTAAACAAAAAGTGAAATAACTGAAAACCTGTTTTATATTTTTGATTCTTCAAAAAAAGCCACCCTTTGCTTTGATTATTGCTTGGCATTCTCCCGATGACCTTCATGAGGTCGTCACCTGAAATGGTTTTCCCAGAGATGCTGAGCAATTTTCGGCCCTTTTGCCTTCACTCTGTGGTCCATGGGATTAGGTCAGGTGACCGTGGAGGACTCTCCTTCTTGGTCAGATAGCCCTTGCAGAGCGTGGAGGTGTGTTTGGGGGCCATTGTCCTGTTGAAAAATAAATGATGGTCAACTAAATGCAGACTGGATGGGATGGCATGTGGTAGCCATGTTGGATTGGTGAGCCTTCAATTTTGAATCAATCCCCAACAGTGTCACCAGCAAAGCACCCCCCACACCATCACACCTCCTCCTCCATGCTTCACAGTGGGAACCATAAATGTAAAGACCATCCAGTCACCTTTTCTGGGTGGCACAAAGACACGGTGGGTGGAGCCAAAGATCTCAAATTTGAACTCAAATTCCCTGTGTTTCTTTGTCCAAAAAAATCTCTTCTACTTGTTGCTTTTCCTAAATGTTTTTTTTTTTAGCATCTGTTTGACCATAAAGACCTGATTGGTGCAGTCTCCTCTGAACAGTTGATGTAGAGATGCGTCTGCCACTGGAACTCTGTGGCATTTATCTGGGCTCGAGGTGCTGTTAACTTGCAATTTCTGAGGCTGCTGACTCAAATGAGTTTATCCTCAGCAGCAGAGGCAACTCTTGGTCTTCCTTTCTTGGGGCAGACCTCACGTGAGCCAGTTTTGTCATAGTGCTTGATGGTTTTTGGCAACTGCACTTAGAGAGACACAAGTTTAGCAATTTTCCAGACTGACTGACCTTCACTTCCTAAAGCAATGATGGACTGCTGTTTCTCTTTACTTAGCTGATTGGTTCTTGCCATAATATGAATTCTAACAGTTGTCAAATAGGGCTGTCAGCTGTGTACCAGCCTGACTTCTGCACAACACAACTGATCCCATCCCCATTAAGAAGGCAAGAAAGTCCACAAACGAACCCTGACAAGCACACCTGTGAAGTGAAAACCATGTCTACATCATGAAGCTCACTGAGAGAAGCCAAGGGTTTGCAGCACTGTGAACAAAGCAACGGTGGCTACCTTCAGGAATCTAAATATAAGACATATTTAGAGTTATTTATCAATTTGTCTTTGCTACAAAATTCCATGTATCTTGCTTCATATATTTGATGTCTTCAGTTTGTAACTATAATGTAGAAAAAAGTCAAAATAAAGAAAAACCATTAAATGAGGTGTATGCAAACTCTTGGCTGGTAGTGTATGAACTTGTTGCCTTGTGTAAAGAATATATACAGTGCTTACTAAATGTATTAGACCACCTGTCATAAAAACAAGAAAATAAACACTTTAGAAATCATAAATATTTTCAAAAATAAGTGAATTCATGCTTTTATAGTCAAATTTGAGCTGGTATACTGGATTTAATTAAGGTCCAGTGTGTTTAATTAACATTTTGGTCACTAAAAGTAATTTTTATGTTCAGAACTGAAAGTAAATAGCTGTAATTTGGCATGTTAATCAAATGTGCCTCACAATTTTTTCCAGGTTTATTTGCAAAATAGTAAATAAAACTCTCAGTAAATTAAAATAAGTTCAGTTCAGTTCATTTTTATTTCAAACATTTCAAACATGTGCCTTCACAATCATTACAAAATATCATTCCATTATTTGTTTGAAAAGGAGTAGGCTGAAGTATTTACTTATTTGTCCCTACCCCCTCAAGTTTTACCTCTCATTCATTTAATTTTTTTTTGTCTTAAATTAAACAAACAACATATGAAACATATAAACATATGAAGTAAAACAAAACATAACATACATAAATCAAAAACAAGAAATTAGCAAGCCCCACCACAGTATAGTTTCTTTCATATGAAAAATACAGAATGTGTATATTTGCAGATACACAAGTTATGGAAAAACAACAAACCAAAACAAAACAAAAAAACAACCAAAAAAGAACCGCAACACCATTACCAGCAACATTACCATCCTGGGTTAACCCCGTTTTCTTCATTCTTATACTTATTTAAAATTAGGTTTTTATATTTTACTTTAAACTGTTTTATGTTTTGACTGTCTTTTATTTCTTCTGTTAGACTGTTCCATAATTTAACTCCTGAAATTGAGATTGACATAGTTCTTAAAGTTGTTCTAGCACTTTGTATTTTTAAATTCCATTTCCCTCTTAAGTTATACCCACCTTCTCTTTCTATGAACAATTTACAGATTTCTTTGGGAAGCAATTTATTTCTGACTTTATACATTATTTGCGCTGTTTTAAGCTTCACCAAGTCTTGGAATTTAATAGCTTGCATTTTGACAAAGAGTGCATTTGTATGGTCCCTGTACCCTACATTATTTATTAATCTAATGGCCCTTTTCTGTATTATAGTTATTGTTTGTGTGTTACTTTTGTATGTGTTTCCCCAGACCTCTACACAGTAGCTCATATATGGCAGTAGTAAAGCACAGTATAAAATGTGCAGTGCTTTCTGATCCAACATATGCTTTGCTTTTCCCAGGACGGCAATGCCCCGTGCCAATTTCCCCTGAACATAAGTAATGTGTGGCTTCCAACAGAGCTCGTGGTCAATGATCACCCCAAGAAATTTTATTTCATTTACTCTTTCTAAATATACATTGTCAACACATATTTCTACTTCGATGTTTTTCTTTTGGTTTCCAAACAACATAAATTTGGTTTTATCGAGATTCAATGATAATTTATTTATATCAAACCACTTCTTTAATATCGTTAATTCCTGTGTGATCATTTCCAAAACCTGTGGCAACTCCACACCTGCACACAGTATATTTGTGTCATCTGCAAATATTACAAACTTTAAAATCTCCGATACTCTGCAGATATCATTTAAGTACATAATAAACATTTTTGGACCCAGTACTGAACCTTGAGGTACTCCACAAGCTATATCCATCAAATTAGATTTATATTCATTTATTTGTACATATTGTTACCTATTCCCTACATAGCTTTTTAACCATTCCAAAACCACTCCCCTAAACCCGTACTTTTCCAGTTTTTTTAATAGAATTTCATGATTAACAGTATCAAACGCCTTCTTTAGATCTAAGAAAACTCCGAGCGCATACCTCTTATTATCCATACATTCCGTTATCTTTTCCATTAAATCTATCAGTGCCAAAGCTATTGATCTGTTGTTTCTGAACCCATACTGACTATCTGTCATTAATTCATATTTTTCCACAAAACTGTCAAATCTTTTTATGAAGAGTTTTTCCAGTATCTTAGAGAACTGGGAGAGTATTGACACTGGTCTATAGTTTGTAAAATGATGTCTTTCACCGGTTTTGTAAATGGGAATAACTTTAGCAACTTTCATTTTTTGTGGAAAAACTCCTTTTTGAAACGACAAGTTGAATATATATTTTAATGGTTTTACGATACCATCAATAACTGTCTTTACCGTTACCATATCAATATCATTCCAGTCTGTACTGGTTTTGTTCTTAAGTCCTCTAACCATGTCATAAATCTCTTTCTCTTCCACTGCTCTTAAAAACATTGAGCTACTATTCCTTTCAATATTTTCACCAGTGTCCCTTTCTATTCCATCAACCTTTATTTCTTCTGCCAGTTTTGGCCCTATGTTTACGAAGAATTCATTAAAGCCATTTACTATCTCCTCCATGTTATTAATACTTCTTGTCCCTTCTATAAAGTACCCAGGGTAATCATTATTCCTTGTTTCATTTTTGATTATTCTGTTTAATACATTCCATATATCTCTTGTGTTATCTTTATTGTGTTCTAACCTTTTAATGTAATACTCTCTTTTACAGGATCTCATTATATTAGTTAATTTATTTTTGTAAGTTTTATACTTCATTTCAGTTTCTATTGTTCTCTTTTTTATGAATTCTCGATATAAGGTATTCTTTTTTTTGCTGGCATTTTGTAGTCCTTTTGTCATCCATGGTCTTCCTGCATAGTTGTGTTTCCTATTGATTTCAATTACTGGGCAGTTTTTATCAAGTAATGTGTTAAATGTTCTTAAAAATCCTTCGTAAGCTTTATTAACTTCTGTTTGTTCATATACAATATTCCAATCTTGCTTTAAAAGTTCATTTCTAAGACAATTTAAGGTCTTCTCTGTTCTTATTCTTTTGTAAATAATCTTATGTCCATCGTTGTTCACTTTATAATGGCAATTATACGATGCAAAGACTGGTAAATGGTCACTTATATCATTGATTAACAGTCCACTTTTTATCTTTCCTTCTATTATATTTGTAAATATATTATCTAATAGAGTTGCACAATGAGATGTTATTCTGGTCGGTCTTGTTATCAGTGGAAATAAACCGATGCTGTACATGGAATCAATAAATTCTTCTGTACTCTTATTATGATTTGGATTCAATAAGTCAATATTAAAGTCCCCACAAATAAACATTCTTTTCTGATTTATATTTGTAAATAAGTCCTCCATATTATCCTTAAATATCTCAATCTTAGATCCTGGTGTTCTATATATACAACTGACAATTAGGTTTTTCCTTTTTTCTATAATTATTTCCACTGATAAACATTCCATCACTCCATCAATAACAGTTGTCATTCTTCCCATTCTTTTGTACTTTAGGTTTTTATCAATGTAAAGTGCCACCCCACCTCCTTTCTTGTTGATCCTGTCTACATGAAGGAATTCATATCCATTTATTTTAAAGTCTTCTTCTTTTCCAGGAGTTATCCAGGTCTCCGATATGGCTATCACACTGAATGGCTGTTCAAACTGTGTTATGTAGTCTTTGATGGATTGAAAGTTTGCATATAAGCTTCGACTATTAAAGTGAACCATTGTTATACCCTGTTCTACCTTGAATTCCTTTTTAAGTTGCTCATTTGTATAATAATTGCATTCATTTGTCTTATTGTTAAAGAAATTACAATCAGGATCTATGTTGCTGTCATACATCAATGTCTTATTTTCAATATCTATATGAGTTGTTAGTTGAAAATTGTCAGACATCTGCGTTGGTTGTGCACTTGGACGGTCACATCATATTTAGCACTGCTTTGCATTTATCAGTTATATTTTTCTAGTTCAGTCATCTCTTTGATGACTAGAACCTTAGCCTGCTCTGGTGTTCCATTTAACTTAATGCATATTTTACAGTCTGACGTCCAAGTTGACTGTATTTTCTTCTGTTTTCTTAATATTCTTGCTTGTCTTGCAATGTCTGCATTTTTCTTGATTAGGTGTTCATTTAAATAAACATTTGTACCTTTTAGCTTTCTTCCTTGCTTGAGCAGTTCTTTTTTCTGTTTTCTATTAACAAAACGAATGATAATGGCAGGTATTTGATTTTTTCTCGGAAGAGGATGGCATCCTTCAATATTTTTACTGTCCATTTCTATACCTTTGCTTTTAAAGAAGGCCATTACCTGCTCTTCCAAAGAGCGTAGCTCTTGCTCGGGTGGCTCCCCTCTCTCTGCTGCTGCTACCCGTGCGTATGTCTGATGCTTGGTTTCCAGTCCTGTCACTATCACATCATTTACTCTTGAATATTGTTCCAGATCTGACACCCGTCCTTCCAGCATAGCAATCTTCTTGTCCTTTTCCTCGCTCTGCCTTCTTAGTTCTTTAATATCATCCATTAAATTGAGTATCAGTTTTTGTTGTTTTGAAATTGTTGTTATTTCTTCAGACATAAAGTTTAGGGATTTCTTTATGTCCTCCAGTTCCTCCTCATTAACGTTGCTCCTCTTAGGCGGCATCTTAACGCTCCTGGGCCTGGTGGAGCAGGAGGAGCCTGGGCCTAGTGGCTGCTGGAGGAGCCTGGGCCTGGTGGCTGCTGGAGGAGCCTGGGCCTGGTGGCTGCTGGAGGAGCCTGGGCCTGGTGGCTGCTGGAGGAGCCTGGGCCTGGTGGCTGCTGGAGGAGCCTGGGCCTGGTGGCTGCTGGAAGAGCCTGGGCCTGGTGGCTGCTGGAAGAGCCTGGGCCTGGTGGCTGCTGGAAGAGCCTGGGCCTGGTGGCTGCTGGAAGAGCCTGGGCCTGGTGGCTGCTGGAAGAGCCTGGGCCTGGTGGCTGCTGGAAGAGCCTGGGCCTGGTGGCTGCTGGAAGAGCCTGGGCCTGGTGGCTGCTGGAGGATCCTGGGCCTGGTGGCTGCTGCAGGATCCTGGGCCTGGTGGCTGCTGCAGGATCCTGGGCCTGGTGGCTGCTGCAGGATCCTGGGCCTGGTGGCTGCTGCAGGATCCTGGGCCTGGTGGCTGCTGCAGGATCCTGGGCCTGGTGGCTGCTGCAGGATCCTGGGCCTGGTGGCTGCTGCAGGATCCTGGGCCTGAGAGAACCAGGAAGAAGGATTTTTCGAGGCTCGCCAAAACTTTGTTCCGTCAAGATCCTCTCCTTCCTCACCCTTCCTTTGTCCAGTTCAGCTTTTGGGATTACTCTGCTGCCATGAACTCCTGCACCAAGATGTTGCAATTGTCTTTCACACAGATGCGGAGCACTTTGATGAGGGACTCCGAGCATTAATGTCATCCTTGATGTCATTATGGCAGCTACATCCTTTAGCTTTGTGCCCTGTTCCCCTGATCACTTTGCAAACACTTTCAGCAGACTGTCAGAGAAAAACTCAGCTCCGTCAGAAACCTTGACTGTAAAGGCATGGTTGGGATGCACTGGAATGCTGCATTTTATCATAACACCTTGAACCCACAATCCATCAGCTGACTCCAAAAACGTAGAGTTGGCTGCTCCCAAATGGATTATCAAATGGATAATTACAAAAATTCTATTTAAGCATTGATAGTATCATTTTAATTCAAGAGCTTGTGCATACTGGAGGATTAACCATTACAAAAACATATTTTAAAAAAAGTATCTGAATTTGGCCTTTCGTAGTCCATGTTTGGATCAGTGCAGTTTCACTAAAGCAGATCCATGTTAATGACATCCATCGTCAAATGCAGTCAGACTCTGTACATCATGCCTTCCATTTCCTTATCCCTATGGATCCTCCTGCTCACCTTTCCTTGATCTGTGTAACTAGCAAAAGAAGGTCGCAGGTAATTTTACCTGACTGCTATTTTTGAAGTTAGTACCATCTTTTTATATGGTGATTTTCACAGACATTAAAGTCACGCTGCACAACAATTAAAACACAATATGCAAAGAGAACCACGGTAAAACTGAATAAAAATAAATTAAAATGTAAATAACAAAAAATGTTAGCAACCCTAACCCTAATGCCTGATTAAACAGAAAAGCTTAATCTTGGTACAATAGACTGAAAGGCTGTTACCCTGAGTCTTCAGTCTTCTATGAGAGACAACTAATAGATTTTGAGCTTAAGAAGTGTGTTTAATAACAAGTTGAGATAGGTGATCTGGAGCTTGTCCCTTTAGGACTCTGTTTATAAGTGTCAGACTTTTAAAAATGAATTCTAAAAACACTTGAGAGCCGATGTAAAGAGAATAAAATAGGGGCAATGTGAGCTCGTTCTGTAGAGTTCTGCAGCATTTTGCATTGCCTGGAGGAGTGACAGAGGATTTGTCTAAGCTGAAAAACAGTGGTAGAGTAATTGAGGTGCAATGATCTAAATGCATAAGCAATGTTTTATAGTTCAAAGAAAGACACTAAAGATCCCAAACATGGCCTCAATCTTGCCAGAGTTCAAAATAATCAGGTTATTGGAGAAATCCAGGATAAACCATCAACTGGAGTGGACAACCTATCCAGCTGATCAGGCTTAAAAGATGTGTACAGCTGAATGTTGTCAGCATACAAATTACAAGAATTGCCAGAAAAAGTTTGAATGATACTGGCTAGCAAAAACGTATAAAAGGAAAATAATAATGGACCCAGGACGGAACCTTGTTGAACCCTACAGGTTACGCAAACAAAGAAAGAGGATGTCACGTAATCATGTTGGTGTCACCAGCTTTGGACACTCATTCCCCCACCTCTCCCCCCTCCATAGAGCCATCACCACCTTCATACACTTCACCTACAACACCCCCCTCCTCACCCCACACAAAAGAGGATTTCACACCACCTCCTCCCACCACAACTCTTCATATTCATGAAGCAGATGTGAGGAAGCAGTTTAAGAGTCTGAATGCTCGAAAAGCTCCCGGCCCAGACGGTGTGTCTCCTGCCACCCGCAGACACTGTGCAAACGAGCTGGCCCCAGTGTTTTCTGGCATTTTCAACTCCTCACTGCAGGCATGTCATGTGCCTGCCTGCTTCAAGTCCTCTACCATAATCCCTGTCCCCAAGAAACCAAGGATCACTGGACTAAATGACTACAGACCCGTGGCTCTGACATCTGTGGTCATGAAGTCATTTGAGCGCCTGGTTCTCTCCCATCTCAAGACCCTCACGGCCCCCCTCCTGGACCCCCTGCAGTTTGCATACAGAGCCAACAGGTCTGTAGATGACGCCATCAACATGGCCCTACACTTCATCCTGCAGCATCTGGACTCCCCAGGAACCTACGCCAGGATCCTGTTTGTGGACTTCAGCTCTGCCTTCAACACCATCCTTCCAGACCATCTCCGAGGCAAGCTTTCCCAGATGAATGTGCCTGATCCCATCTGCCGGTGGATCACTGACTTCCTGACGGACAGGAAGCAGCACGTGAGGCTGGGAAAGAATGTCTCGGAGTCCCGGACCGTCAGCACCGGCTCCCCTCAGGGCTGTGTTCTTTCTCCTCTGCTCTTCTCCCTGTACACTAACTGCTGCACCTCCACCCACCAGTCTGTCAAGCTAATCAAGTTTGCAGATGACACCACCGTTATTGGACTCATCTCAGACGGGGATGAGTCTGCCTACAGGAGGGAGGTTGAACGTCTGGAGCCACTATCAGGGACAAACAGAGACTGCAGCGTGTTGTGCGCTCTGCTGAGAAGGTGATTGGCTGCAGACTCCCATCTCTGCAGGACCTGTACACCTCCAGGACACTGCGGCGTGCAGCTCGGATCTCAGCTGACCCTTCTCACCCTGGACACAGTCTGTTTGACCTGCTCCCCTCAGGCAGGAGGCTCCGGTCCATTCGCACCAGAACCTCTCGCCATAAGAACAGTTTCTTCCCCTCTGCTGTTGGACTCATGAACAATAACCGTATGACTGTTCCCACCACTAACACATGACCCTACGCTGTGTTCACTGCATCATTCCATGTTTGGCACTGATCACCACCTGCACTCATGTATATATCTATCTACTTAGCACTTTTAATTCTTATTCTTATTTTTATTTTCATGTCTATTTAAGCGTAATTTATAACAGTATGTTTGCACTGAAGCACCGCAGCAATTTCCTAATGTTGTAAACCCGCTCAACATTTGGCAATAAAACCCTTTCTGATTCTGATTTTATTCTTGTCCCTTAGGAGCTCACCACAAACTAAAAGAAGAACTTCAACATTTTGGCCCTCATGTTGAAGCCTTTCAGCTTCAGAGTTGGCTCACCCCTTTTTTGTATGCTGTATGTTCAGTTTTTTCCATTTTTTCAGACCTGAAGGGTTTCTTTTGTTTTTTTATTAAACAGTTTTTCAGGTAGTAGTGATCCGTGGTTTGTTCACAAAGCAACGTACAGTCCTCGCCTCACAAAATCTGATATATTTTGTAATGGTAGCCAGTCAAAAGTAAAGTCACTCCACCTCTTAATAACACTTGGGGAGAGGATGCCATTTAACAATCTGTTAACAACTGCAATCTCCCAACAAAGGAGGGGGCAGGAGCTGAGTGACACTATGCATTCACCATTTGCATACAGTGGGCCTGTTTTCTCTGGTGGGGCAATGGTGACTCTGTTGAAGAGTTAGTAATGTTTTGTTCAGACAGACATGGTTATCAAGTGCTGAATTCAAAATCAATCTTGTCGCATACAAAGTTGTACGTAACGGGGTACATCATATTCTAAAGACCTTACGGTATTTTATTATCTCAACAGAACACGTTGGTCTAAGTGAAGGTTTATTTAGCCCTCTCGTCCATTAGTTCCTACTCTGACTCGCCATGGATCGCTATAACTCGACTCGGATCGACTGGTTTTCCATTACAATCCTGCTACTTAACCTGTGTGGTTGTCGTCATAGCAACACGTCTAAGCGTCCCTTTACGTAATTAATAAGCAACACGAACGGTACATAAAAGTACCCGCTGATCGTGCCGAGTAATAGAAAAGGGCTTTTGTGATTCCTAGAGATTCTAAAAGCAGTGTTCAACTATCAAACCCCTCTCTTGGGGAGCCTTAGTTTGGGTGACAAACTTAAATTTAAAAACTTTAATAAAGCTTAAAGTTATGGCTGGATCATGGGACTGGTGGACTGATCCCTGCATACAGGCATGAACTAAAACTTTCTAAACTTGCTGCAAAGACATTTAAGGAGTGGATTAATAAGGCTATAAAGAATATGCAGGCGTGTCTGGACTTCACTGAATGGGAGAACTGCGATCCAACAGTCTGATTTAGTATACAAATGCTGTGACGTCCAACTTCCGTGATGACAGCTGCATACCATCACACAGCAGGGTGAGTTATAATAATGCCGAGCCCTGGTTCAAGGCTAAGTCAAGGCTAGGTTTAAAAACTCGAAGACACTTAATGACTACAACACTTTTCAGCTAACGACTGATCTGGAAAAGGTTCAGGCAGTTAACCAAATACAAGCCTAACCCTTCCCCCAAAATTCGACAAGAATGTGTCAAGTTTCACATGCTGCCTCCTGTGAGACTTTCACAATCAACAGGTACTTTCATGAATTTAAATACAGGAGGTTTTACAACAAGGTGCTACTCACTGTTGACACTCTAGAGCAGGGGTGCCCAATCCCGGTCCTCGAGAGCTACCGTCCTGCAGCTTTTAGATGCATCCCTACTCCAACACAGCTGAATCAAATGAATGGCTTGTTATCAGGCCTTTGCCAAACACGATGGCATGCTGAAGAGGTAATCAAACCATTTGATTCAGCTGTGTTGGAGTAGGGATGCATCTAAAAGCTGCAGGACGGTAGCTCTCGAGGACCGGGATTGGGCAGCCCTGCTCTAGAGCTAGAAGGCCAGATAAGATCAGACTTTGCCAGAAAACATAAAAGAACCTGCACAATGGGGCAGATGAACTAAGATTAATCTACAGAAATCATGGGAAGAAAAATGATGAAGAAAGAGGCAGCATACCACATTACCTGTTATACATGACATGCAGACATTGTTATGCCACTGGCATGAATGGCTGCCAGTGGAACCAGCTTGCGAATGTTTTCTTTGATGACCTTTTATCTGGTTTGTCTTGGAATTGACTGACAAGCAGGTCTTACCTGGCCATAAAACTGTTTGTCAGTCAATTGCTCATTTTTGAGCCTGAAAATGGTGCACCATGTATATAAATGGCTGTAACTTCTAAAAAAATGTAGTGCAATGCCTTTGTTAGACTGCTTGAATCCACCGTGGTGGTCTAGTGAGGAAAAATGACAAAAACTGTGGCTTTCCAAATACCTATGGACCTAATTTTTGGCATCAACTGGGATACAAACATTGTCTATGTATAATTCTCCATTAGTGGTTCACACTCCAGATCTTCAGTAGCGCTCTAGGCCCAAATGTAACTGTTGATCCCTGGTGACATCTAAAATACTGACAGAAAAGGGAAGTTTATGAATACAGCAGGGGTTCCTATTAGAATCAAGTTCAAATTTTATTCACCACATGCAGTGGAATGAACCCCCCCCCACACACACACACACACACACACACACACACACACACACACTACAATGGGAAAGTACAAGAGGGAAAAAAAAAAGACCTCTGCTCATGCTGGGCTACAGGAGGACAGCATGAGAACAGGAAACAAAAAACCTCCTCTGCACAGAAAGCACATACATGTCAGGGCTCGCAAAATCGCTAGCCCGACGTCCCGGGGCTAGTGATATTTCCAGTCGGGCTACCAAAATCTATCTCAGCCCTGCCCGTCGGGCTATCATAGGAAGTAAAAATATATGACAATGCCTTTGCTTTCTTTCGCAAATGTAGCTGAGTAATTAGCTGAGTCCTCATCAAAGAACAGTGCTCTTTAATGAATGCAGCACATAACTTTACATCGTAGAGGTAACAGGGAGACATATCGAGTTATCAGATAGCCGTCTTAACTATATTCTAACTCCACAATTTCCCGACTGCACTTTCCTCTTATTTCACGACACCACCCTCTAGTGGTGCAATATGGTATAGTCAGACAGGACACAACATCACTCACTAGCTTACTCTTCAAACATGGCACGTGAAATCTCCCGCAGCAAGCTTAAACGTGCTAGAGGTTGACTGCGCAGAGAATTAAAAAAAAAAAAAAAAAAAAAAAAAAAAAATCTCTGGCATGTGTAAAGACAGATGGATTTACACAGGTATTTTAGTTCTGCTGAGCCAAAAAAGACAGGTCAGGATGAAGAAGGGACAGGCAAAGAAAGGCCTACCACAAAGTGGAAAAGTTATGATAAATCAGATTACGAGGCAAAAAGAAAGCGCAGTTTTTTGGATTCATGGACAAAAGAATTTCTGTGGCTGGAATATGACAAGGTAAATAACATGATGTTCTGCCGGGTGTGTCGTGAGTTTCCCTCTATTGCTGAGTCGACAAGCGCCTTTGTTACTGGGACCAGTAATTTTAGGAAAGACCCCATCAGAACTCATGAGAAATCTCTGCATCACAAGAAATGCATTGGTGCTCAGTCTGCAGCATCTGTCCCAGAACAAACACCAATTGCAAAAACCATACTAAAAATAAACCAAGCACAACAAGAAGTCCTGAAAAAGCTGTTTAGAACTGCGTGCTATGTTGCAAAGAGTGAACTACCACTTCAGAAAGCAAATGGCCTAGATCTTGGTTCCACTTACCTCAATGACCATGCTTGCAGAGAGTTTATTGGAGCAATAGCACAAACTTCAAGAGACCAGATTGAAAAGGAAATTCAAGAAAGCAGGTTCTTATCCATTCTTGCAGATGGCAGTACAGACACTGGTATAATAGAACAGGAGTTGGTTCACGTCAGGTATGTGAGGGATAATGGTGACATAGCCACATACATGATCAAATGTCAGCCAGTCAAGAGTGCAAATGCTGCAGGTATTTTAGAGGCTATTGATGAAGCAGTGAACACCATGGGTATCAGAGAGGACACATGGAAAAAGAAAGTAGTGTGTGCAAATTTTGATGGTGCTGCAGTGATGATGGGTGAGAAAACAGGAGTAGCTGGGAGACTGAAACAGAGGATACCCCCACATCATAACAATCCACTGTGTGGCACACAAACTAGAGCTAGCCGTGCTGGATAGCGTGAAAGGCTGTGAGTACCTGGTGAAATTTGAAGATACACTGAAAACCATCTTTAAGATGTACTACTATTCCCCAAAGAAGCGAAGAGAGCTGACAGAAATAAGTGAACTGCTAAATGAGAGGCTGGCACATTTCAGTGGGCTGAAGAGCACACGGTGGCTTCCAAGCCGGCTGAGATGTCTAAAGGCTGTGGAAAAAAATTACACTCCCACTGTTGTTCATATGGAGAACATGGCAGAAGGAAGTGATGTCAAAGCCGAGGATGCAGCCAAGGCTAAGGGGGTGGTGCAGGAGATGAAGACTGAGAAATTTGTTCGCTTCCTGCGTTTCATGTTGGACTACAGTACCATCTTATCCAAGTGCTCTACTGATTTTCAGCATGATAACCTAAACATCACACGAACAAATCAGTTGAGAGCACAACATCACGCTTACTCAGCCTAAAAACAAAACCAGGAGAATATCAGAAAACCTTGGACACAAAGTTCACAGCGAACCAGGATGGTAGCATTTGCTACTGTGGAACTCAGCTAACAAAAAGTCAGCGACCTGTTAGAAGAGGTGAGGGAACAGACAAAGACACCTTTGGTGCAGAGATCCAGAAGATTATTGATAACACAGTCAAGTACATGGACAACAGATTTAAAAATCTCCATGAAAAGCCTCTCTCTTGTTTCAAGGTTTTTGACCCTTCCACTCTTCCCTACCCCAGAGAAGAACTAGCAAATTATGGGGATGAAGAGGTGGATTATCTTGTCACACATTTTGCCTGTTTGCTAGATGCAGAAGAGAAAGAGAAAATTCCACAAGAATGGATGGATCTAAAAGTGTGGCTTGCAGAACGCCGGGGTCGCAAAGTAGATTGCTTGTACAGAGATCTCCTCTCTGAGAATCCAGAACATCTCTCTCATATCTTGTTGCTGGTGAAATTAATGCTGACACTTAGTCCATCGACAGCCATCTGTGAGAGAGGATTTTCTTGCATGAACCGAGTGAAGACAACACATCGTACCTCTCTATACCCTGAAACACTGAATGACTGCATGCAACTCTCCATTAATGGGGAAACAGTTGAATCTTTTTGCCCTGACAAGTCGATTCATTTCTGGATGTTTTCTGGAAAAGGTTCAAGACACCTGGATCATAAAACCCCGACAAGAACAAAGAGCAGTGAAATGGAGGGCAATGCACAGGAAGAGAAAGCTGATGAAGGAGATGCTATGCCCTCAACGTCAAGTGGCATTTTCTCATCCGAGACTTCAGTGGAAATTTCAGATTCAGGATCTGACACAGGCTGATTCATGTTCTACACAGTTCTAACAAGTTCACAGAAAATTCTGTTTAATTAGAACCAGATATTTGAGTTGATTGTAATGTTTACACAGTTGTTGTAATTTGTGTTTTAACAATTTTTTGATTGATGTTTTGTTTCCTTTACAATATTATACAATAAAAATAATATTTTTTTTTTTTTTTTTTTTTTTTTTTTATTCGGGCTACTCAAATTTATTTCGGGCTACCAAAAACTAAAGAGTGCCTGCCCGAAGGGCTACCAGGGATTTTAAAATTTTGCGAGCCCTGCATGTCCACAGTACAACATTGTAGAGCACGTGACCAGCAACAGGGTTGGGTAGGGGATAAGCAGTAATCCCAGGCAACACAGCAGCCATCCTGCCACTGTGCCATCACTCCAGCGCGGGCTCAGACCCGCCTCGTGTTCCCAGGAGGCAACAAGCATCGAAGGCATCAAGCTTCTAAGATGTGTATTAAAGCAATCAAATGCCTTGTGACTGCTACACTGTACACTTGGCACTTATCAGGTTGGTTTATAATGGAAAACCATAAGATTATTGGATTATTGTAGGGTCTTTAACTTACAATATAAAACACCTTGAGTAGACTGTTGTTGTCACAATCAGCGTGTAGAGTGAAAGGTGGACCCAAATGCAGACGAAACGAAACGTGAAACGTGACTTGAATAACCAAACACGAGCCGTTTATCGAGGCTGGCAAAATAACTGCAAGCAAAAGGCAAAAAGCAAGACTAATAAAAAAACTAAACTGGGTGAGCTAAATTAAATAAAAACCTACAACAGGAACATGGCCCTAACATGAAACAACGTGACATGCACTCTTGGCCTGGAAACAACGCCGACAATCTGACAATGACACACTGAAAACAGAGGACTTAAATACACAGGAGGTGATTAGGGGAAGTGGGAACACATGGGGGACCAGCTGACTGACATGAGCCTAATGACAGGACAGGGGAAGTAAAACTAAATACAATGAACAAAGAACACAAAATAAAACAGGAAACACTGAAAATAGACATGACAACACAAGCTTAACAGACCTAACACATGATGAACGATACAAGAACCCAAACACAGAAACCAAGGAAACAACAAACAATGATTGCCTTTAACCTCATCTAAAAGCTAAATAGGAGTGACACATTTACCCTATCGCCTACTGGTGTTGGCCAGAGGGCCCGTTGGCATGATATGGCAGCCTCGCCTCTGTCAGTCTGCCCCAGGGCAGCTGTGGCTACAACTGTAGCTGCCTCCACCAGTGTGTGAATGTGAGAGTGAATGAATAGTGGTATTGTAAAGTGCTTTGGGTGCCTTGAAAAGCGCTATATAAATCCAATCCATTATCATTGATGCATGCTCAATCATCCAGGTAAGGAAATCCCCAAAAGTTGATTCTGGACGTAACGTTTTCAGTGGGAGAAACGTTTCATCATCATCCAAGTGACGTCTTCAGTCTCAGCTGACTGCAGGTTTCAATCTTATAAACAGCACATTTGCATAATGACTGAAACCAGCCCACTGAAGGAACAATGTGCTGCGAGGTCTGATCCTTGATCATTAATATGCAAATTCTCATGACCATTGATCAACAACCACTGATCAAAGCTCACTCATCAAAGCTCACTGATCCATGTCCATGAGTCCCATTCACAGAGAGTTGGGGAATGGCTGCAATCACAGCATTGTAAGATGGTGACAGACGTACCCTTAGGCCCCTCCTCCACTCAGAGATGGTCTTTCCCTTTTCACGTAAATGGCCTCCTTGACTCTGCGCTCAAACCAGCGTTCCTCCCTGTCCAGGATGTTACATCCTCATCCTTGAAAGAGTGTCTCCTGGCCTGTAGGTGTGAATAGACTGCAGAGTCCTGGCCTGACAATGTGGCTCTGCTGCGTTGTGCCATCCTCTTCGCCAGAGGTTGTTTGTATAAATCCTGGCAATCCTCCTGCACTTAACAGCGTACACTATGTTACTCTGTTTGTGTCGGGGGACCCGATCCTTGGGGTGGACCAATTTTTGTATTTTGTAGTTTAAAAGCCACAGAGACGCGGTGTTTAGAAAAAATGTGTCTCAACTGTTCCGATACTCCTGACACATGCAGTCGACGGCACTTGGTACACTTAATAATCACAGTCCTAAATGGGTTATCTCCTATCTACATAATGCAGTGTCTGCTTTTTGGACAGACATACGGGGTCCAGGGCCGTCCAAAGAGATCACTGTGACCTTCAGCTGACTTCTGCTGATGCACAACTATATGATCCATTTATAAATACGGTAATGAAGAATTAAACTCATACATTGCCAGCGAAGTTTTTCTGCTCAAGCTTAAGCTAATTCAGTTAACAATAGTTCTGCAACAATCATGTAACCATCACGACTAAGGAAGACTCTGGACCGGACCTATGCAGGTCAGATTTTGGGAAGTATATGACCTAAAAAGACGTCATTCATTAAATTGTGCATCTACACTATTAGGCCACAACTCTTAATCTTTGAAGTTGTTTTCTATCACATTAGTATAAGTGTATAAAAGCAAGCACGCAGCCATGCAGTGTGTCATAAACGTTTGTGAAATAATAGGTTGTTTCTAAACAGCTCACTGAATTTGAAATCGGTATTGTAATAGGACATTACTGTTGCAATAAGTTTGTGAAATTCCTAACTTCCTAGATATTCCACAGCTGTAGGTACTATTATTGGAAAGGGGAAGTGTTTAGACCCCCCCCCCCCCCCCCCAAAAAAAAATCATGACCAGGGTGGGGGCAGTGCTGAAGGATACAATGCATAACGGGGTTCGCTGACTCAATAACCACAGAGCCTCGAAACCTCCCCCTCCTTAACATCAGCACAAATGCTGTGCACTGGGAGCTCCATGGTTTAGGTTTAAATGACGTCACTCTGGTTTTGTAAAACTAATGGAAAATTGTTCATATTATGCTCTCACAAGTTTACTGAGCCACTTCTGCACCTTTGTTTCTCTCCTTTGACTCTGCCATCTATCAATCAATCGATGTTTTTAACTTTGACTGCATTTCTCCATGAGCTTACTATCTGGTATGGCTGTAATTATGCATACCGGTTCATTATTTTTGACCATCTGCTCCTATCCTTCAAGGTCACATGGGTCAGCTGGAGGACTGTTGACTGTTGCTTAACCGGGTGAAACTCTCTCAAGTTGAACACAGGATACACACACACACACACACACACACACACACACACACACACACACACACACACACACACACACGCAAATCTCCCATGTACACAGACACGCACTTACCCCCCCCCAATGCCTCCAAACGTTTACTCCCACCTGAAGTAGGCAGGCGGATCTGTCTAGCACTGGAAGGCTGGCTGCTGTGTACATGGACTAACTCCTGACTCCCCCCCCGCTGCAAGTCATGTGCTTTTAGGTTGTAAGATGTGAAGATTTATGTGCTTTCTGTGCTGAGGTGTTTTTTTCTGTTCTCAAACTGCTCTCCCCGAGGAGCTCAGTCTGCGAGGATATCTTTTTTCTCCTCCTCTTTCCTCGTGTGTATTTCCATTGTTTTTTTCGTACCTCCCCTACCTGTCTTCCCAGTGTTATGTTTGTGTATTCCATGTATGGTCAGAAAAGGTGCTCATGATGGCACCGGATTGTCTGGTAGCCTTTTAAACAATTTCCCTCGGGATAAATAAAGTATTGTTACTCTATCTATCTATCAATCAATCAATCAATCAATCAATCAATCAATCAATCAATCAATCAATCAATCAATCATGTGACTTGAAGTAGTTTGTTTAGCCTTAAATTAGCTATTTAGTATATCTGTCATTTTCCCACTTATATTGTAAAAATTAGTAAACTTTAGCTCCATGTTATAAATGGTTTCACTTGCTATCTTTAGTTAAGTTACCAACAGAAATACTGCAGCGCACTCTCTAAATCAGGGGTCACCAACACGGTGCCCGCGGGCACCAGGTCGCCCGCAAGGACCACATGAGTCGCCCGCGGGCCTGTTCTAAAAATAGCTCACCATAACAACTTACCAGTAAGCTGCATCTATTTTTATTTTTTCTTGCTATTTTTTTTTTAATCACAATTGCATTGGCGTTAATTTGTTAGAGATAATATATAAAAAAAATGTTTATTATTAAATATTAGATCATGATCTAATATTTAGTGCTAGCTGGTCTCCACGGAAACAGTTGCCGTGAAGACCAGCAAAGGCAAAGGTGAGGAGATGAGGAAAACATGGCGGAAAAAAGGAAGAAAACATATAATTTTCACAGTGAATGGGAGGAAGAGTTCTTTTTTACCACTGTGAAAGATTCATGCGTGTGTCTCATTTGCGGGGCAACTGTGGCAACGGCAAAGCGGCACAAGGTGGAGAGACATTTCCGAACGTGTCACACAAGCTACCATGCTAACTACCCAAAGGGCAGAACACTGCGAGCGGAAAAGGCCCGCGAATTAAAGGCAGGTTTGAGCAAACAGCAGTCTTTTTTCACGAGACCGGTGAAAAACTCTCAAAAAGCAACCGAAGCCTCATTTAGAGCTACACATTTCATGATTAAGAAAAAGAAGGCATTTTTAGACGGGGAGTATTTCAAAGAAGCAATGATGATAATTGCAAAAACTGTGCTTAAAGACGAGAAATATGGAAACGATGTAATCTCCACTCTCTCTGATGTCCAGCTGGGGGCAACTACAATTGTTAGAAGAGTGTCGGCTATGTCCGGGAACTTGGCCGATCAGTTGGATCAGGATCTGGCAAAGTGCAGTTGGTTTAGCATCCAGTGTGACGAGTCCGTCGACAGCAGCAGTACAGCACAGCTGATGGTCTTTATCCGGATGGTATTTGATGGTTTCTCCACAAAAGAAGAACTTCTGACACTACTGCCGCTAAAGACAACAACGAAGGGAGTTGACATCTATAACGCGGTGAAGGAGTTTTTCGCGAAGAAAAAGGTACTGTTGGAAAAGCTGGTATCAGTGACTACCGACGGGGCTCCTGCTATGATCGGCCGACATACGGGATTCATCGCTCACTGTAAAGGTGACACAGAGTTCCCAAACTTCATGCATTACCACTGCATCATTCACCAGCAGGCGTTATGCGCAAAGGTGATCGGCTTCGAGCACGTCATGACTCCCGTCGTGAAGATCATAAACAGCATCCGCTCCAGAGCTAAACAGCACAGAACATTCAAGGTGCTATTGGAGGAGCTGTCAGCTGAATATGGTGACCTGCTACTACATACGGAAATCCGATGGCTCAGCAGGGGACGGATTTTGCTTCGTTTTTTGTCACTTTTGGGTGAAATCAAGGAGTTCATGCAATCCAAAGGGGAAGACACATCTCTGCTGGAGGACACTGAGTGGACACTTGACCTTGCGTTTTTAACAGACATTACTGGGAAACTGAACCATTTGAACTGTGAGCTGCAAGGCAAAGGTAAGACTGTTGCTGACATGATAAGTGCTTTAAATGGATTTAAAGCCCAGATGAACATTTTCTCTGTGCATTTACAGAGAAAAAAGGTGCTGCACTTTCCCTCTGTGCAGATGGTGCTGAAAGACAATGCTTCTGCATCTGAGACTTTTGACAAAGTTGCAGAAAAGTACACTCAAGTCATAAACCGACTTGGTCAAGAGTTTGAGAACAGGTTTTGTGACCTTGATCAGCTTGAGCCATGTGTCTCATTTGTTTCCAATCCTTTCATGAATGTGGACACAACATGCATTGCTGAGCAACTAAGTTCAATGTTCAGCTTGGATGCTGGACAGGTGGAAATCGAAATTGTAACATTGCAAAATGACGTCCACCTCAAAGCCTGTCAGGGTGCACCAAACTTTTGGTGCCTTGTTGACACAGAAAAGTACAGTGGTGTGTGCACAGCAGCTATGAAGGTTGCCAGCCTGTTTGGTTCAACCTATCTTTGTGAATCAGCCTTTTCTGACATGAACTTCATCAAGAACAAACACAGAACACGCCTCTCCGATGCACATCTGCAAGACTCACTCAGAGTTGCAGTGTCAAGTTATACCCCAGATTACAACACACTGGTGAACAGCATGCAATGCCAGGTTTCCCACTAACAGACAAAGAAAGCCATATTAGATGTTCTCAGTGGCAACATTACAGTGTCATGTCAAAGTTGAATTTAATTATTGAAAAACAAATGTGTTTGTTAAGTGTAACATGTGACAATTTGCTTTAAAATGCTGCCAATTTGGTGAAAAGTTCTGTAAAATTTGAAAGTTGATTTTTTGTATGTTACATACATACAAAAATAATGTATGTAACAGTGCATGATTTGTTAAAATTTGTTAGTGGTAAGTGAAAATGTTGTAGAAGTGATCACTTCAAAATGTAAATACTTGCAGAGATATATAGAAATAAAGCGTTGCATATTGATATTTATGTTTCCTACCTTGTTTCCTAATTGCATTCTTTATAATTATGGTGAAAAATAATTAACATAATTAGTGTCCGTACATAGATGAATATCATTAATTATTAATGATAACACATAATTAAGTTAAACTGAGGAAATTTGTTATTTGAGAAGTGTGTGTCAAACTGGTAGCCCTTCACATTAATCGGTACCCAAGAAGTAGCTCTCACTTTCAAAAAGGTTGGTGACCCCTGCTCTAAATCAATTCACTGCACTTAAGCCAGAGCCACTGAATGGCACTGAGTCAAGCTAACTGAAACCTAGCACTGGGAATTTCCCAACTCTTGTAATAATTTAAAATAAAATCGTGATAAAATAAAAATAAAATCTTTATAACATTTCGTGCAGTTCATGACTGAAAAACAGCATTGTGCTGGTTAAAAATAAGGACAGGGAAGTAAGTCTGATTTAAGAAAAAGAAAGGAAAATGTGAAGTAGGTATGGAAGTCCATTCCTGCCAAGAAAAGTATACAAGGAGGCGAAACACATGAAAATGCTAACTTTTTTATATGGATTCATGATCAGCGTTTAACTGAATTCCAAATCAACTGTCCAAAAACCAGATTAGTATTTAAGAGATTAATATTTAATATTTCTTTTATTTCTCAGTAGATATGTGTATATGTTTATACAAATATCCATATAAAGCAAAAAATGACCAAAGATTACGCTATTTGGTTCTAGCTTTTTGGTTTGTATAATTGTACAGTTACAGACTTTTTATTTTAGATTGCTGCTACAAAATATACAATTTGAAGACATTAAATTAGGATAATTAGGGTAGATCACTATTATCTGTCAGAGAGAAGTGGGTCTCTAATCGGGTCCGGGGGACAAGGGATCTGTAAAATAATTTGTTAAATTGCGCTAGATCATTAAAAAGTGCATTTTACATATTGGGGACCATTTGATTCAATAACAAAAGCATATTTTATCCAGTAATTGCTACCATATTATGGAGGAACAGGAGGAACTGATATGATTGTGACTCACTGCAACAATGAAATCACTTGCTAGTTTATTAGCCTGGTAGCTAGCAGGTGTGGGAAGATTTTCGAATGCTGTGGCAGAACCAGCCAAATCGATATTTTGATTATAGGAGGTTTTGTGTCACTGGACCCAAAGAATTTGAGAACCACTTGTCTATGGGATTAATTTAAAAACCATTAGCACATTATTATTATCAAAATAACCAGAATTTATAGGTACGTCTGATCAACGTATATATTTTTCTTTTACAAAATCCATCCACCCCAACTTGCTCAGAATGACAGCGCTACAGTTTTTGTGGAACTGTGAACACACATGACACAAGAAGCACGTTGACAAATCTTTGTTGGCAAGGTTCACATGTTATTGTAGCAACCGTTCAACATCCCCTTTTGTTATAGGAAATGTCAGCACACAGTTGTCTGGGTACTTGTTTCCCATCGCGGTTCTCCCACTGACAAGTGTTATTGGAAATATGGAGTGGAACTTGATGATGTCTGCCACAGAGTCAAACATCTGAGGAAAAATAAAGGGAATTAGAGTAAATATAGTGCGATTGAGGGTTCTTAATGAAACATTTTCTGAAATGTGTTCACTCACATCATTTGAACGATATCCTGTGCCCAATGCGTACTTTTTTGTGCTCTCGACAAACCGAATTTTGACATTGTAAACCTTCTTCTCATGATACACAACCAATACCAAGGGTTCAAAGTTGCTGTTGGTGGAGCAGTCTCGTACCAAAAATGCACCATCCTAATGGGAGGAGTTACAGAAAGAAAAGAATACTCCTGTTAAACTGTGCTTTTGGTGTGTTGTTTTTACACTTTCAACTGATATAGATCCAAATAACTATGTTTAACATCTGCCCAAGCTTAAGACATGTTCAGTTATATTTTTATATTTAGAGTCCTTATTCATATACCTTGTTCACCAGGTGCAAGGCGTGCTCAGCATCTGCTCGATTGCATGTCCCGATGTACCAATCTTCCTCACAGGTCTGCCAGAAAAGTTCATTGATCAGTGGATTCAAAGCTAGTTAATATCACGTTGTGATGGATATCATTCTTGATTACAGGATTAGTTTGGGTTAATTATGGATAGTTGTGAAAAATTAGATACACCTCCACTGTTTCCATAGGAATTAAAGGGGTAATTAGCAGCCAGGTGATGCCAATACACTTGATTACCTGATCATCAGCACATGTGATCATCTCTAAAACACAGAAGCTTTGGCATTTTGCTGGAAATGATTATTCAGGTGTTTGTTTACACAATACTACAGTTTTCCCAGGAGTGGATTCCCCCAAGAAATTCACCCCAAGGTCAAACTGTGCATTGCTAGGTGCTGCAAAATAAGTGAAAAATACCCAAGAGCTACATCTTAGACTCTACAGGCCTCAGTTAACATGCTGAACCTTAAAGCTCTTGAATGTACAATTAGAAAAAGAATGAACATGTTTGGCTTTTTTTGAAAGGGTTACCAGTAGAAAGCTACTTCTTTCTGAAGAAACGTAGTAGCATGGCTGCAAGTCTGCAAAGTTGCATCTTAACAAACCACAACATCTCAGGAACAGTCTCCTTTGGACTGATGAGACCAAAGTGGAGATATTTGGCGTGGCGAGGTGTAATTTCTTGGCTCAGCTGCTGGAGGGAAAGGTGGAGCAAAGTGGTTGAGGAGAAGTGCCAGCTGAAGAGAATAGTGCATCTGCTAATTAAGCTCTCCTACTGAATAATAGGTGTTAAAAACTGTGTCTATGCAATACCGAAGTGACTCATAGTAGCAAAGATACTTGCTGCTGCCACATGCTAAACATAGCATGTCAGTGCAAACACCTCTTACCAACTGGTGGTGGAGGTATGATGGCTGGGTCTTGTTTTGCAGACACAGGATCTGTGCAGTTGATCATAAACTCCGCTGCATACCAAAGTACTCTTAAGTGAAGTCTAAGGCCATCTGTCCAACAGCTAAAGCATGACTGAAACTGGATCATGCAACCGGGAAAATCATCCCAAGTACAGCAGCAAATCTACAACGAATGACCCAGTCAAAGTCCAGACCTCAACCTGATTAAAATAGACGGTGGGACCCTAAGAAAGCTGCACATGAACAAATGCCTGCAAACCTCAATGAACTGAAGCAATGTTGTAAAGAAGAGTGGGCCAAAATCCCTCCACAATGACACAAGGGACTGGTAAAGTCCTTTAAAGTCATTCTTGAATCCTGAATCACTTAACCTTTCAAATGTCTTTTTTAGAGTTCTACGAAAATTTTAAGTTTGCAAAGAAAAGCGTCTGGACTTCTTTAAGTTTCCTTGAAGACGTTTCCCCTCTCATCCAAGAAGCTTCTTCAGTTCTAAGAGCAGTTGGTGGAGAGTCCCAGATTTTAAGCCCTATGGGAGTGTCCCCAAGAGGGTCATGGACCCCCTCTTGATCCTCTACCGAATCACACGAGCCAAGGTGTGAAAATGGGTGTGGGTCACAATCAGCCAAGGTTTCAGGTGAACCCACTGTCAAACCTATCCCCACACTGTCATGTGATTTACTGAGGTTAAATGGCCCAGGATGTGAGTGGGTGTTAAGGTGTCTGGGGAGGGAACTCAAAACTGGATTATAGATGTCAGTTGGTGTTGTAAGCCACCTTCTCTGTTCAAAGATGGTCGTTCACAGTGGACATAGATGCTTCTTTCACTCCTCTTTCAAACCGTCTGTCTTCTCTGTCCAAAATGTGAACATTGGCGTCCTTGAAACAATGACTTTTGTCCTTTAGATGCATGCGAGTTGTGTCCCGTGGAGGTGGCTCTTCCATGTTGTGAACCCATTGGGCTAGTTTTCACAGTGGGTTCACCTGAAACCTTGGCTGATTGTGACTCACACACACTTTCACACCTTGGCTCATGTGATTAGGTAGAGGATCCATACGGGGCACATGACCCTCTTGGGGACACTCCCATAGGGCTGGGAATCTGGGACTATCCACCAACTGCTCTTAGAACTGAAGAAGCTTCTTGGATGAGAGGTGAAAAGTCTCTTAAAGAAGTCCAGACGCTTCTTTCCAAGCTCCTTAGAGTACGATGATCTGGATGACTGAGAACCTTTACAGACATACTTCAACAAAAACTTTCTTTTTCACATGACTGTGGCAGCACATGTACCTGTTGAGGCTTTTCCATTGGGACAAAGTCGTGCTGGTCAAAGTCTTCTTTCGTCTGAGGCCATTCATGGTGATGGCGTTTTGATGGGACCCTTTCTTTAAGTAGATGTCAGGGGGGACTTATTAAGTCAGTAACTGTATAATGACTGATAATGACGAGCCCAAAGATACTTACCTAGACTTTGATGGGTCCTAAATAAAAGACAGAAAAGATGCATGTAAATAAGACATTTAAAAAAGCATCTTGAGAAGCCTGAAAATATAAAGTCAGACCTTCTTTCTAAGTGAGACTCCAAATCCAGTGAATGCCTGTAACTGCCAGGTGTAAGACTTTCAGAACTGAGTGGACCTAAAAATAAAAACCCTTTATGTGTTAATACAGTTGTAAACAATTATTGGTAACGCTTTATCACAAGAGGCTGTGATTTTTATCTTACCTTTCATATGTGAACTAAACTCTGCCTGTTAAAAGTATAAAAAGAGAGTTAAACGGCAATGCTTGGTGAAATTTGTAGAATAAAATCAAATGTATATATGAATAAGGAAAGCATGTTTATTTTACAGTATTTCTCATAGGACTTAGTTTGTTAAGAGATGGTGAATAAAACGCAAACAACACCTTCTTATAGGTTCAGCATTTTTAGCTACTTACATTTCTAGTGGTCCCGTGCTCTCTGCTGAAATCAAATGACATTAAATAACATGTCAGAAGAGCCTCCAGCATTTTCTGTGATAATCTTTCCAACCAGCAGATGGTGTCATCGCTACACTGTACAAACTGTGGGGTGTTGTTTTTGCTTTACACCATTATTGCAGGGAAAACGTCACACTGGGTTATCGTCAACTCCAGCAAATTAAAACCACAGTGTCAGGTTCTATATGTAAAATAAAACAGTACTCACTCTCTCCTGCAACCTTGCTGTGGAGCCTTTCCAGACAAGACATTGACCAACTCCAGGGTAAAAGGTGACGGTGATTGCAAACTCCTGCAGGAACAAAGAATCAAACAGTAAGTGCGTCCATAAGGCAGATAAATACAACAATGAGTAACTTAAACAATAATTTAGCAAATTACCTTTGTGAGTGCTGTAATGTTAGAAAGAGAAAAAGTTGGTCACCTTTTTAATAGTTTGTCAGCATTACAATTTATTGAAAGATAAAAAAGCAAACAAACAGTAGTACAGTAAACTGTATTGTTTGGCAGGTGAAGTTACCTGGTCTCCTTTTGGCACAGGTGGGATCCTCCTATCTGTAACTACACCACGTGAATATACAATATGAGATTTAAACTGTGACCCAGAAAGGCAAAACAATTTCAGTCAGCTGAGATGTTACCTGTTTTCATCTTTTGTCGGCCAGGCTTCAGATCTCTATTTATCACAGGTGCTGTGTTTCAAACACAGAAGACAAAGGTGAAAAGGTTCTTTTCTGGGACAGAATCAGCTTTTACTCAGTTTACGGAAAACATTACAGTACATTTAACTAAAGACAACCAGCATCCTTCAATTAATCTGTAATAATCAGCTTTAGTATTAGAGGATGCCAAATCTACTGAGATCAGAAGCTGTAAATCTATGAGAAAAAAGTATTTTATGTTAAGCTGCATTAAATTAAACAGAAAAAAAGAGTCGCCAAAGACTGCACATCACTAGAGGCTGAATATTTCTCACCACACCATGCATGGATGAGAGGTATATCTAGATCCTGCTTAGTTAAAAAATATTCTTAAGAATTTCAAGACAATGTCTCCCATTTTTGAAATGTTTATTAATTTTAAATGTTTGCCCTTCCCAGTGGTGCAGTCACCTCTATGCCGCCCTCTGTGCCATCTCTGGTAAACTTTTCATGTCAACCTATCCATTCGTTTCTGAGCATTACCACAAACAATACAACAAAAAGACATACAGAGTGATGAAATGAACTACATAACTTCATGTTATCTGGTTGAGTTAAAAACTAGCTGAATATCGACAGCTACCACTAAATCCCCAAGTTGTTTAGGTGGAGTTGACTTTCCTACTTTGTCAGTCAAGTGTAAAACACAACTTCAGATTTCTTTTGAAGTACTTTCTTTTCATTCTTCTTTGATTTTAAGCGACAATTAGAGCTAGTATTTGCTTCACTATGTTCATTAGCTAGTCGCTGCCCACTCTGGCAGTGCAAAGGTGCAAGGGCAGGCAGCAACTAATTAATGAAGTTAGTTGCATCATATGGGTTTTCAGCATGAGTAATGCCGTCTAAGTGACTCTGTGCTTTGATGAGCAGCAACCAAGAAGAGAGAAATTATTAAGCCATTGCAAAGACTAAGTTACCTTCAATATTTATCCAATGTTTTCTCATTTTCATTGATCATATTTGCCAGCACAAGCTGCTGTTACCAGGCAAAGTATGGATGTGCGCGATTATGTAATTAAGTTATTTTAACTGTTAATTAACTGTGATTTAATAGTTTTGTTTTTCAAGGTAAACAAAGATGTCTCTGATTTGAATTTCACTGTTACTGTTCAGTATCTTTACCACAATAATCACTCAATTTTAAATGCGTTGTAGGTTTACCTGTTGAAAATGGTGTTTCTCTGGATGGACATCTTGGGAGGATGTTTGAGTTTCCCTGATTGATTGAAGAGCACAACGAAATGTGGAGTACGGTCAGTAAGGTAGTTGCATTCAAATTGTATATTCATTAATGAAGACCAAAAAAGAAACCTTACAGGGGAGAGTGATGAAAGGTTGTGAGCTGATGATGACCTTGGGAGATCCCTGTCTTAAGAGCCAAAGAAACACTCTCATCAATGACTGTGATGATAGTACTTTAAGAAGTTCCAGTGTAAGCTGACAGTTTAAACACCCTGTGAGTTTGTATCATTCCTGTAAGTCGGTCGATGTCGGTCCCAGTAGTGCACTGCAGCAGCAGACTGTATTGATTACAGAGGGAGAATGCTCCAAGTGTGAACAAATTTAAAAGCCACATTCACTATAAAGTTGTAGACATGCAGCTGTGAGGCCCCTGGCTGCGGGCCACATCCAAGCAGGAGAGTAAAGCGAGCTTGTTCGCACTGCACATTTCCCTCTCTTCCCCCTCAGCTGCTGGATAATTGTAATCTCCCGCAGTCTGACTCAGCCAACAGATGGCCCTGGAGACCCACTGGCAGATCATGCTCACTCAGCATGAGCTCTTTCTCAGATCCAGGCTGCTTTCATTCTCACCACAGTTTGTGGTAGATCTGTTTTTTCCCCTGCACCTCATTCAGCTTCATTCTAATTACATTCATGAGAGCATTTCTGTGTAGGAAGGTAAAATAGACTCAGTGTCCCTGTGTCAAGTACAAATAGTACTTTAAGTCAAGTTTGAAGAAGTTTGGGAATTATTAAAATCATTTTAGTGGTTTTAGATTAAGATAACTGCTTAACAATTCATTTAATAATTACTTGTGGACGTATGTCCTTAATCCACTGTATATGTATACATTTAAGAAATAATGAAAAAAGGAAATAATAAAACACTATTAAACATAATAATAATAATAATCACTAAGCTCCTCTTACTTTCATGTTTTAATGTGCTTTATTAGGACCAAATAAACAACTTTTCTCAGTGGTCTCATTAAAGACGCTTTAAATACATTTTCAACTCATGAAATTAAAATCAAGCTATAGCTGAGGTAGTAGCAGTACTAGATGTTAGTATGAACAAAACTAACATTAAAATAGAAATGAAAGACTTTCTTTCTACCTGCATACTCTTGGTCATCATTTATGGGCCTCGCAGGGAGAATGCGTACACTAAGCACTTCTTCCTGGTTATCCACCACGTCGTACTCTGGTTCCTCTACGTCGTTAGCATATCTTTGAGTTCTGTTCCTTTCTGCTCTGCTGCGATCCTGTGAAAAGAAAATTGCAGCTTCTTTAGAGTGGGAAATGACACTGGCCTGCTGTTATTATTGCCATTATTTTTGTTTTTTGTTGTAGTTTTTTTAACTTGCCTTTTCTTGCCCTCAACATCAGTATAAAGTAACATATTCTGAGCAGGCAACTCTTTGCAGTTTCGATGCACATACACTACACTAAGCACAGGAAGCAACTATGGTGATATAACCCGCTGCTTGTCCCCCAGGGATTTCCTCATTTACAATTACACAGGCACCAAAGCCAACACATCATAGAAAAAGAGGTGATAGCTTGTGACACAGTGTTAAAAATCAGCAGCGTCTATTTCTGGGAGTTAATGACATATGACACAAAGTGCATTGTGACCATGTTTGGTATTTTGTTCCTGCTGTTGCAAATTTGGAAAGATGGGTGAGATTACGGTGAATACACAGTTAACGGGTGCATTGATCGTGCCGAATCAAACCTGCTCCTCTCCTTTAGTTAAAAACCTCCTTTGCTTTTAATGAGGAGAAGTCAAGACTGACTTTTCCACAAGGAAATTGATGTTTGTGTCCAGCAGGTGCAGTGTCACCATTAGACATTTGTGCACCACCCAACCTGAATATTTTGTGGAAACCATGTGTCCATGTTTTCTGTCTCTAATGATGCACCCTGAGACTTTATTTTAAAAATACTGGGCTGGAAATGTATTTTTTTAATTCCCCATTTATTAAACTAATCTATCTAAACTACCTGACTAATGCAGTCTTAATGAGAAAATTAAATTGCAAGCAATCCTTAATCGACATTTAAACCAAATAAAAAAAAGTAACAGTATAGGTTTTTAAACAGATATTAGTCCTCCTCAGCTAAAAACACTTTTATGAAAAGAAAACATTTGAGATATGCAACATTAGATTTTACTTCAGGTCTGTTACACATTTTTGTAGTTTGCTGTAGTTCATGATACAATGTTCAAAATAGTTTTTCAGAATATGATTGAACTATAATGTTTTTGTTGTAGAAATCAACTCTAACTCGACATTTTCAGTCTTTGAATCATCATATAGATCATAGAGTTCAATAGAGTTCAATAGAGTTCAATAGAGTTATCCAGATGAATGAGAAAAGAACAAAAACATACGTTTAGGTTTTTAAGTTAAGATCAGATTTCGTCCCTTTCTGATGTACATGCAAGCCGTTTCCTCTTTCCAGAGGACTTTGGTCATTACGTTTGAGTGTTAGCACTTTGCGCCATGCAACGTCGTTCTGCTCTGCACTTCTGAGAAGCATCGTGAACCTAAGCGCTTAGGAAAGTACAGAAGAAGCTTTCCTCTAAACACAGAGCATTTCCTTGTAATACCTTGGTGCTGACATTACATAGTAATCGCCCAAACAATACGTTTACCTAGAATATATAACAACTATTTTAATTTCTTTAAACCTCTTATGTTTTTAAATGATAGACGTATAATGTATTAATTCATTAACAAGTATTATTAATAGTAACCAACACATGTCAGCAGAGTGCATGTAAACTTATGAGAAAATTATTGTATAATTGGTGACACTAATATAAAATATTTCACAATTTCAGTTTAGAAATGATATTACTAAATCACAGAGAACAATCCTTGTCGCCTACAATGTGTTGTTTTTACAATGCACTAACAATGACAGAGCAGAATCTCACTTCAGTCATTTCTGTGCTAAAAGGTAATTACACAGGGGGCTGCAGACTCCCAGCGTATCCCCTGGGAACATTCATGTGGAACCAGCAGCGAAACGCTGTGGATACGGCCGCCATAACTCACCATTATCACAGCAGACTCATGGCTGTTCCCTCTCTCTGCAGCTAACGAGGGGGTGAAACAAAAATGAAAAACATCATTAGTTGGGTGTTCAGCAAAAGAATGTGGCCTTCCAATACAGTTTGTCCTTGGACTTTTCTTACTCAACAGTTACACATGCAGAGGAATGAGGTCATTATATACAACAAAACAGAGCCGTTTGTGGCCTCCTGCTGCTGTCACTTGGAGCCACGATGTTTTCTTTCGGGTGTGAATTATATTTTTAACATAACAGAAACTGTTCAGCAATTTTTTTTAACACTTTTTAAAAAAATGTTAACTCAATCCATCCATCCATTGAAGGTTGATCATTTGACATTTGACATTACCACCTAGGGGTGGGGAAAAAAATCGATACTGTGTAGCATCGTGATATTTTGTTTGCTAATAATGTATCGATGCAGGGACAGCAGAAATCGATATTTTGTTACAAAAAAGGTTTTTGTGCTCTGACTTCAGAGCATGTTGATCCTTTTTCTGAGCAAGAATCCTGACGCTGTCCAAATGTGTTTAACTTGTTTTTGGCAGCAATAAACATGACAGTTTACTTATTTTAATTTAAGACATGTTTTATTTTAATTAAGTTTAAAACTTTTTTATTTAACGCAAAATTATGTATTGTTTTAATTTACTTTCAAATTCTTCAGTTGCTGAAGGGGCTGCATAGTTTTCATATTGCATAGTTCAGAATAGCTGTAATTGTACCAGATGGTTGCATTCAGTTCAGTGGGACTAGACTGTAATACAAACCGTTCAGTTTGTCAACAATAAAACTGAAATGAGAGAAAGACTGAGTGCGAGACTTTGATATTAGATAAAATGAATATTGATAAAGTTTAACTTTATGTATGTAGAATCTGAATATCGCAAAATATTTTTTAAAATTGCAATGATACCGTATCGTGCGTTATGTATTGTGATAATATCGTATCGTGGGATGTATGATGATTCCCACCTCCATTATCACCTGGCTTTGGAGTTTGTTCTTCAAATGGAAGGACTGATGATGCCAAAAAGCAAAAAGCAAAAAACAAACAATCAAACAAACAAAAACAAAAACAAAAAACCAAGCAAAACAAAAATACCAGAACTATTCAATTATTCTTATCTTATGTTAAGCACGCTGAGTTTACATGTAACAAAATGTCATTGAAATTAACACTGACGAGTTTTTCTTGGTCATAGCTGAACTATGGTCAACAGTTCTGACCCCCCCCCCCCCCCCCCCCCCCCCCAACACCCAAAAATCTAAGAAACAAACCAAAAAACTTGTATTAGTTAAAATTCATGACGATGATCAAGTTTGCTAATGATTATATTTGACTTTTTAAATATAATTGTTCACATATTAACATTATTCCTACTTAAAATGAGGTTCTGCAGGATTTGAAGGAAGAGACGTGACCTGGTTTAGATTTATGGAGGTGCTTATGGAGGTAACTCATATTAATAACTGAGGACACTCAGTTTATAACTTTTCTAGACCAGCGTCAGTGCTACACACTCTTGCCTTCACTCTTGGCTCAATCATACAGATGAGTTTACCTAAACTTCAGTGATGACTGTTTTATATAACTTTCTTTTCTAAAAGGTTCGGTCAAGTGTCATCAGCATAATGAGCAATAAGGCTGTATTGGCGGATTATGGGAGGCAGAGGAAACGTGATATTAGATTTTGGTTAAATACGCAAAGTAATTAGCATCCCGAACAAGTTGTAGATCACCCAAATAAGACCAGATCAAACACGATCAAACGTGAGCCTTCCCTGCAACTCGGTAATATCACTGCATGTGTCTAAAAGTATCTCTCTGTATGGTCAAGATAATGTTGCTGATTTTTACAATTTTGTTTACAGTTTTGTCTTAAAAATCTAACAATTAATTCATGAAAAATCCATAAAATTTAAACTCACAACCGCATACAATGTCAGAATTTAATCCATGAATAATTTAACCGGTCAACACTCCTTACCCCAAACATGCTGGTGCTGGTGTATTTTGAATCAAATAAACTTAATATACGTTAAATCTGATTAACTTTACACTGTTTGAAATACACTGTATTTCAAATGGTTAACACATCACTAGCGAGAGTATGTCCAAAGTAAAAGTCTTACTTCTTCTGTAATTTAGAGGCACATACTTGTTGAATCACAATGTGCCACAGACGGTTTTCTCATTAACAGTTCAATAATTAGGTGCTCCAGAGGTTTCAGTCTTTCTTAATGCCAAAAAACGGGGGTTAAAGTGAATAAAAGTGAGCAGATTTTACGTGGTCCACAAGTTCGTGAATATCACAAAGGTGGCTGTGAAATCGTTTTAAATTTGATCACATTAGATCACTCAGATCAAATGAACTGAAATCCAATCTCACAGTGAAACAGCTGAAGGGCACAAAGACAGTTGTTATGCTTTTGCATTAGCACGCTGCACTGAGACAGACTCGTGCAGTCACAGTTCCTTCACTTGTGTAATTTTCAAATTTTAACCTCCTAGGACCTGCGTCCACATATGTGGACAACACATTTTGGGATATTTAGACCAAAATACTAAATTTTGCTCTACAAGGGCCTGACATCCACTTACGAGGACATTATTCTGCTACCGTTCTATCAAAATTGTGAACGAATATCCTCAGATGTGGCTCTCATTTTTCCTAAAAACAAAAATAAGGTAAAAATAAAAAAATCTGGTAATTCTTTGTGTTTACATTCATCGTGTCCCAATCAGCCCAAATATCAAAGAGAAATTAAAAATGCTGCCGTGGAAGAGTTCGGGTCTTAGGAGGTTAAAAATATTCCATGAATTTTAAAATCCTGTTTTCAAAAAGGGCACAAAGAGGAAAAGAACCACATCCTCACGAGTTATCCACCAGTCTTTGATTGACAGCTTTTGATAGTTTTCTTTGGCCATGAAGGAAAACAAAACAGAAAGCAGGAAGGAAACCTGCCCAAAATAGAATTTAGGACATTTCAGCAATTTGAGGGATTGTGAAAATGCCAGCTGACATTAGAGGCTACCGACTCAAGAAGCAGCAAACTCAGTATTGGATTTGGCACTGTGGTCTAACACTCTGTGGGGCTGCCTGACTGCTTTGCAGAGCTTACTGGGCCACGGGAAGTGGGGTGGGGCGAGACATATGAAAAAGGAGATTAGATACATGGAGCTAGCATCTGAGGTTAAGCAGTTAGTCTGGAAAATAAACTTGTGCCCCATGGAAATTGGGTGCAGAGGATTGTGGCAACTCAAACCACCAGCCTACTTAAGGATTTGTGACCTGGCTTTGCTACGGAGATCAAGAACGTATCAACTGCAGAGAGCGAGAATAAGCTCAGTGTGAGGAAGCGCCATCAACAAATTATGATGATTATCATTAAAAGTTATTTCCCTCTGTTGACACACGTTAATCGATTTGTATCGATTTGCAGGTAGTTAGAAGCAAGTAGATTGGTTCGCTCTTTGTGCATCTTTTATCAAACTCACTTAGCACACTTGACTTTTTAGGTTGTGCAATAAAAGCGCTCGTTGACAGTTTTCATTTTATGACTGTAATTTGGTTACGCAGTGTGAAATATTTCAATTTTGCTCTGTGTAATTATTTTTGTGAACCAAAATTAGAGGCACCTTATATTTCTAACATACATATATATGTATTTTTAGAATTGACCATAATTAACTTGACACGGTTTCAATCACACTTCAGTTTTAGGAAGTTCAATGTTCATAATACAGAATAAAACGACTTTTTAATCAAATTTAAACCAACTGAAATCTTGTTCTTGAATTTTAATCAAAGTGAGTTTCTCATCTTTTGCAGCAGCTCTTGCCTTTTAAAGACCCCCTTTCCTATTCACACATTTTCATCTATTTTTAGCACAGAGAAACATCTGCGCTTTGTTCTTTTGTAGCATTTACACACTCACAAATGCAGAATTTCAACATTCAACTCAAAGTGAACCCACCTTTTCTGAAGATTATACAGCAAGCACACCTTCATCAGTAAGTGACCAGCAGTTTTGTGCTTCTTTGGTTTGTGTATGGTTATAGAGAGAAAGTGTCTGCAGTATGTCTTCCTTCCCGGTGTACGCGCAGAGACACTGAGGTTGCATCAAGTCTCTAAGTCTCAGAGTTAAGCAGCCCACTGTAACCTAAAATAACTTCCTGTGTGGTGAGTAACTGGCCTATAACTCAAGGTCTTCTCTGTTTTAGACAATAAAATGGTTCTTTGCAGACAGTTTCTACTTGTGCATCTGTGCCCTGACTTTACTGACACTAAATTGTCAATTCAGAAAATGAACAAAATATTTTGCAGACGCATCCTTTCAAACACGAGTCTTTGTTTAAGTTTCTTTATTACTTCTGTGGCAACTTTTAGCTCTGTGCGAATTATTTCCTGTGTTGTTTCGCCCTGTGATTTTGACAGCTTATTGTTTGACACTATTTTAAAAGCATGCATAAAGCTAAACACTACACCAGATGCTCAGTAAATCAGGGTCGAACGAATCTTTACTAAAGTAGGTTTTTCTGTTGATTTTAAAAGGAACATGATGACATTTCGACATCTGCTCTGCCAAGCGGTAAAGGAAGCACGGTGACATTTACCCATTCTTCAACTGGCTTCATTTATGTAACAACCATATGGGTGAGCCCAAATTGTAATCTGAGTAAATATTTTAGCACGAAATTTGACTTCAGTGCAATATTTACTCATTTTATAGCACCTAATAAAGTATTGAGGATATACTTAGGAAGCACTGCTAAAAGAAAAGCTTTTGTTCACACATTCAACCCTTTAGCATTTAATGTGATAGTTATAAACCCAGAAACCCAAACTGGACAGCTGTAAACATGTAACTAACTAATATTAGTAATGTAATAGCTCAAATGAAGGAAATCTGCTGAATCGTGTTTTAAATGCGTCATTGTTGGCCATGAAGTGACATTGGAGTGAAGCTCCAATGCTCACTGAGGATAGCTCACGATAAACGTGCAGACAGTACTTATTGTTTTCTTCTTTTTTAAAAATACTTGATCTGGAACAAATCCAGGAAGGTATTTAACGAATGTTCTCTTTAAATGCCTCATTTTCTCACATTCAGAAAGTGGTGACCTGTGCACGCACTTAAGATGACCTTTTAGCTCAAGAGAAATGGAAAACTTTTTGGTCCTTCAGTCCCAAGATTGCACACATTATTAGAGCTTCGCTTTTATTGCTTTGGCCATCTGTAAATGGTAAAGCCTGGAATCAATGCACTGCTGACGTGTAATTCTGCTTCATTCTTAGATGATAACTGCTATTTTTCTGTTAATTGTGACTTTCATGTACTTTGATCCAAGTAAATATTTTTTTATAGGGATCTAAGTAGTTAACTTGCAAACTATTATGATAATACAAGCAATAGAACCAAGACTTCTACAAAATAAATACTTTTTAAAAGAAAGTAGTTATATTAAAAGATGTAATATAAAAGCGTAAATATTTTTTCACGTTTTTCTTTTCCGGGCCAGCTTCTTCTGTTCTTCCTGTTCATGCGAGCAAGTAGTTTTTGTGTCTTTTTAAAGTTACTTCCTGTTACATTTTGAAGAGTTTCATGTGTTTGCTTTAGTCATTCGATCCTTTTCCTTTTGTATTCATGAATCCATTTTTATCCTTCTCTGTGTTCTACCCTGAGCTTCTCACCTGACTCCTGATCCCATGTTCTTCCTCTGTGTATAATAATTCTAGTCATATTTACCATCCTGTCAGTCACTGGGTCATGCTAAAGAAAACTTGGCCATGATCAGTGCAATTTTAACAAAACAGATCAGGTTACACATAATTTATGAATATAATTTGTTTTTGTTTTTTAAGTAAACACAAAAGGAAAGAAAAACATGAAAGAAAAACTTATTTTTTTTGTTTCTGGTGAGTTCGGTTAATAAGCTGTCAGTGGCTGAGCTGAACACCCACATTCACAGTAGTTCACATAGTCTGTGGGCACATAGTAACCCTACTGCTAACCTTTGTACTGTTTATTTTAGTTGCTTAGGTTAAAGAAGCCACCTAGAGCAACTGAGTAAAAAATAAATTACATCATACATTATTGGGGATTTAAATGCTTTTAATGCTGCCGTTATGAAAAACTGAAATACTGAAGTTTCAGACGACTTCTCAGCGATCAGCAAATCCATTCTAGAGCTGACCTGCCTGTCTGTTTAAACAGAGTAATGCTACAGCAAAGTGTCTTCCTGTCTGCAGAGGGTAAGAGGCCTGGTCCCCTCTAAAAAGCAATGCAGCAGAGCACGAGCGCACAAGGTCAGTCTCTCTCCTGTGGTTTCTTCTGCAATGGTATAGCCTGACTTCCTGTGAAAGATTACCATCAAGCCTCTCGTATTCTCACTGATGCTTATCTTTTGAGCCACAAATGCCAACTCCCTGAACATCTCTACACCTTGGCCCCCAGTGACAGCTCCACTGGCCTGTCAATCTGGCAGTCCATCCTGTGTCCTCAACCCCCCCCCTCATCCTCATCCCAGCAGCCAAAAAATGAGCCTCCTCTATCCTGGACCTGTCATCAAGAAATAAGATCCAGAGTCCCAGTCTGGGGTGTGATGAACACAAAGGCTGAATATGGGAGAGATTTGTGTACGTGTATGATCAAAGTTTCAGTTTAACCCTCTCAGGCTCAAATTGAGTTTTTGTTACTAATGCACAAAAGAATACCTGCAGTGGTACTTCTGAGTACAAAAAACTCATAAAATATGTATGTGGGGGAATCAGGTTGTTAGCTTTTAACTGTTGCAAATCTGCAACGCCTGCCTTGAGAGGGTTAATATCACCTAAGCTTCAGTGTATTTATAGTTGTCTTGCTTGAGTTACAGATGTTGAATTCCTAGCTCCACAGGAAGGATGCATGTGAGTGCGCTGATAAACCACATCACGTAAAGAAGCATCATTGAACAGCTGCAGAAGTAGTCTGTATCAGGAGGCCCTCCTCTACACAGAAGAACCACAAAGTGACAGTAACTGTGGGCTGACATTTCCTGCAAAGAAATTACCTAACATTCACAAATGGATTGGTTTAAACATATTTCCCAATAGATATTTATATTTGGGTTTTTTTCTGACCAATCAAAAGATTTATTTAGCTTTTTTATGTCTCAAAAGCTGAAAGAATAAAAAAGAAAACAGACAAGACTCGGTGTGTAAAGCCGTCTTAGCGGAACTGCGAGGCTTAGGCAATGCTGCACTTTGTAATGACAACTCACTGAAGCCCTGTTGTATAAAACCCCCCACAAAAAATAAGTTCAAGCATTTAACAAAAATGAAGCTAAAAATGCCAACGCAGTGTGGAAACCTAAATATAACTAAACCTGATCTAATAGAACTCTATTTAGCAGAACAACTTAAGTTAAGTACGAAGCATGACATTCTGTGTGTGACCTTATCAGTCTCCTCCATCGTTGCGGAGGAGTTTTGGGGCATCCTTCTTTTTCAGCGTTCAGTTCATTGAGGTTTGTGGGCATTCATTTTAGCACAGATCTCTTAAAGTCACACCACAGCTGAGGTCTGGACGTTGATTTTGCCTGTTTGCAAGACCTTGATTCTTTTCTTCTTTAGCCCTTTGGCTGTAGATTTGATGCTGTGCTTGGATTTACTTTCCTCTTTCATTGGCCGGTTTCAGCCAAAGCTTTAGCTGTGGGACAGATGGCCTCATGTTTGACTGGAAGGTGCACAAGTCCTATGGCTGCAAAACAAAAAGTAAAACCTCAACCCGTGTGCTGACAGTGGGTATGACATATTTGTGCTGGCGTGGTGTCTTTGGTTTCACCAAATATGGCAACTTTGGTCTTATCTGCCGAAAGGACTTTGTTGTTTGGTCAGATGCAATTTTTCACAGACCTAAGCTGTGCTGCCATGTTCTGAGAAGAGCATTTCTCCTGGCAACACTTCCTGTCGTGAAAATTTAAGATATATCTGCAGTCCCCAGGTAGCTACTGAAATGATAAATGAGGCCTGTAGATGTAGCTCTTGGGGTTTTTGCAATTTCTCTAAGCATTTCTCCATCTGACCTTTGGTGAATTTGCTGGTGAATTTGCATCCACTGCTAGGAGACTGGCACGTTTCTCGAATGTTTTCCACTTTCCTACTGTAGAATGATGAACGTCAAATGGTTTGGAACGCCTTTACAACCCTTCCCAGATTAATGGACAGCAAGAGTTGCTGTTTTTCCTCCATTGCATTGTGTTAACACCCGAATGTTCCAGACCTGTACAGCACCAACACTTCTGCTTTAATAGAGGTGGTCACTTTTCAGACGATTAATCAAGTACAGGAGCACCTGGCTGCTAATTAATAGACGTGTATCTGTTGTTTGTTTTAAACAAGTGTTGAAAACAAATGTTTCTACATTAGCTTTTGCTTCATCTTTATTCCATTAATTTTCACCATTTTAGATCTAATGCATGTAGGGAAGTTTATATGTGTGAAGAATGTAAGACCATTTGCTTGACTGTGTCTGTGTGCTGGAACTGAAACTACCTATAATTATATGAGTGTATGAGTTTGAAAAAGTGCTATGCAAATATTATTATTATTATTATTATTATTATTATTATTGTTGTTGTTGTTGTTGTTGCATTTTGGCTTGCTATTTGTGATCTATTTTAGAGCCTCTTTATTTTCATATGTTCAGTTCCTTTAGGTATTTCCCAATAAACTAATAGTGAGATAGAAGTGAAAAGTCTTCATTTCAGTCTGGATTCTCACCTATTCCACATTTGACTGCATGCTTTTAGAACAGTCATTTTTCAAAGTTTCAAAAGTTGTCAATAAAGGTCAGTGTTCACCATAATAAGCACTTAGCTTGAATTATGCTTCAATCTTTAATGATACAAAAATGACACCATGTGACTCTTTCTTTGTTGCATTATTTGTCACTATGGAAACAAACTTACTTTTATCGCCACGCGTTATTTAGTTGACATTAAAAGCTCTAGATTTAGCAGTAGATGGCCTTTATGCAAAGAAGACACATGTTATCTGGAAAAGATTGAATGACCTGCAGTCAGTGAGTTCTGAGCCTGCTGACAGTGTGATTGAAAATGGTTGTAAACACGCTGTCAGTGCCCATTGATGATGAAGGCCAGCAAGGACATCACAGAAAATATGTTGGCAGAACATAAAATATGAAGACGGTTCATCCAAATAACTTCACACATTTCTCCTCTTTTGATCCCCAACAATACACCCACTAAGTGTGGTGTACACATACAGAGATACATGCAGAGAATCGTTCCTTTAGTTAGATAGAGGAGAAGGATGAGATAATTTCAAACAGTCAGATAAGATCGCGGAGAGGGAGAGGGCAGGCAGTCTGACCAGTTTGGCTATCTCTCCGATGAGCGTGTGATTCAGTGGCGTGAATAATTAAAGCTGGGAGCAGAGATAGGAATCTGTAGACGCCAGGCTCGGATAATACTGGACGGATATCAGGGGCCTTTGGTGCGGGGAGGTGGCAGCTGAGATGACATTAGTCACTCTCCAGTGTGCCCTGGGCAGCCGTCAGGGTACAGTGCTGAAGGTCAGAAGATGATGGATGGACAGACACCGGCGGTGGCTCGTCGCTGAAGTTGACTAGAAAACGAATGTCCTGTACATGAAATATTATCCTCATGGAGGAAGATACCTGATCTGATACTGCAGCGATGTGTCATGGTTATGTGAACTTTGTGAAAGACTGTGGTTCATCAGCTTCAACTGAAAAATGTGGAAAGACGGATAAATGTATTGTGTTGATTATTCAGAAATGCATAAAGGTGATGTTAATTCACATAAGAACGCTTTCAGATTGTCATGAAAATGATTCGTTAGACATTCATCTTGCTATATTAAGTCATTAAATTATTCATCATAACTACAGATTAAAGGATGTACTGCCTGATCTGTGTCTGTGAGCTGAATTTGAAGGGCCATAGTGACAGATTTGTTTTTCTCCCCTCCTACATAGTGATTTTTCATTTTCCTCTCTCTTATCTTGCTGCTTTCTCTGAGCCAGATGTCTTTCATGTAAGCTGCACAGAGACACAGTCAACTGTTAGCGTAAACTTTACTAAGAGTTTTTTTTTTGTTTAGTCTACTGCAAAAGGCACAACTGCCCACTCACTGATTGTTTGCATGTTTATAGAAACTAATATTGTTTGGCTTGCAAATGAAGCTACTCTAAATTTAGCTTGTGGGTAGATGTCACAGCATGCAAAAGTTGTTCTGAAACAAGCCTAACCACAAAAGAGCGTCCTCCTCCACCCTGAGCATCAGTGTGACTGTACTCAGTCTTTTTCTCTCAATCTTGCATCCATGCATCGCTCCATTCATTATAATGGTAGCAGTGTGTCAGCAGAGCCTCCAGGAAGGAACCCCATATTCAGGTCAACTCACAGTCAGAACGATTCCTTGATTATTCCTTATTTATCCCAGTCATTCCCCCTGCTGTGGTGTGGAGTCTCTGGAAGATGTGTGTCTGAGTGAGTGGAGCCAGGGCTAATGAGCTGAGAGCTGGCCTGCTGATTGTTAGTAGGCTAGGAGCTGTGCTACAACCCACTCAGAAAGCACATTCAAATCATCAGAAGGCCAACCCTGCATTGAGATTGATGCAGGCCAGTGACGCAAGTCAGTAATGCAAATGTGTAGATGTTTACTGCCTTGTTTTATGGTGATAAAAACACTCAATATGCATGTAACTCGAGGTTGTTCCACTGGAGAGGTGATTCAAAATCTGACAAGGGAAAAAAATGGCTATATCAACAGCACTTAGACAAAAACATTCCAGTACTGTCACATACAATCTGCAGCCATGCTATCAGTTCTGTGAGGCTTTAGGCACAGGGTTGCTTTGATTTACAAAGCTCAGATTAGCATGTTAGCATGCTATTTGCTAATTGGCACTGACTGCAAAGGTAAGATAAAGCTGACTGGAGTTTGTTATTCATTTTGTAGTAAAAATGGAGATATACACACTTTCACCAAATAACAACCCTAGATGTAAAGGCTAAGAGACTGTATGATGGAGGTGGCTGTGGTGGTTGTTGAGATAGTTGTTTCCTCTGGGTGTTTGATTCATATTCACTGGAAAAATATAGCACTGACATAAATACACAGCAGTGATCATTCTTGTACCAGATGCCATGAAGTTACAGCCAATACTTGTTAGCATATTTAACTCAAAATCATAAAGTTTGTGCTGAGACATTGAAGGGAAAGTCAGGTGTTTAGCAGGTTCCGAGTCCACTGTCCACTGAATTTCTCCTTCCTCCTAATGTCCAGACACAAGCAGTTTGTGGGGTCAGGTTAATTGGTGATTCTAAATTGCCCAAAACTGTGAATGTGCATGCAATTGTCTGTCTGTCTCTCTGTGTTAGCTCTAGTTTAATTGGCAACCGGTACAAGGTGTACCTGCCTCTTGCTATAAGGTGCCTATCCAAGTGTTGGATTACAGTACAAGACAAAAATAGATTAGTCTCTCTCTTACTTTTTGCAGTTAAGCTGTAATGTAACGTGTTATTTTTAACTTTCTAAGATTAGCTTGTATGAAACCAATAGCTTCTGTACATACATATTTAAGAGAGGTGATACTTTTTTTTCTGCTAAAGTATTTAAAAAAATACATATGATGAGCTTTTGTGTTCAGTGTTTAATTTGATTTTGTATAAAATAAAATATGCACTGGTACTGCCCACACACACCCCACCAAAAAACTAGCTATATATATATTTTTAGTAACATATATTTATTAAAAAACGGTATAGTTCATACACGGTAGTACTGAAGTAGGTATAACATTCAGATAACTACATTAGTGAAAATGCATTCAAGAAGCTGTTGAGAAGTTTAGGAATTTAGCACATCCGTGTCTGCAAACTGTGCAAATTATACATTTATGTGTTGTGATGTTAAAGTCGATTTAATTTACTGTCTTAACTAGAAAGTAATTTACTAATTATTAGTTGTAGAAAGTTAAGTTACAGCAAATGCATTTGCTTTAATCAGAAAAGAACAAACCCCTGACAAATCTCAATTTCTTTAACGTTTCGTATAAAGCACGCTACCAAAAGCCTGACTGATAAAAGCTGCTCATTTCTGGAAGCATCATAGCTCACGCATTCATTTCCTATTGATGTGGTGCACCTGGCAAACAGCTGTACGTTTCTCATCATCTGCCTGTGGCGAGAAACATTGATAGCATCAGCATGTGTTTTTTTCCTGTTAAAATAAAACAAGTAAACATGTTCACCACTTAACCTGTGAGGAAAAATTACAAATCATCTTTACTATTATGAGCTGTGTTTCAGAGCCACGATTTGAGACGGTTTTTTCTTTGTTTTCCATTTTATTTCTGGTCGTTGTCGAACCATTTTAAAAATATGCTTCAGTTTTAAATTTATGTTTGGAGTGCTGTTAAGTTTGCAATTGTAATGTCTGTTGGTTTTTTGAATACCGGCACAGTCTGTTTTTAGATCTCTCTCCATCAATATTAAAGGCATTCATTCCTCCAGAGATCTAAACCTGATGTGAATCATTGCAGTCAATCACTGACCCAACGCCTCAGTAAGACACGTTATTGTTGTCAGTATACATAACTCTATAGTGTTAAGTTCAATTTTGCCTCATATAAATGTAACACAAGATAGTTGCTTATCATTGCCTAGCTTCTTAGGTAAACTTACTTCATCTTTTACACAAAGAGTGACTTTATCTTATCTTTTACATGATTTGTGTCTCATTTCCTGTCGCCCAGATTTTTGTTACAAATGATATCAAAACCACAATATAGCAGAACTTATTTCAGCAAAATCTTGGCTGCCATCACAAATTTCAAACGGTGAAAACATTTCAAAAACTTTCAAAAAAACCCCGTAATACGGTGCATTATTTTATTTAAAATTGAAGACATTAAAGGCATTTAATGTCTAAAATATACCATTGTGGGGAAAAACATTTGATGGCAGGAACATATCTAAAACAAGTTTGGGCTATCTTAGCAAATAGGCTGGAAAAGTTAGTGGTGCTAAAATAAACCACTGGAGGAACATTTTGCAGCTAATTAGGTTCATTGGCACCAGGTCAGTAATATGGTTGGGCATAAAAAGAGCATCTTAGAGCAGCAAAGACTCTCAGAAGCAAAAACAGGTATAAGTTCACCAATGTGAAGAAAACAAACAAACAAACAAACAAACAAACAAACAAAAAAATAATAACCCCCCCCCCCCCCCCAAACTTTATCTACAAATTGTAGATGAATTTCTCCTCAACATAAAAATGTAAAGACTGTGAATATCTCTTAATCTACAGCAGGGGTGTCAAACTCAAACACACAGTGGGCCAAAATTCAAAACTGGAACAAAGTTGCGGGCTAACTTTAATATTTATTGAAAAAAAAACCTTCCTCCAGATTTAAGAATGAATCTTTTCTTATGGACTCAAACAAGTTTTGCTGGAAAACTGAATATGGAACAAGCAAAGCTTAATACTAAACAATATATATTAGCTGTGTAATACCAGTAGGCCAGCTCTGATAGTAATCTGGTATGGCTTTGCGGGCCAAATGTAATTAGGCTGCAGGCCAAATTTGGCCCGCGGGCCAGAGTTTGACACCTATGATCTACAGTACAGTACAGAATTTAGAGAAATCTCTGTAAGCAAAGGACAAGCCCAACAATCAGCATTGATGTCGGTGATTATTGGGCATTTGGGCAACACTGCATTAAATACAGGCGTGATTCTTCATGAAAAACACTGCATGGGGTCATGAAGTACAATTAAGCACTCAAATGCAGACGTGGGAGGCAGGCTGGATTAATCAAAAGGTGTGCCTGTTTATTAAAGTTGTTTGTAAAATCCATAACATGAAGCCAAAAAGGCAGGAAAGCCAGAGAAAGACAAAATCAATATGAACACGGAGGGAGGAACGCTTAAGGATCACAGACGCTCTGACGAAGAACAAAGGGGAGGCAGTGCAGGCAGCCGGGGGGAAACGAGGCCATCTTGTTATCTGAAGAGAATCTTGATAACAAGATGGGGGAAAGTACAACCAGATAAACAACGCAGGAAACAAATGTTACAAAATAAAAAAGGAAGTACGTAACATTGAATAAACACAAACACATGAAAATAACTAAAAACAACAACAACGACAACAAAAATGGTTTTAATACTTAAAAAACCCCCACTAAGATCTCCAACTACACAAAGATGGAGCTGGCATGGCTGGCAGCCTTAACCTAGTTAAAGTATTATCAATCAATCAATCAATCAATCAATCAATCAATCAATCAATCAATCAATCAATCAATCAATCAAAACCACAAAGACCTTGGGACCATGACACGCTGGTCCAGGAACACTTCCATATCTCCAAAATCAGAAATATCCTGTCTCAGAGGGATGCTGAACAGTTCAGGCATTTATTGCTTCAATGCTGGTGCATTGTTATTCATTATTATTAATGAATAACAATGCACCAGCAATGCACCACCTAAAACAGGTTTAAAATTGCTTCTAGCTAAGGTAAGATGTGTTTTGGTTTAAAGTGGGTGGGTTGTGTTGACTGAAAAACTGCAGATGTCATCATGTGGTTCGTATGTTTATACCACATGTATGTGGCTGATCATAGCTGGAAACAAAGCTCGCAGGTAGTAGGGATGACATTAACACCGATTCAAGAAATTACTTGAATCGTAGGGGGAATCTTATCCCTGAATACATGATGAATGAAATCAAATCCATAATAACTGGATTCAAAAACTGCATTTTTAATGTAAAGTTTATGCAATTGTGTGATTGAAATAATTCTTCAGACTTTAGTTTGCAAACACTGTGGACTGTTGAACTACTCAGAAATGATATGCACACATAGACACATACCACCATTCACTTGGGAGGAAGGCGTTGCTCTAGCAATTATAAATAAGCAACCGTGAGTCCAAGAATAATGCATAAGCAGTAGCACGGTGGAGTCTAAATCCTGCAGTCTTGTGACCACTGAAACCTGGTCTTTACTCTCCTGGCCACCTCTCGTCTGGTCGTGTGTGTAATACCTTTTTGGGAGAGCAGGTTTCAGTCATATTGTGACACTGCACTTTAGCAGGCTATCAGTTCAGGTCCTCACCCCAGCTGCAGCTTCCAGTAAATGTGGCAGTACATCACCTCGGACGCAATCCATCCACATTAACTTTGAGCAGGAGGAGCCTTTTTCATCCTCATTGGCTACAGTGTCTACATCCGACATCTACTTCATTCATATCAGCCAAAGATCTCAATGTGCTCATGAGGTTCAAGTGGTTTAAAGGGCACGGCGGGGCAGAGAATGGAAGTTAATTGACTGTGCGATGACTGTAATGATTTGATCCCAGCCTGAGTGTGAAAACCATCATGAGTCTCTGCAGACTGTGACTGTCCACAGCTGGAATTAGCTAACAGTATTTATCACTGCGGCTGAAAGGAAATGTGTTATATAAACAGGATGCCCTCATTCCAGTTGTTTGTTATACTGGTGAGGATTAAGTCATATATAATAAAGGTGCCCCACACGGAAGATTGATTGCGGTTTTTCAAACAGCTGTATATTAAATATTATTGCCATAATTTTGAACCTTGTGTACCACATGCCCTGCTTTTCAGTTTTTCTTATATAACCTAAAATCTGAAATGGACCTGAAAGCAGCACTACAGCCAGACAATTTGTAGAAGCGGGGCCAGGCTGAGACTACTTAAATTGCTGTGCAGGCCAAAAAGTATGACAGCTATGTAGAAGTACATCAACTTGTACTGTATATAGTAAGAGTTTTATGTAATGCTCAGTGGATAAAAAAGTAAATTAATATGGATGCTTGAGGAATTCTTTTTTAATTGTTTATAAGAAGATGACATCGTAAATGGTGTTAGTGCTATTAACCCTCTCAGGCTCAAATTAAACTTTTTGTTGCTAATGCACAACCAAGTCCTGCAGTGGTACTTCTGAGTAAAAAAACTCATAAAACATGTATGTGGGGTAATCAGGTTGTTAGTTTTTAACTGTTGCAAATCGGCAACGCCTGCCATGAGAGGGCTAAAGGGTGTCACTGCGGGATTAAAGCCATAAAATAAGAATGGTGAATGGCCTGTAAATGGCCTGTATTTATATAGCGCCTTACTAGTCCCTAAGGACCCCAAAGCGCTTTACATATCCAGTCATCCACCCATTCACACACACATTCACACACTGAAGAAGAAATAGTTGGTTTACATTTAGTTGTGTGGAGAGGGATAATCGCTGGACTCTAAAGCAAGAAATTAGCAACAGTGGAGGGATCCTTGATTTACAATATGCAGAAATTTGTTAAAAAATATAAATAAATGAATTTAAAAGCAAAGAAAACAATACCATACTTATTTTAATGGAAAAAACTGAAAACAACCATGGTATGAAACTCAGAAATCCTTCGTTTGTCATAAATTTCTATTATGTTAACCAGTCAAATGTATGTTGAACTTGAACTTGTTGCATTACACACTTGAAAAAAGGATAATGCCGCCTGTTTAAAAAAAAAAGTTGACACTTTTGTAATTTCCAAGAAACTTCATGAAAAAGACTGAGACCAACAATGACTATTGAAGACAAAACCTTTTGGAATTTGGCACAAATTACTCCAAATTAAAACAGATTTATGAAAGGAAAATCATCTCCTAAAATAGACTCCTGCGCCTCTCATCGAGTGTCTCGAGCCAGGATGGTAAAGCACTGTTTTCAGCCACACTTACACAACACAGTCTTTATATAGTTATGCAGTATTCATGGCACCCCCCCCCACACACACACATATGTATTAAGGACAATTTCAGGGGTTAAGACATTTGTTCACAAGTAAGAGAAATAAGACACTGCAGACCGACTCAGAGAGTATTAAGACATGCGCATGGGTGTGTGCCTCTCAGCAAAATCACACACACTCAGCGCAGGCTGGTTGCTTTATTTATAAGGCAAAATGGGTTACATAGTACTTCCTCTTTTAACCGAAAGGGAAAAGGCCAGACATTACCTAAGCTTATCTGACCTCTGCACACAAACTAAGAATAAAAACATAGAAGTATATCACACTTATCTGACATCACACACACTGGGTTAAAGAATACATACTTGTATACTTGTCAAACATCTCAGACACTAAAGTAAGGAATGCATTATGTTCTCTTTAACAATAAACTTGGTTATGTGAAAATATATGAACACTCGATTATAAGGCACACTTGATTATACTTGATTTCATAAAAATCCTCTCACAGACAACCATAAAAAACCAAAGAAACCAGAATATCTTTAAACCTCTTTTTTAAATTAATTCACGGCAACTAATCATTTCTCCTAATAAGATGCATTTAAAAAATAATCTTTTCAACCACGACATCCTTTTCCTGTAGCATTTGCTTGATCGAATTCAGCTATGTTTGCTTCAAATGCAAAATCATATCAGAGTATAGCATGCGGAGCAGGGAGAGAGATGCATGCCTCAATCTTCGCTGTGGTTTCCTTGCGGAACATGCAAACAGCTTGCGATCAAGACTCATCCTATTTATCTCTGTTTTATCATACTCGCCGTGACGTATTGCATTACCTTGAGGTGTTCATTCAACTGAAAGAGGAAGTCATAAAGGAAACTACTATCTACAAGTGTTTCAATCCCTTGGTTCGCTTCAAAATATCTCACAAACCCATAACATATGTGTAAAAACAGACTGTGTATGAATGTTGAAATTGTGATTAAAAATGCAGCTTCTATGGTTCCTCTAACTGTGGGTCTCATTTACTTACTAAAGTAAAGAAGTAAAGGAGTGTGTCAGTTTCTCTTCATGTACAGGTTTTCTTTTTAAAGCCACCACTTGGTGGTGCCAGTAATCACACATCTTTCATTTCCCCGTGCGTGAGTGACTTCATCAACAGACAATGAGAAATATGGAGTCATTTGGATGTCATGGAGAAACACAGTGTAAGAAAAAATAAAATAAAACTGGTGTTTTCTCTTTAAAATACATATTTGGTTTAGAGAATGCACACAATGAATGGTAGCATGTGTATTGCTGAGGTTATACATTTTCTTTTTCCTCTGCAGTAGATTAAAGGCAGAAAAATAAAACCTTTATTGAGAGTTTCAGCAGAAAGGTTTGTGTCGTCTCGTCTCTGAGACAGAGCAGCTGCGAGACTCCTTCACCTCTAAAGATGAGACCATCTTTTTACTCTCCTGCAGAGACCAGATGAGGCTTCGCTTCCCCATCCAGCACACACATGCGTGCGCAAACACACGCACACACTGGCTGGCCTCAAAGACAGAGCCATTTTGTCAAATTTGAAGCAGGTTTGGTATTTCAGGTCCGGTGCTTCTAAATTGGAAAGGTCGCAGTGTTACAGTTATTTTGTTCACCCGAGCCCCTTGTGGGACAATTTAACGACTCTGGGCTGAGAATGGAAACAAGCCGTGACTGGCCTGTCTCATTTTATTATCAAGCCGCTAACTGCAACTCTTAATTTAAGCAGTCACAATGAGCATTTCTATTCTGAAAAAGAAGTCAGTGCAGGGATTTTCCTTTATGCAAAAAATGTCTATCTAGGGACAAATGGTGAGTGAAATTCAAGCAAAACTTCTTCCTAAATGTAAACATGTGGAAATAATGTGGCAAGGGTGGGGTTGGGGGATGTAACCTATGTAAGCTGATTTTTATATATATTTTAATCGCAGTTTCTGTTCATACTTTGCTTATACTGGGTATTAATTAGAAGAACTTTGGAGTTTTTGAAACTGGTTTTATCATTTGTTGGGGAAAAAACAAACCCCATTTTTCTGTTACCTGAATGTTTGCGGGTCTTATCAGACTAGCTTGCTTGACAACAGAAACAATCCACTGAACATGAAGGTTAAACTTTTCCTTTCAGTGGAGATTTCAGTAAACAAAAAGGTTTCTAAAGTTCAGTTTAGTCACTGAGGATGGGGGTGGAGGCCATCGGCAGCATGGTTTGGTCGTTCTTGTCGTGTGCTAAATAGGTGTTGTGAAAACAAATATCATCATACCTTTGGCAGAGCACCGCACAGATAAAGCTCTCCAGCCTGGGCTAATGGAAAAACCCTACTAGATGAGACAAGTGATGCCATTCACTAACACAGTAACCATGATACTTACAGCATTTGGCTATCTTAGCGTAGCATAAAGATTAGAAGCAACTGAATAAGCTCATCTGTCTCACACAATCACCAGCTCACTTTTCCCCTTTTCTAAATGTTTGTGCTCAGCTGGGCTAATTGGATATTGGCTGCAAAAATTTACTCCACAGATGTGAAAAAAATATTTCACGTGTTAGAAAATGCTGTATATGGAACGTTAGAGTCCCAGCATTTCGGGGCAAAATGGGTGACTTAAGTCTTGATTAAATCAAGTAACATTAATTTTGTGATGGTGACCTTGAGGGTTCGCCTGGATGACCTCGTGACTGCCTGTTTTTTGTGCCCATCTGCAGGGTCAGGTTTGATGATCGACTCGAATCCTAGCAGAAATGCACACAGGGGACATATGATTAGGGGTTTGGTGAGAGGTTTGTAGGTAACTGAAGGCTTTGCAGGGGGATACAGCACAGTGCACTTGATCAGTGGTTCTCAAACTTTATGCCTCACTAGTGGGACCTAAGACCAGGGAAAAAATAAAGAGTGAAAGTAAGTCAGATTAATTGAATTGTTGTGGGGAAAGTAAATGAACGTCTCGATGCGTGTTAAATCATCCATGTAAGTAAATCCCAAAAGGTTGATTCTGTTGATCTGGACGTAGAGCTTCCAGTGGGAGAAACGTTGTGTTACTCGTCCAAGCGACGTCTTCAGTCTCAGCTGACTGCAGGTTTCCTCAACAAAATCAACCTTTTGGGAAAGTAAATAAACTAGTGATTGTGCATCTGTCGTGGTGACCTTCATCTTAGTATTATACAGGTCAATTTTTTAAATGATTAATAAAAAGTGTGGAGTGTGGGTGCTAACCTTTTAAGGCCTTCTAAAGCGAAGCACACCAAAAAGCAACCACTTAAAAACTACTGTCCTGACAAGCTAAAAAACATGGAAGATTGATCTTTTTCTTAAAATCAGTGGAAAAAGCTAAAGTTGCTTGATTGTTGTATTTTTCTTATTTTGTTTTTGATTTTTGTTTGTTTTGCGGGTGGACAAACCTGTAGCTTGTTCGAGTTGAGTGGAGATTTTGGATAATTTTCTGAACGCATAAACAAAAAGACAGCGTCCCTTTTGCATTGACGCTGTTTTTGTGAGATTTTCAAACACCGTGCTCCGATGCAGTACTCCGAAATCCCAAATGGACATCACTCGACGTGGATGCTGATTAATTGATAAGGCTCCAGAACAGGAAAGAGAGTGACAGTGAAGGAGCAGGAGAATGTGATCAAAAACACAGCATGAAAAGCACACACAGTGACTGCAGTGGACACTTCTCATTATTTTTAACACTCAGTCTCACTTCAGCTCTTTATATGTTACGACTTTGCTCTTCTCCATGGCTGGATGATGGACCGACAACAGCTCAAGCGAGAATAGACCACAGACTGGCTGTATTGCATACTTTGTGCACTGCCTTCATCGACTACAGACGCTCTCTGCAGGTAGATGGGCTGTCCATGGACTGCCGCTGCTGAACCACAATTTCAGTTTAATAGGTACTAGGTAATAGGTAATAGGTAAAGGTAGGTTTAATAGGTACTGAAGATATGTAACACTACTGCCATTATGTGTTGAGATGTTGTTCTCTCAATCAGAACTCTCTTGCAGGTATGTTCCTGCTGGCTTCATTCAGATATTTCCATGACAATAACAAGGAAAATCACTGGATGCATGCAGGAATTACCACAGTGTGACCACTGTTACAATGCCCTTATAATGCCCAACAGCAGTTGGCTTTGTTTTTATTTAGTTTTTTTTCCACATACAAATACTGGAAATTGTTTAATGACTCAAGCTTGGAACGCTTTCCAAAGTTGATTTTTCTTACATGTAACACGGCATAAATTTTGTGTGAGCAGCACTCACATGACTCTGGATATTCAGTTTGGCGTTTGTTAAGGTGCTGCTTGAGCAGAGCATGGAGGACGCGGGTTAAAGATTGTTTAATGTCTCATCTGGCTGCCTCAGACATTTCAATCCTCACATGCACGCTTGTCAAGTAAAGTCTAGAAAGGTTCAGCTTCTGCGAGTGCGTGCCACACAGGGCTGTCTCCAACACTCCCACAGCTTCAGTGAAGGATTATCTTTTTTAAACAGACAATTGTGGAAACGCATCTTGTCTTTATCTTATTGATAATTAGAAACTGAGCTGTTGAGACCATCATGATACTTAGAGAGGCCACATGAGACACCAGATTAATGTGTGTCCCATGGAAGACTCTTGAGTAAAGAGAGGCATAGACTAGATAGAGGTAAATTTATGGATCAAAATGAAAAAGGATGACGAGAAGATACAGAATATGCACCAGTGTCTTAAACTCTTCTTTCTGGTAGGTATTTTGTGTATGTTTTTGTTTTGTATAAAATTGCTTAAACTGTACACTTTGGCATTTATGAAAACAGTCAGTCACTCACACAGTTTGAGAGGCTCCAGCATCTTACAGTACATCTCAGATGAATTAATACTTTATGAGTTTCCAAACTGCTTCTCCAGGGAGTAAAGTAAAAGTGCAGCAACAGTGCAGCAATCATATAAAACACATTGTGTTACAATGGCTTCATTGGCATATGACAGGCTAAAGAAGAGTTTTTGAAGCTGACTGCATATAGACGTCTTCCATGCAAAACCTTGTCCTACATATTCAAAACAGCTCCGAGCAAGGCGATGAAATTATTACATCAAACTGAGACAGTGCCCTTTTTCTTAGTTCAGCTTGTATATTAGGGGAGGAACTTTCGTTAAAGAATTAATTCAGAACTTCTGGAAATATGCTTATTTTCTACGATTTTCTTTCTGTCTTGTACCAAGTCAGATGAGGATGCTGAAAAACTCTCATATCTGATCACTAAATATACGTCGGTGTCTTGTGGTTACTTTTACAGAAAGGTGAGCAGAGTCGATTTCCTGTAGTAAAAAAAAGCAATACCACACTGTGAAAACGCTGCACTACAAGTAAAACTGTTTGCTATTAGCAAATGTTGCTGCAGAACAATGTTCCTGGGTGTGGTCTTCTGTGGTCTTCTGCTGCCTATTCTCTTAAACAGAGGAGCTAGATGAGGACATTGAAACAACCCTGCATACCAATACACTAAATATGTAGCGACGACTTGTAGTGATCTTTAGAGGAAGGCGAGCAGAGATGCTAATTGATTTCCTGGAGTAAAAGTAGCAACAGCACTCGGTGAAAACTCCCCTTCACAGACTGGTGAACCTGTCCCTGGTGGTCACCTCATAGTAGCTGGGACAGGCTGAAGTCCTCCCAGGACTGTCAATTGGACAAGTGGAAGAAAATGGAAGGATGGGTGTAAAATGGCCCACTACTATTAAAATTATGTGCTATTCATTGTTTTTTTTACTGAAGCATAACTTATTCTGTAGAAGAAGAAGAATATTCCATGTCGGTGTTTTATTGTTATATGTGATGCTTATTGATTTTACTGTGGCATTTTGCACTTTACTCCTGTTACGTCCCTCTGCAGCCCCTAATGTCCTCAATGTTTTCAGCTGGTGCTAATTGGCCACACCTAGTCAGGTGTGGATAAAAGCATACCTGAGGCAAGCTTCCCAGAGAGCTCACCTGTCGTTGCCTTGGTGGCATCAGCCCCTTTAGCCAACCTGGTTTTCCATTTTAAGATGAAACCTTCTCACCCATACTCTGGTATTCGTCTCCTTTTTTATGTTGCGGCTTTGAGCCGGGTCGTAACACTCCAGAATTACTTGTGTTAAATAATTGACTGGAGGTTTCTGATTATCGTACTTTTAATTCTATTTTTTGATGTTTCTGTTGTAGTCCCCATCTGTCTTCCTCTTCTGCTCACCAGTTACTTTGATAGATACACTGTTCTAATACCAGGTTGGACCTCTTTTTGCCCCCAGAACTGCCTTAATTCTTCACAGCATAAATTCAGCAGGGTGCTGGAAATATTCCTCAGAGATTCTGATCTGACATAGCAGCGTCACACAGGTGCTGCAGATTTGTCAGCTGCACATCTATGATGTGAAATTCCTGTTACACCACATCCCAAAGGTGCTCTATTGGATTGAGATCTGGTGACTTTGGAGTATTTGAGTACACTGAACTCACTGCCATGCTCAAGAATCCAGTTTGAGTTGACCTGAGCCTTGTGACATGGCGTGAAGCAGTTATCATAAACTGGATGCACAACGGTCATAAAGGGATCGACGTTGTCATCAGCAATGCTCAGATGGGCTGTGGTGTTTAAATGATGGTCAGCTTTAACTAAGGGGCCCATAGTGTGCCAGGAACATGCCTCCCTCAACCATTATGTATCACTAGCTGAACCATTAATACAGCACAGTATGAATCCATGCTTCTATGTTGTTTATGACAATTTTTGACCATATTGAAATACATCAGCAGAAATTGTGACTCATCACAACAGGCAACGTTGTTCAAATCTTCTTTTTTCCAATTCTATTAATCCAATCCAAATGATAACCTCGACTTTGTTTTACGCTGATAGGAAGGGTTTCTGGTGCGGTCTACTGCTGATGGCACCCATTAAGGTTCATGATTTTAATGAGTGGTTATTTGAGTTTTCATTTTCTTCCTATCAGCTTAAAGAAGTGCTCTGACCTCTGACATCAGCAAGGCATTTTTGCTCAAAGAACTGCTGTTCCACAGATATTTTGTCTTTTTCTGACAATTCTTTATAATCCATAGAAATGGTTTTCTGGAAAAATCAGTAGATCAGCAGTTTCTTAAATACTTAGACCAGCCCATCTGGCACCGACAAGCATGTCAAAGTTACTTAAATCACCTTCCTCATGTGATTCTCAGTTTGAACTTCAGCAGGACATCATGATGACATATATGATAGATAGATAGATAGATAGATAGATACACAGAGGAGGTGGACACCTGGAGGGCTCTCAGTTAGCACAACTGTCTCTGATCTTCACTCAACAGCAGTATTTGGGGCGAGCGTGGCTCAGGGGGTTGGGAATCGCATCTGTAACTGGAAGGTCACTAGTTCGATCCCCGGGCTCTCTGTCCTGGTCGTTGTGTCCTTGGGCAAGACACTTTACCCTACCGCCTACTGGTGTTGGCCAGAGGGGCTGATGGCGCGATATGGCAGCCTGGCTTCTGTCAGTCTGCCCCAGGGCAGCTGTGGCTACAACTGTAGCTGCCTCCACCAGTGTGTGAATGTGAGAGTGAATGAATAGTGGTATCGTAAAGCGCTTTGGGTGCCTTGAAAAGTGCTATATAAATCCAATCTATTATTATTATTATTATTATTATTATTATTATTATTATTATTATTATTATTATTATTATTATTATTTAGGCCTGGTCCTCTCCTTTGCTCTTTTCCAGACTGTTGTCCTACATCATGGAGTATCATTGCTCAGGCCTTTTATTGCAATGTGAACGTGTTCGCATACTTATCTGTTGTTTGCCGTCACCCTTATCCTTGTCTCTCCTTTGCCACCCCCTTAATCCCCCTAACTGGAAAACCCCTCTTTGCACGTATTCTGGATTGTTTGCTTACTGGCTCCTGTCAGTTAATCCCCTGTTGATGCAATATTCTCTGGTGACTGTCAGTAAAGCCTGTTAACTTTTTAACTATTGCATCCTGTTTTCAGGTCCAATCTGAAAACCATAACAATTTGTCTTTTTAATGTTTGTCTTTATTTTGGATTTATTTGTTTTTATGTATGTTTAGTTTATTATTTCACTTTTTTTTTTTCTTTTTTTTTTTTTAATTCTTGTACTTATTGGCCACTTTAATCGCTTATTATTGCATATAATGTGTTTTGTTCTATTGCTTATGACGTATTGGCTTGTCCGTCATCTGTAAAGCACTTTAGATTGTAACAACCTGCATAAAAATAAAACCTGACTGCAAATATTTAACGTTGAACTCATTTTAAATATTTTATGTCCTTGTTGTGGTTTAATTTCGGGTAATGTGATATATATTTTAACAAATAATGAAAATTGTTTGTCATTCTTTGCCGACAAAACAAAGCAAAGACAAAAACGAGCAAAAAGAGACGTTAAAGTGATTGGCACAGTGATGCTACTTTAGAAACATGAACAGGCAGAAACAGAGGCTGCAGCCTGACTGTACATTACTACTTTTGTTACCTGTGGAGGTGTAGGGTCTTGCTGCTGGGCTGGGGTCTGCACTCACTTAGCTTTAACATCACTCTGGGTTCTTGGCGAGCTTAGCATTAGCATACTATCTGTGCAGGGGTTGCAAAGAGCTTAAGTTGCATTAGCAACATAATGCCGTTGTTTCGGTCCTGGATACAGTTTCCACTTTACTATCATGCTCTCAACCTTTCTTCAATAAAATATAAATGAAATATCCATGACATAGACTACACTATTTTCTTCCTCCAGCACATGAACTGAAATCAGCTGATTGTAGCACAAATGCAAGAGGAACCAATAGAGGAATAAGAGGGATCAATAGGCAAGGAGACCATCAAATCAAAGGAACTGAACTACTGTGAACCAGTTCTATACCAAACCCAGTTTTGGATCCCCATCCTTATTTGAAGGACCATGCATAGCTGTCATCTTGCTTTTATTATAACCCATTTGTGATTTTATTTACATTTCCGTCCCTACTATTATTATTATTATTATCACTGAGTTATTTATTTTTCTTCCTCTTTGGTTATTTCATGTTTTGTTGGGGTTTTCCGTCTTGCTCTTGTTCCTGGTCGTACTTGGCCTCATTAGTGTGCAATTGTTCCCAACTGTGTTTCATTTCCAATCTTCCTGAATTGTGGCAGCAAGGTGGTTCGCACTGTTGCCGCACAGCAAGAAGGTCCTGAGTTCAATTCCACCATCAGGTCTTTCTGTGTGGAGTTTACATGTTCTCCCCGTGTTTGCGTGGGTTCCCTCCGGGTACTCCGGCTTCCTCCCACCGTCCAAAGACATGCAGCTTGTGGGGATAGGTTAATTGGATAACCCAAATTGCCACTAGGTGTGAATGTGTGAGTGAATGTGAGTGCGAATGGTTTTCTGTCCCTGTGTGTTGGCCCTGTGCAGATATAGTGTCAGATGTCTGATTGCCTTTTGGCCTTTTATTCCTAATCTTTTGTGTCTCATTATCCTTTTTTCTGTGCATTTTTGTTTGCATTAATAAAGACGATATTTTATTTAAATGTTTTTTTAACCTGCCTCTTAGTCCCACAGGTCCTTTGTCCCCACAACCTGTGGAAGTCTGTTTAAAAATAAATAAAAAATAATTCACGGTGAGAGTGGTTGTACAACATGATGGATCGGGGCTGCATTTCTGCCACTCGTCAAACTGGAGGAATTATGAATGCAGAAAAGTATGATCAGTTTGATCCACCATGTACTTCCACGTGGAAAACCATCTTATTGGCTTTATTTTTCAGTGTGACAGTGATCCTTAAAACACTGTCAATGCTGTAAAAGCAAACCTGGATAGAAAAACACACAGTGGAACAGTGCCGATCAGTCATGGATCAAACTGCGCAGAGCCTGGAGCGGGATCATCTTAACAAGAGAACAAGAGAAGTGAACAAAAGGTAGCCAACATATAAAGAAGAGCTTTTAAATGTCCTTCAGGAAGCAAGAAGAACTGTTCCTGAGGACTACTTAAAGAAATGATAAAAATATCTCTGTAATTATATAATTATTTCCCATATTATGAGTATAATATAAAGAAATTAGGGTTGGCTGAAGTATAAGTGAAGCATAAGCATATTCATCATTATGTACTTTTTCTTGGACACCTTGTAGTGTCATCTCAGAGGTTTCTGTGTTTTGTGTGTTTTAGATGCAAAAATGCAAAACCTGTGTCAGAAGGAAGACTCTTTATACGCATCACGATTATAATGCGTTGGAGGTTTGTGTAGGTGGAATGCATGTAGAAGTTTTACGATTTTATCCCCATTTTCTATCTGTATGCTAACTCAAGCTAACATCTGCTTGCTATGGACTTTTTTAAAATAAATATTTATTGTTTACAAGCTACAACATTAAATAAATGATTTACAAAGCAAACCCTCAGTAACATCTCAGTGAAATGCTGCTCAGCAACCTGCTGGCTGTAGGCTACGTACATGCAAATAAAGGTGAAGCACTGCCAGGTGTAAAACCAAACATGTCCACCCCCTCGCCGTGCGGCCTCACACATCGTCGGGGTCAAAAGTGAAATTTTCCTTCAAGCTCGGTGAAGAATCACGAATGCATGTGGTTTGACAGCAGCTTTGGTTCTAATATTTCTCTCACTAAACAGCAGCAGGTTGTAGAGGTAGTGTAAGAAACTGCAGAGCACTGCTGAGAAAGAAAGAAACCACAAGCCGGCTCTGCCTGTGCCCTCCTAATCCCTCCACCCTTCTGTATTCATCTCTCTCCATCACCAGAATTCCAAATGGGTATGAATGTTTTTCTGCTCGCTTTTCTCAAAGCTGCGTGTTAACAATTGTATCGTGCTGCAAATGGCATCTCCAAGGTAGGGGCTGACCTTCATCCCTCCGCAGAGGGCATGCCAGTAAATCCATTTCTCCAGAGATGCGGTTCACTGAATAACAAATCACGGGGCAGACGTGGCTTTCTTTCCTGTTAAGAAGCCCATTGCTAGAAGCTTCCTTCTCAGGGCGACTAAGGAGTTTATTATAACGAGAGGGGAGTAGACAAATACAGAATCTGCAGCCCGGGAGCTATACCTGCAACCATTTCTTTTTGTCCACTTTCTCCTCCATTTCTCTGCTGATTATAGCCTTGGTAAATTACACATCATACCATGTGAAAAAAAGCAATAAAGGCTTGTATATAAATAAATAAATGTAGTTCTCGCTTCTCCCTGGAGTTCACACATTTAAGAAAAACCCCACAATGATACTGACAACACCCTCAGTGTCAAATGCACGTTCCCATTTCTGCATTGATATCTCATGCATTCTGCATGTTTCTGTATTTCATTTCCGACGCGCTCCTCCGTGAACCAAATATCATCCACCTGTCAAAATCTGTTAGGGCTCGCATTTCACAAAGCACCTTATCTCACTTCCTGACCAATGTAACGTTATTTACACCTTGCAAACAAAATGGCTTCAGCCACTGTCAACACTGATAAGCACCTTTTAGTTGTGGAGTAAGGTGACAGCAGCCAGATTACAAGTTGCTGATTTACCTTATTCATTTCTGTGACCTAGAAAAGAAGACCAATTTCAGTAGACGCTGCTGTTCCCTTGCAGACAGACTTGATTTACTGTCTGTGGTGTTTTATTGAATCCTCCAAAGAACCGTTCAAGCAACTTTCTTTTTATTTGAGAAGAGATTACCCTGCAGATTGGAAGAGATACTATTTACAGCATTTGCGGTACCCAATTTTTGAATCCTTGTGGAAGTGGTCTGAAGTGAATTGCATCTAATTTCATTTTTGTTGACTTATAGAAAACTATGTTTACTGAAGTTATCAAGCCATCATAATTGTCACCATTGTGACTGCAGCTATCTGCACCAACAGTGTGAAAACCTGGAAGAAGCTACTGTGGCAGTGAAACACTGTAAAGTTTTCATAGTGTACAGATTTAATCCTATTATTCATTTTTCCCGAGTCTGACAAACAAAATAAAAATGGAAACTGCCTCTATAATGTAGATCACAAATGTACTTCTGGGGAGCATGCGAGCTAACCATAGTATCACAATAATCAGCACACACCATTTTATTTCACCGGTATGTTATTTTTGAGCCTGTGTGAGTGAGATGTTTTTGGCATTATCTTATATGGAAACAAGGCAAATCAAGTGCAGTATATACTGAAGAAAAATGTATACGCTTGTATGATGTAATTGTTGCCATTTTATCTGGCATACATACTTGGTTGTTACATCTTTTTTGTATTGAATCCACCATTAAAACCAATTTTTGGCCATACATAAATCAAACTTTTTTTCAAAACCTTTGAGCTGATAAGTTGAAGTTTTTAGGGTTGTGACCTGAAGTTTCACCTTATGAATGAAGTTTTTATTCTTTTATGTTTTTGTTCGGTGGCGGGAACAAACTTCCATACCGTTTGATGCAATATTTTGATTCAAAGAAATTGACCCTTCAAAATTGTAAAAAAAAAAAAAAAGAAGTTGTGAGCAGATAAGACTGAAGTTGAACTACAATATTAGTTTGGCCACATATTGTGCTTTTCAATCCAGATGCTGCCATATTTGCCATGTTGCATTGCATGCTGCAGTATCATCTTAGGCCAGTTAGCCTAGTTTGCAAGCTGCAAACTGCATAAACGCATATACCTGCTTATTAGTCCCATCTGACAGGCAAATAAAAACATAATTTGACTCAACAGAACTTCAGCAAATGTTTCTGGGCTGCACCACACAACAGAACATGGCATTTTCAGATGTACTCAAATAACCAGCAACAGCACTAACATGATTCAGAGGGAAACTTTAAGCCTCAACAAAATCCAAGCTGTAAACAAGTTTATTTCTGCTGTGAAGCTGGCCATCTTAACATGAGGGTTCATAGGGATTAACTAGCTTTTGAAGGGCTTTTTGCGGTAAGAGAAATAGCAGTAAGGCACACATTTACACATGTGGCAAAACCATAGTTACTTCTTTAATTATTCATAACTGCTGATAGATTTGGAGAGACAGAGACGGGACTGGTCAAATGGTAAATTGCAGTTTCTGCTCTTCTCCTCCTCAGACAGATGTGTTCATTCAGAGTTATAAAGGTCAGTTTACAGGTCAATTTGATTGTTTGTTTTTTCAGGTTTTCTTTTTTCAATTTTGCTTTTTTTTTTTTTTTTTTTTTTACAGTGGAGGCCATTAAAAAGTTTGAAATTCTGCATACATTTCAGTGTGTGTTGTTGCACATTGCTTTTTTTATTCATATTTATTCATTTATGGATGTATTTATGCGAGTCCACATGGTAGGAGGCAATAATCAAGTAGCACAATTGCTGAGGAAATTCACAGCATTGGTTGTGAACAAATCTTTATCATCATATGTGAGTCACTGGCAATTCTAAGGTGAACACGTCAGGTTTCTGGTATGAATTAGCCAGCCACAGATAATGCACAAAATCATCTGTAAACTCGTCCTGTGCAACCAGAAGTTGGGCAAACATGCTAAGTACACAGATAGATCTTTGGACTGCGGAGGGTCATTTCTATCAGATCTTATGATGTCATCATGTTGCCAAGTAACCATGTACTACTGGACAAAATGATACATTTGTAACATTTATTACACCATGGCCCTTTATTAAGTCATCAAAAAAATTTAATACATTGCACTAACATGTAATTTATATACATTAAACTACATTATGAATTTTATATTATGATATAATATTTTGCCTAGTAATTTGCTGATTGGTCTTTTCCCCTCTCCTTTTCTTTTGCCAACAGCAGCAGAGTTTCTGCTGGTACTTTGTTGGTCAACAGCACCAGAGGAGGTCATTGCTAATGCTGGGCCTGGACAATCCAGTATGGAAATACCCCCATTGCTGGGTTACATACAGTGGCAGAAACCCTGATCCTGACCAGTAAACAGTTAAAACCACAGATCAAATGTAACACTTGAAATTTCTCGCTTTGTTTGTCCAGCAAACCAAATCTAATCTTGTTTACTGTTTAATGTGTGAAATAACAGGGAAAAAAATTAGCTTCAGGAGTGCACATTGCTTTAGAACAACATATCTAGTTATTAATCATAACATATAGTGACAATAAAAAAATGAAGACATTTGAAATTAAGACAAATCGGTTCCCCTCTAGCAGATCATTGCATGAAGGAACCTTTTAATACAAGCGCGTCCATGCTCACAGGTGTACACACGGGTGCTCACACACACAAACTACACCCTTTTTGGCTCCTACCTCAAAGCACAGTGTGTGCTGTCGATCTTACGTGCTGCACAATAATGTTTAATATTTAGTATTTACTGTTATATTCCCATAGATCATCGTGATGTTGTTTATTATTTTGCTCTTTTTTTTCTTTCCCGCAGTCAAATCTGTCCCATATTTAGCAAGTGAAAATAAAATAAACAATAAAAGGTGAATCAAATAGACCATTATGGCAAGGCTGGGATGGTCCATTTGGTAAAGTAAATCCGTTGGGCATCTTTCTTTGCCTTTAGACAATAATTCTGATGCAAAAGAGCCAAACGGGACAGGCAAAAAAAAAAAAGAAGACAAATCGGTTCAAGAGAGTAAAATTTTACCTTTATGTATTAATATATATCCAGACCTTTAGGACATTAAAGGTCTGGGTATATATTAGTACTTGTATTGTTTACCTTATATTCTGCATTCAGGTGGCTGAAACGTGTTCCTCTCTACTTGTGACTTTCTGCATGAAATGTTAAAGTTTGGAAACTTTAGAAAAAAAGAGAGTAAAGGAGTATTGATTTGAAGGCTGAGTACACATGGGATACAAAGGTGCTAAGAGCCTTCAGAGTGCATGCAGGATCAGTCTTACTTTTCTTCTTCTCTCCTCACACAAAGCATGCACGCAGTCTTGGGATGCCCACAGCTACAACCTGATAAGTGCATCAAACAGCCACACTCCCATGTAAGAGGCAGGTTACATATACGCACGAATGGGTGAGAATGGGCCTCATACCAGCTTATTAGATAAGTGGAGGTCCTGCATGGTGAAATGGAGCAGCGAGGAAGAGTTATATGCACTGCCTCCTCTGCAGTGTTGGTGGACCGCCAGCATCACCATAAACAGTCAGTCAATAGGCTGACTCAACAGTGTGTGAAATTAAGAGGGAAATAGAAGTAGACAGACATTAAGCCTCTCTCCCACTTCCCTTCACCCTCACAGACGCCAGACAGCAGCTAATGCACGCACCCCCCACCACCCTAACCCCCCAGAGCCCTCACACATTGCTATCACACACCAGCAGCACACCCGCTCCACTTCTTGTCATCTGCTCCTCAAAAAAATAAATAAATAAAAAATCCCACCAAACGCAGAAACGCTACACTGACCTCCTTTCAGAGCATTAATGTAAATATGACACTGAGACAAATTTCATGAGCATCTGTTTCTGTGAGTTACAGGTTTAATGAAACCTGCAGAGACGTAGTGTGAACATCTCTTGATGGCAGAAGGCTCAAAGCTGCTTCGTGCTGACGAGGTTTTGTTTGGCGGCTGTTTGTTTATATATGGAAATAGTGAAGACGTGAAGTCAGTTTGTGACATAAAGCTAAAAAGCCTCAATTTCTGACACTTGAGGAATAAAAAATAAAACAAAAGCAAAACAAGAAAAGCTCAAATAAATGAGAAATATCAAAGAAATACAGAATATTATGTTTGAAATTCACATGGCAGGAAAAAAAAAAACCCTGCTGCTCCAATAAAACCAGACGTCTATTGTCAGAAGTCCACTGGGAAGATGTTGAGAATATCTCCCAATCTTTTCTCTTTTTCTTCCGGCTCCTTGATATGTTAATATGGGTCTTGTTTTTGAGTTCGAAACAAAATCCTTTCTGCTGAGAGCCTCATTTTCTCAAAGCAGGGAGGAGTCTCATTTCCATACGAAATGTCTGGGTTAGAATGAAACTACTATTAAGGAAATTTTGAACAGTGGCCCAATGATAAAATAGGCAGTTGCCAAGGTAATATGCAAAATAGACTCATTGACTCCAAGTTGAACTATGAGAACCGCCTCTAACATCGAGGCTGGAGAGTTGAACTGAATACTGCTGATGGGGGGAGTAAGATCTGCTACATACCATTAATCATCACACAGTAACAAAATGCTGTAAACTTGTATGTTTCATGTGCTGCTTTTGGACAAGTCATTGCAACAAAGTAACTAAACACAGAGCAGTAAGCACATTTTTTTTCTGCTTTATTAGAGTATCTCTATTGCTAAAACAGCAAAACAGCTTTGACCTGCCAGGACATGCATATGTGACCACTGCAGGTATAGTGTAGTGTCTGTCTGTGTGGGTCCTGTGGGTTTCTGTGAATTGGGCCTGTTCTAGGAAATGTAGTGAGAAGCCTTTGGGTGGAGTGTGAATGCCACAGAGGAGAGTATGCAACAATGTTTAGGTTGCACATAGTTGATCAGTGTATGCATGTTTTATTATATGCCATGTTAAAAATGAGCAACCATATACAGATCAATTAACCAGCCCGGGCCAATAAATGTCCCTTTAAAGTCTAATAGAGTTGTTAGGCTCATGTGCTGCATATGCCACACATTTCTCTCAAGTGGAGCCAGTATGGATAATTAATTGCGTAATCAGACACTCCTCCATATTTTCCCCCTTTCTTCAGTGTAAAGACGACAGGTTGAGAGACCTGGGCCAGAGCCAAGATTAAATAAGATGAAATTAATAGAAATCAGCATGTATTCGTTCTGGTTACGTTTTTTTTTTTTCATTTAATGAGCAATCCATTTGCAAAACAGATGATACAATGATGTAGTAAGAAAAAATAAGGACATTTCTGAATTAAATCTCAGTTTTTCCACATCCACTGAGCACGTGTCCTATTAACGGATCACAGCTGAAAAACACAAACCCTTAGAAACAACAATATTATTCAACATTTTAAAAATCTACATATGTTCCTGTGTAGTAAAGCTAGAGTCATCACAAAAGGAGCAGTAATGCATTTTACTGAGAAAGATTTAAAAATGTATGACTTGCAAAACAACCCAGTTTAGACCTCGAGGCTGCATGTTTGTGACCCTGTGACCATGGCGTACATCAGTGATGTTATACATCAATATATTAACTGATATATCAGGATTAATAGTTTGTTGGAAATTTGAAAATGGTGTCTGATAGACTAACTGTTAGAGCACATTTAGAAACTGTTTTTCTGTTACAGTGTGATCCTGGTGTTTGTGGACCAGCTCTGCTATTTCCCTTGGTGACTGTGTTTGGCTACCCAATGCCTGACAGTGATGAGCAGGACCACATCACGAAGTCTCTAGTTCAGACTACAACAACAGTAGTTTTCTCCTTTTCTAGAGATTTCTCGTGCTTCTGTTTTGCTTAGGCCTGTTCTGTAGTATTTCAGATTAAGTTGTGAATTTTATAGCATTAACCATACGAGTGATCTTTATTTTGTTTTATTGTCTTTCTTTAGAGTTAAGTTGTTTCTGTTTTTTTCTCTTTTAGGGATATTTGTTGGGAGGCTGGGCACCTTTGCTGAAGTCCCTCCTCACGTTTATGCAGGTGAATGAAAGCACTGGGAGTATAAGAGACACTATTTTGGTCCGTTGTGAGATTTGAAACAGGGATTGCAGTGAGATGCATCAGATCAATAGTTTGTAGCACCTCTGGACACTCCTCAGTGTAGACTGCCTCCCCAAATGGCCCCCAGTTGTATTGATTTTCTAGCTACACAGTAGAGCTGCTGTTTTTAACTATGTAGTGTTTGTAGCTGTTATTTTTTTTTGTTATAACCAAGTTTAATTTAACCATCATTTAAATTTTCTTTTGTTGCAGAGCCGATCTTATACTTTATTTGTCAAATAAAATATATAAATGGGCATCCATCATGCCTCTACCCATGCTTTTGCAACCAACTGGTAATGTAATCAAGGTTTACTAGTTTAATATTGTCAGGGTGTAATTTCACTGACTGTGTTGCTGGTTTTCTTCCATCCATCCATCTTCTCAACCCTTCGTCCTTCAGGCTCGCTGGGGGAGTCTATCCCAGCTGTCATAGACAGGTTGCTAGTAAGGGCTTCATCAGTCCTTCAGCAATGATTTTTAGCCCTAAATTCAACCATTATATTGAGTGTTTATTAAATTGTTGTACTGATACTTTAAAGTAAATTTGTAAAAAAATCTGAGCAACAAATTGTTTCATCACAGGCACATTTTCACCTTCAAGACCGAGGAGACTCAATAATCCACTAGAGGGAGCATAAACAAACAAACGCAAAGTATTGAGACAGTGTCAGGATTCATATCATCTTCTGTGTGCAGCTTACAGACTCCAAATTGATTCTTTTATCATTTGAGCAGGTCGGGATGCTTTCTGGATATTATTAGTTGCCTACTTACATCATCCGTAAAGTTAATGGACTGGAGACTTTTTTTCCATTGAGCAGGTTTTGAAGCAGACGAGTATAGAAATACAGGGAAAAGGTGTCTTATTTCTCTGTAGTACAATGTGCCCACTTTTTCTTTCCTCCAACCTGCAGTCTGATTCTGTCCTATCACTGAAGGCAGGCGGCTGAAGATGAATACAAGTGGCTGAGGGCTAAGAGAAGACAATGTGTGTAGAGACTCTTCAGATAGATATTGACCAAAGGGAAGAAAAGCTGATGGAATTTCATTGACCTATGGCAAACTGCACAGTGTTACACAACCAGATCAATGTCCTCTCTCTCTCTCTTTTTTCCTCCGTTTGCATCTCTGGGGGACTTTTAATGCTCAAACTTGCTCTGGTTGGAATCGCGAGGGCGGTGGAGCACCTGAAAATGTTGACAGATGTATGAGAAAATGTTCTGAGGCTCCTCAGGATTGTTGGCTACACCGTTTGATCTGCGAGATTGAAGGATGGCAAGCCAAGGTTTCAGCTGCTGTTGTATATTCCTCCTCTGACTTCAGAGGGAATGTAAGAAATAGAGAGATTCTGTGATGTGGAAGATACTGCACAGATGCTGCATATGCTTCTCCCGCTCTGAGAGACATTTTGTATTCATGCAGTGGATGCGCTGCCTTTATGTTCTGTGACCAAGGTCAGCGGTTGAAAATATCTGATTAAATCCGTCTGGCTGATTTGTGATTCAGAGTTTTAAGGACACGCTTGCCAGGTCAACATCTCTGACTTACAACAGACACAACAAAGATGATGTCAGGGTTTAACGTCGGCAGCAGTTTGAAATATGTCGCGCCTGAAGCTGAGACCAATAGAGAAGTTTGACTAGGCAGGCTTTGAGTAATTCTCATTCTATTGTTAAAAAAAGAATATGTGCTTATTTAACAGCTGCAAATACAACTGAATGAATCGAAAGCCCTTCATCTGTGGAAATGCAACTTAAACAATACTTTTAAACAAAGTTATCCTCTCCTCTCACTAAAGACCTCGTGTCTTTACTGCTTTTTTTTACCCTTCTCAAGGTCTCTGTCAAGCCTGTTTTATTAACTGTAATCTGAGCTCATGTCTGATCTGCTTTCAGTTTCTTGTTTGATCAGTAACTGTCAAAGTTTTACAGCTTTACAGTTTGTTGGAAAAGAGTTGAAGTCAAATGTTAAATAGTTTTTTGATGAAATGTCGAATCATAGCAAAAATCAATTGCATAACCCCAAACCTTATGAATCTCAGTTGATATAATTCTAAACCTTACATGCCATCCTGTTGGCATCCTTTCATTTTGGACCAAATTGGTGATCAATACCTTCATGCCTAAATGCAGAAGATACCGTGGCTAAAAATGATGAACGGACTGGTACTCGGAGCTTTTCTACTCTCTCTGTAAATTGGCGATTGTGGTGCTCAAAGCACTTTATTCTATGCTGTTATCAAGCACACACTCACACACCAGTGGATGTGCAACAAGGGGAATTTGGGGTTCAGTATCTTTCTTTCTCCTCTAGACAACCCACTCTGGTTCCCGAGCTAAAATAACAAAACAAAAAACCTTCCTATGATGTGCCAGAGAGAATTTCTACAGCTGATGTTAAATGTTGACCATTCTTTGCTATCTAAAAAGCAAAGTGTGACCAAAGGGCATGCATGTGCAAATAAAAATCTATAAAATTACAATTTTATTTTAAATCACCAGAGAAAAAATTTCTTTTTTTTCACCACAAAAGAAAACAGGAACTCACAATGTCAATACACAGTATTAATGGGTTTTAATTGGTTGTGTTAGAATTAGTTAAAAGAATACATTATCATTCTCTAGGTGAGACGCAATATATCAGTCTTGCAGGTCATTGGATTTCAAGACTCGCAGGTGAGGGCATTTGGTCAATCATGAAACAGCCAATTGATTTTTGTTGTTTTTATTTGCAGAGGTTGGCATGAGGCGGGGGAAATTTCTTTCCCCGAGCATGCTGATTGAATGTAATTTGGTCTTTACACAGCAAACACACTCTCCACCTGTTTTCTTTTTCACAGGCTGACATTTGGGGAATATGAGATTTTTTTGTTAAATGTTTGAAATAAGAAAACAACTGTAAATAGTATAGGAAAAAGTTTTGTTTGACTGGGGAAGCGTGTGTTTCTTCTGAGAAGCGTTGCACGAATGTTAGGAGGAGATTATAAGGAGAAATATTTGAAGTGTGCCAAATGTCAAATCAAATCAACACAGACTTTATTTATAAAGAAACTTTTTTTCTTTTCATAAAGCGCTCGGCTGTCTTTCTTTCTGTAATCTCAGAAATTCAGGCGCAACATCCAGGGGTGGGTTTAAAAACTTTTGAATGCTGTCGGGTGAGCTGCAGGAGGCGCTGGGGAGACAGTCATAAAAGCTGATCATTTTTTAAAAAAATAGTTACAATATGCACATCAGTGTAATAACTGTCAAATAAACATTACATATTCTTCTGTGACTATCAAAAAAAATCTGCGTTTTGTAGCACCAAATATCTCAATATCTCATAATTGGCGCAATCATGTGATTCTTATAGTCATTTTGCACTTCATTTTTTTTTGGTTTGGTAGCTCTTTGAAGTTGAATTACATCATTTTGTGGGTTTTTGTTGCAATATTTGATGATCATTTTGTATCTTGTTACATTTGCTGTTGTTGTTAGTCCTTTTTATGACTGTTGTTGTATTCAAGAATCAGGAAATGTTCAAATCCATCTCATACCAGAACCAGCCTGATTCTAAAGGGTCCAATTTAGCCAGCTGAATGGCTTTGCAAAGCATGAAAAATTGCACTGAATTCAGTAATTACTTCAATGTTTTCAGTAAGAAAAACACACAAAGAAAACCTTTTGGGAGTGGCGCTAACATTACACAAGAGTAAAAATGGGTGAGTAAAAGTATTTCCGGATCTATAAAAGTCGTGAGTCAGAAAGACATTAAAGACTGTGACAGTTTCTTTCTTTTCCACTCGGAGCTATAAACTTTAATGTAGACGTAGAGTAATCAGCGCTTATTTTTCTGATGACGTCTCAGGCTGTTTTGTAAATGGGTTACTCACTGAATGAGTAAAAATGATTTAACAAGAAATAATGCCTTCTGTTGTCTGGCAATTTTTATTGTAAAATCCAAGCATTTTTCACTTCAGTGTGATTTCAGCAGAATGTACTTCTTAAATCTAGAAGAAAAAATAAAAGGCGTGCATGTTATTGCTATTGATCTTTCTCTCTTGAGATCAAATTAGGCTCTAGACTCACTGGCCACTTCATAAAGTACACCCTGGTACTACTTACCAGGCTGGACCCCCTATTGCCTTCAGAGCTGCCTCAATTCTTGATCAAGAGTAAATAAGATGATGATGCCGTTAAGAGCAACAAGATGATGGAAACATTACTCAGACATGCTGTTGCTGCATATCCATGACATAGTTTTTCATTCCACCACATGCAAAGGTGCTTAACTCAGATCTGGTGTCTCTGGAGGCCTTTGAGTATGTTCAAAAAACTGTTTGAGATAATTTGAGCTTTGTGACATGCATATGTTCCTGCTGGAAGCAGCCATCACAAGATGGGTACACTCTGGTGATAAAGGTACATGATCAGCAACAATACTCAGCTATGCTGTACCACTACACCATTACACAGCAATCACCAGCCACAGACTAATCAGATCAGGTGACACTTTTCCAGTCTTCTGGCACAGAGTGTCTTCTGCTCCTGTTGCCGATTTAATTAATTCAGAGGTGCTCTTCTGCATATCTTGTTTGTAATGACCAGTGATGGAAATAACAGTGTTACAAGTAACGGCGTTACTAACAGCGTTACTTTTTTCAGTAACGAGTAATCTAACTAATTACTATTTCTATCGTTACAACGCCGTTACCGTTACTAACAAGAAAATGCGGTGTGGTTGTGTTACTATTTTTCAACAAATAGATGGTTGAAGCTGCGTTCAGCTTACCGTAAGTAGCTGTAATCTGGGCGCTACAGCTTTAAGCAGCTGCACGCGCTCCCGCGGGCGGCAATCACTTTCTGGTAGACGATCACTTTTTGGCACAACACCTGGAGCTAGGGGGCAAAACATATGATTGTTTTGCCCCCCCTAGCTCCAGGTGAAAGTAGTCATGGTAAGCCAATCACACGACCACTTTAAGATGACAAAGCAACAAGGTGATATATACCAGTTTATAATAGGCCACGTAACACCAGAGTCATGATAGGTGGTGTTTTTTCCTCAATAGTTTCGTCATGTTTGCTGTCTAAGGACAGCGCTAGCAAGCACTCTCTGCACATGACCAAAAAATTAAAAAACAAAAAACAGCCCTTTGGTGTTGGTGAAAAAATGTACCATGTCAAACAATCAAAAAATGATATGGCAACATGACATTTTGTTGTTTAGGAAGAGGGGGGAGTTTTAGGAGTGACGGCGAGAGAGAGAGATAAAGACAGCAGAAAAAGAGAGCGAGTTTTGAGATGTGAGAGATTTGTGACGTTTAGCCTGTTTGCAGTGTGTAGTTAGTGTGCTGTCTTGTGTAGTTAGTGTGCTGTCTTGTGTAGTTAGTGTGCTGTCTTGTGTAGTTAATGTGCTGTCTTGTGTAGTTAATGTGTTGTCTTGTGTAGTTAGTGTGCTGTCTTGTGTAGTTACAGTTTTTTACAGTCGCTAACAAGCGTTTGTCCAAACAGTTGTCACATTTGCAAAACTCTAAACACAATTAGCACAGGATCGGTCTGTTGTGGCCATACCATTCACACATTTCATGTCGTGTTCACCCAATATGCAGTCAGTGAACAGAGATTAGATGCAACTTTTTTGCCTTTTTTTAGCCCCCCTCCCCCCCTTTTTATCTTGGCTTTTTGCTGTTGTTTTTTTGTTCAGAATGCTCTTGTGTGTTTCATGGATATTTTGTTCACTGTAAGCAATACTGTAAAACTTTCTCTGTCCTATCATACCGTGTTTCTACTGTACCTCCTGTGGTAAACAGTAAAGAAACAAAAACTTGTTTGCTTTTTACTGGAATGCTTTTGAATGTGAACATTACTGTACATGTGGACATACAGTTACCAACCAAGACATTTCTGGTGTCAAAATGGTGGATTGCATGTTTCGCATGCAAATACCTGTGACACTGAAACATAAAAGTCTATGCAGTTTTTGTAATGTCAATAATAGCCAGTATTTTGAAACCTGGTGTACTTTGATTGACTGCATGTACCTTGTGAAGTGAAAACAAGTGTTATTCTTTGACAGACTAATTTCATTTTGAGTCAGATTTATAGTGTTTTTGTACAGTTAGTGTGTGCAGAGAAAGATGTGTTCTAATTTTGAAATGAGGAGTTAGTATATATTTAACAAAGTCAGTGAACACATTTCCACAATGCTTACATTTTCTTAACAGACAAGTTATACCTCCCAACAAAACTATGGACTGTTCTTGTAGTATCTACGAATGTTAACACACAACATCCCACAATAGCAAAAACAATATTCCAAACCGTAGATACAGTATAAAAACCTCTGCCCCTGCAATGATATCAGTACAAAAACAATATCAATATCAAAAATATATCTCAGCTGTAATCAAACAAACAATTGAATAATTGACACACAGCTGATTTATGTTGGGTAAATTGGGCCAACCACAGCTTCTTCCATTCTGGCTTAGACTCAGTGGGGTTTATAAGGCAAGACCTTGAGGAGTGATGTTTTTGGAAACAAAAAAAAGACAAACACTGTAATGTCTGGTCGAGGAGGAGTAAGAGCAAGGGGCCCAGAGAGAAGAGCAGGCCCAAGGAGAGGGCAAGGTAGAGGTGTAAGAATGCGTGGTGGTGGCATTCCAAGGGCTGCAAGAACAGTAGTCAGTGATGAAATCCGTGCCACTATCATTGACCATGTAATCAACCATGGTCTTTCACTAAGAGAGGCTGGTGAAAGAGTGCAGCCCAATTTGAGGCGGTCAACGGTTGCCTCCATTATACGCACCTTTCAACAAACCAACAGGTAAGTATTGCATTTTACATGGATTGTTCCTATTCTCACTTGACATGTCAATATGGTCATACAGTAATGCATATGTTGAATTGTCTGTCTTTCTAAAGAATGCAACGTCTTCCACCCTCTGGGGGAAGAGGAAAGCTCCTCAGTAATGATCAGGAGCTTGCCATTGTGGAAATGGTTACTGCAAATAATGCAATAAAACTGCGTGAAATTCAAACTAGAATTGTGGCGGACCATGAGATATTCGACAATATCGATAGAATCAGCCTCACAACCATTTCGCGGACATTGTCCAAACACAGAGTGCGGATGAAGCAGCTCTACACTGTTCCCTTTGAGAGGAACAGTGAGAGGGTCAAGGAGCTACGACGACAATATGTCCAGGTACAGTGTATATTCAATCCAATGTCCAGTTCTATAAGCTTTGCACTTTGCAAGTAGGTAACCTACACAATACTAGGTTACAGTACAGTATGGTATACAGTACTAACATGACTTACATAAACTTTGTTTCAGAGAGTTATGGAATTGGAGGCCAACCAGGCCCCTCATGAATTCATATACATCGATGAGGCAGGATTCAATCTGGCCAAAAGGCGTCGACGTGGACGGAATGTAATTGGAAAAAGGGCCACAGTTGATGTGCCAGGACAGAGAGGGGCAAACATTACCATGTGTGCAGCAATTGCAAATGCAGGATTACTCCTTCACAAATGTCAGGTTGGACCCTATAATACAGAGCGCTTGCTTGCCTTTCTCAATGATCTCCACCAGCGCCTGGTTCCAGAGCAGGGTCAGGAGGGTGAAAACATGAGGACCTTTGTAATTACCTGGGACAATGTGGCTTTCCATCACTCGCAAGCAATAACAACATGGTTTGAAGTCCACCCAAGACTGGTAAGTCTCTTCCGTCCACCCTATTCACCTTTCCTCAACCCCATAGAGGAGTTCTTTTCTGCATGGCGGTGGAAGGTTTATGACCATCAGCCACATGACCAGATGTCCCTCCTTGAAGCCATGGATGCTGGCTCCAGGGACATCACAGTTGACGATTGCCAAGGGTGGATCCGACATACCAGGCGGTTTTATCCCAGGTGCATCGACTTGGCTGACATCAGATGTGATGTTGATGAAAACATGTGGCCTAACCCTGAAGATCGCAGAGATTAGATGCAACTTTTTTGCCTTTTTTTAGCCCCCCTCCCCCCCTTTTTATCTTGGCTTTTTGCTGTTGTTTTTTTGTTCAGAATGCTCTTGTGTGTTTCATGGATATTTTGTTCACTGTAAGCAATACTGTAAAACTTTCTCTGTCCTATCATACCGTGTTTCTACTGTACCTCCTGTGGTAAACAGTAAAGAAACAAAAACTTGTTTGCTTTTTACTGGAATGCTTTTGAATGTGAACATTACTGTACATGTGGACATACAGTTACCAACCAAGACATTTCTGGTGTCAAAATGGTGGATTGCATGTTTCGCATGCAAATACCTGTGACACTGAAACATAAAAGTCTATGCAGTTTTTGTAATGTCAATAATAGCCAGTATTTTGAAACCTGGTGTACTTTGATTGACTGCATGTACCTTGTGAAGTGAAAACAAGTGTTATTCTTTGACAGACTAATTTCATTTTGAGTCAGATTTATAGTGTTTTTGTACAGTTAGTGTGTGCAGAGAAAGATGTGTTCTAATTTTGAAATGAGGAGTTAGTATATATTTAACAAAGTGTATTTTTGGGAAGGATATTATCCATTTGGCCAATTGTGTTTTGTAGGTGTGGGTCTGTGTTAAGAGTTTAGAAAAAGTATCTGAAGTATGGGTAGGCGCTTGTTAGCGACTGTAAAAAACTGTAATGTGCTGTCTTGTGTAGTTAATGTGCTGTCTTGTGTAGTTAGTGTGCTGTCTTGTTAGTGTGCTGTCTTGTGTAGTTAGTGTGCTGTCTTGTGTAGTTAGTGTGTAGTGTTGTGGATAGTTTTGTGTTGTGTGTCAGAACAATGAGGCGACTGCTGTCTCCAGGTAGAAACAGGAGTGATGCACCTGCTGCTGTCAGACCTGCAGGTATCAGGCTGTGACAGAAATTATGTTTTTGGAGAGGCACAAATAATTTGTGGCATCTTATTGAAGAACAACTGATTGTTCTGTAAATAGTTTGAAATGGTTATTTAAAAAAAGGGTAAAAGGTAAATGGATGCAAATAACTTTGTTGTTTGCAAAACTTGTGCATATGATTTTAACATTGACAATTTATATTTGCATTTATGAAATATAATAAAATATGAAATATAATCATTAAACATGTTTGTGGTTGTTACAGTAAAAAATATAACCTTTTCTCCTCGGATTTTATGTTTTTTGTCTGATTTTAGATCAATTGTGTTAATACAGTTTGTCACAATGAAAACATGACTGTAAATTCAGACACGTGAGGTTGTGCTGAAAAGGATGAGACCAAACAAGGCAAAGTGAATAGTTTTTAACGGTGAAATAGAGGAAACATCAAAAGTAGTCAAATGGCCAATTACACCCTGGAGCCCAGAGGGTTAAACCTTTTTTTTTTATAAAGTAACGGAATAGTTATTTTTCAAGTAATTAAATTACTTTTAGAATCTTGTAACTCAGTTACTAACTCTTACTTTTTTGAAGAAGTAACTAGTAACTATAATAATTACTTTTTCAAAGTAACTTGCCCAACACTGGTAATGACTAATTATTTGAATTTCTGTAACCTTCCTATCAAGTCAAAGCAGTCTGGCCATCTTCCTCTGATCTCTGACATCAACAAGGCATTTTCACCCGGAGAACTGCTGCTCAGTGGATATTTTCACTTTTTTTGTACCGTTCTCTTAAACTCTGGTGGAAGTTTTATGGGAGAATCTCAGTGGATCAGCAGTTTCTGAAATACCTACACCAGCCCATCTGGCACCAGCAACCATTTCACATTCAAAGTCACTCAAATCACCTTTCTTTTCCATTCTAATGCTTGGTTTGAATTTCAGCAGGTCCTCTTAACCGTGTCTACATGCCTACATGCAACGGATTGGTTCCATGTAACTGAATGATTAAACATATATTTTTAGGAGAAGTTGAACTGTTATACCTAATGAAGTGGCTGGTAAGTGTATGCTATGCTGACACTCCTTTGGAAAATAAACAGTTCAACTATCTATCACCCTCTACTCCTATAGAAAGGGATCCTGTGCCACACCTGATCACCCCTTTCAGTGCCACTAAACATTGAGCCTCAGTTTAATTACAATACCATTATTTTGTGTCTCTTCTCTACTGATCTAGAACTGCAGCATATTCAGGAGCATGACACAGCTACCCAGGGAAAATCCAACACATGGTTTCAATACCCAGCGTCAAAACAACACACACAAAAAACCTAGTTATGTTGTAATGTGATACTTGAATGAACTTGCATGTCATTTAGCTTTGATTCAAACCATATGCAGCATGTTAACAGAGAATATTTCTTGCGTGTCTGGAGAACAAACACAGTTATTATATCCGCACACTAGAGACCATGTTTTCTTACAAGCAGGGTAACACTGCAGAATAATTTGAGCGTCGGAAGCGTCCAAATAAGCTCAGCAGTGACGTCAAGTGCGAATGACATTAACCTTCCTGCCTTCTTGGGACCTTTTTGTGCCACTGCTATGTGTTAAATGGCTGCCATTTCCACTGTGTTCAGTGGAATATAACCAAACTTGCCACAGGATAGTTTTTACCTGTCAATGTTAATATTCCAGTGTGAATTCCTTAAATCAGCCTAAAATGGCTGAGCAGCAGAAATCCCCACACCCATCACCCTGGGGACCATTTTCTGCCCATTGACTTCCATTATAAACGCTATTTTTCAACCCCAAATTATCATCATATGATTTTATTTTTTCTTCTTTTCTTGGATGTCAATGAAGACTCAGGGCCTTGAAGTTTTAATTTTTAAATTGCAAAAAAAATGCAAAAAAAATAATGGCAGGTCAAAATGTATGTTGGTGCCAATCTTTGGTCCATCTAAAGGCCTACTTATAATGACAATCACATATTACTTCAACTGGTTTTTTGTGGAAATATTTAGTTTCGTTTTTTGGTTTTTGGGGCTTATAACACAGGGCGCTCATGTAATAACACTGGGATTTGAAGGGTTAAAACAACGAAAATATAATTAAAACTTTACATGAATATTTCAGGGAGAAGTAGTTTTACAAGGTTGGCTAATTTAAAGTGGAATAAAATATGGATATATGGTCTTTTTATGGCGTGGCTGAGAATGGTCCCTAGGGTGATGGGTGTGAGTTTTTTAAAGGATGGCAGGAGGGCTATTCTCAGTAACAGCACACATTTGGAGTTATTAGAGTTTTGCTCTGTGGGGAGGATCTGGAGACCAGAGTTTTAAAAAATCCTGCTTGGCATCATAATCCATATGGTTCCCTGCTCCCTATGGACAGACACACACATGTACTTAATCCAACACATACACATTTGCATGGAAACTGGTCGATATCCTTCATGAGTAAACAAAAACTCATGCAAGCCATGAAGCCACTGTGCATCTCTCTCTCTCTCTCTCACACACACATGGGGAGTGAGGACTATCAGTAGGCCCAGTCATGCTTTACCCATGCAGAGGTATCTGTTGGCAGTGGGAGTTATCACTGGCCATGGAGGCTTATTCCTCTGCCAGAAGACACCATGCCAGGAAATGACTGATAACAGTGCACAGCAATGACTGCCGGCTCACAGCAGCAACACATGTAGAACCTGAGCAAGATGAGGGAAAGATGGCAATATGTGCACATACATCATACAGGAGAGCACGGGCCTTCTCTGCCTTCCCCTCTTTCCTAATGACATGTATATTTATGACCCATTAGCTCTGAAAGGGTAAACAGGATTGAGGAAGCAGCTCACTCAGAGGTAAAAGCGCATTTTTCTGATCTAATATCTAAACGTTATTTGTTACAATGTCAAGCTGCAAAATGAAAACACTCATAGATGTAATAAGCATGGAGGGAAATTGATGATTTGTGTGATAGCCTGAGAAGAAATCATAACTTTGAGTCATAAACAGTGGTATTTAATTTAGGTGATTTAATATATTTACTGTAATGTTGTCATTTACTGCCAAAATCCCTTTCTGTTTGTGCAGGGAGAATGAGAAAGGTTATGAAACCATTCACGTGTCCTGACTGCTGAGGAATAGGGGCGAAAAGCTTTCTTTTTTCACCGGACATACTCAAGAGAATGCAACATGTAACGAGGACTCTTTCCAGTTAATATTTAAAATGTGCAAGAACAAGATGAAATACAGATCCCAGATCAGGCTGTGACAGATAAGCAATATGAAAAATTATGAAATGGCTGCAGAGCTGCAAATCTCTACAGTATAAAATGGGAGTAAACATTTGAAGAAGAGGTGCCTTTTTTAAGCCTTCTCAGCTGGTGTGTTTTTTTTATATCCACTCTAAAAAACTGTAATTTTAGTTACTCTAAAGACATAGACTGTATATAAAAGCTAGACAGTCTCAAAAGTGCAAGCGGTGGATTTCCTCTGTGCTGGTCAGTGTGTGAGTCTGGTCTAGGTGTGGAAAAGGCCTGCTGTGTGTGGCTTGTTGTAACTCAACTTGACGGCGGCCTCCATTTCTTGGTTATTGCTAAGAGCAGCGTTGCTGTCTTTTTTCTGTTGAAGCCTTATAGTTGTTTTCTTAATTGAAGCGGTCACCATCTCTTTGGGTTGGCCTGTCCGATTTATCATTAAAGCAGCGTTGCTCTCTTTCTGTTGTTACTGCTTATATGATTATTGGGTTAATTAATTATAATAAAGATTTATTTTGTGTTAAACACCTCTGCCTGGCATCCTTTTCATTTCATCCAACTGTTACTGTCCCCCACCTTCTTCGCCTAGCTTTCATGTGGGGACGTAACACATGGTTGTTGTCCTTCTAATGATAACAGGAGGGGGCCAATGTTTTGTTTTTTTAAAAAGAAGTCTAATTGAATGGAAGACCCTTGAGCTAAGGGAAAACTTTACTGTTCCCTGCATGCCCTGGAATTACCCTGGGGTCCTCGCCCAATAGGATCTGCCCGGAAAACCTCAGCCAGAATGGATTCAGGGGGCATCGTAGCCAAATGCCCAAAGTGATAGCAGGAGTACAGCTACTCTCAACCCCTCCAGAGTGACCACACCTCTCACCATATCTCCAGGGGAGAGAGCAGACACCCTTCAGAGAAAGTTTATGTACACCATGTGTATCTGCTTCGGTCATTACCCACAGCTTATGGTGATAAGTGACTTGTATTTTGATAACCTTGCTTTAGGCTCAGCTTTCTCTTCACCATGATACTGTACTGTACCAACCTACCTACCTTGTGGATTTACAAGTTGCTATCTTATGAGCGACCACTGTCCCTCAGTTTCACCATCAAATCAGCCCCTCGCTGATCATTACGGATTTCAAAGCAATAAGTTAGCAACAACAAAAAAATGATCAAAAACACAAGGCCAGAATTTTTACCTCACTAGCAGGCTAACACTAGCTTAATCTGCAAGCTATAGCAACAGCTGTCACTTTAGCTTGCAAAAGCAGCCAGGTAAGGTGTAACAAAGTTGCTTTATTTTATTTTATTTTAAATTTCTGCCACAATTGTTAATGTGCAACAAACCTAGATACTAAATATACAACAATCACCAGCAGGGGGCGACTACTCTAGTTGTCCAGTTGTTTCGAAGTCAGACAGAATTTAATAATTTAATCTAAGACCCAAGAAAACATATTTCTGATGGGTTTTCGATCCATACTTTATTTTTTGTGTGTGTTTTTCTTTTGAGTCAAAAGAAGGGCAAAGCAGGATCCACTCCCTATTACTGTTGGTGAGTTGCTACGTTTGAGTAAGGAGTGCCCTTTGGTTTTGCAGTTGTTGTCTCTCTCTTTCTTTCTCCTCGTCTGCACTCCATGTGGTTGTCAATCTGTCTGTGTGCTCTACAGCATAGGTGTCAAATTTGGCCCGCAGCCTAATTACATTTGGCCCGTGAAGCCAAACCAAATGACTATCAGAGCTGGCCTACTGGTATTATACAGCTAATATATATATTGTTTAGTATTAAGCTTTGCTTGTTCCATATTCAGTTTTCCAGCAAAACTTATTTGAGTCTGTTATATCTGGAGGAAGTTTTTTTTTTTCAATAAATATTAATGTTAGCCCGCGACTTTGTTCCAGTTTTGAATTTTGGCCCACTGCGTTTTTGAGTTTGACACCCCTGCTCTACAGTCTCTTCCTGTTCTTCCTACTTTTAGTGTCTCCTGCCGGCACCGGACCTCTCTCTGTTGTTCTATCCTAACATTTTCAATCCTGAGTGATATATTATGAACAATGTTTAGCATAGACAGGGTGTCTTTCCCTTAGCTGGCTTTAAAAAATCTAAATCTCCATAATGTGTATCACAACAGCAGTCCTTCTGCTTCAGGCTCTATGCGTGTTCACATTAAAAAAATTACGTTTCTGGAGGTCATGTGAACCTTCTTCTGCATAAAATGATTCCCATGAGTGCCACTTACTCAGATGATGATGATGAAAATGGTGATTAAAAGTCTCTATGGAACACAAACATTTTAACAGTATCCTGCAAGACTGCTGCAAATAGGACAAGCGATTAATGCTGAAGAAAATCATTATCTTGGGATTTATTGTACATTTGAATTCAAATGTATAATTTTGCTGCTCGGTGCCACTGTTTTTCCCCCCCAAGATGGCGGCTGCACGATAGAGAAGTTGGCTGGAGAAACTGATCAGGAGGGCTAGCTCTGTGGTCGGCATGAAGCTGGACACTCTGGTGACAGTGGCAGAGAAAAGGACATTAAAGAAACTGATGGACATTATGAACAATGCTGGGCATCCTCTGCACACGGCCATAAACAACCAGAAGAGTCTGTTCAGTGACAGGTTGCTTCTCCCCAAGACAAGAACTAACAGACTTAAAAACTCCTTTGTCCCACACGCCATCAAACTGTTTAACTCCTCTCTGGAGGGGAGAGGGAGGGGAGACAGGAGGACAAAGGAGGGAACAACTAAGCTGTAGTGCCTCTTCACCTCACTGTACAATACCTTGTGCAATACTTTTTGTAAATAGTCAACAGTGCAATAGACTCAATACTTGAAATGTGCAATTCACTTGTATTTTTATTTTTTATTCCTATTTATTCTATTTATCCCCTTTGTATATTTTATTTATATTTGTCTCTGTATTTATATATATGTGTGTGTGTGTGTGTGTATATATATATAACAATTCTGTAACTGTAACTTCGGTCGTTGCTGTGCTTTTTTTGGAAATCGAATTTCCCAGAGGAACCCACCCGAGGGATTAATAAAGTTCTATCTTATCTTATCTTATCTAAGTTGATATTTTTAAACACAAGTTGCCATGGTGATTTAGCCAGGTAAACACAGAGCGACTTTCTTGACACAGAAAATCCTGACTTCAAACTTGCCATAGTTCGGCTTAGTTTGCAAGTCATCTGGCTTTGTAGAAGTAGTGTCCAACCGACGTTCATGCTTGGAGCGAGCCCGCAGATACATGCAAAGCACTAGGAGCTTCATTTGTAATTAAAAAAATAAATATAAAAAACCCCAACCTGCTGGCAAAGCAAAAAATATTCCCAGTAGCAATTAAAATGAAATGCATTTTCCCTTCATATAAATCTTAAACCTGCTGTGATTGTGAGCTGCAGCTACATCTAGTCATTTTACTGAACATTTTTCTCAACAGCTTTAAAGCTAACCACAGTGTTTTCATTTGACTGTGTCAAACAAAGCAAAGCCAAAAAAATGCTGCAGCCTTTCATTCACCTGTTATTTCTTTTTTCGCTTTTGTATATTAAACTAAGCTCTAAATTTCAATAGAAAGAATTTGTAAAGTTTGCCACATGGTGGGGCCATCAGCTACATGTGTGCGTGCCCAGAATGCAGATAATCTTGCCAAAGGGGGGGGGGGACTTGGGGAACAAACAGTTGTCTTCATGATGCTTGATGCGATATCCTTGGCATGAATCTTGCTGCCATGCCTGTCACAGGGTGTGGTCCTATACCTGCTGTGCTGTTCTGTTTGATTAAAGCTGGATGAGCTAAAACTGAGACGTAACAACCAAAATTTGACGACTCCCTGTGTGACAGAACCCAGGCACATTTAGACAAGCTTTTCAATCAGGAACTAATCACACCCTTAATACAGAAAAAACCCTAAGCTGAACTAAAAACTCAAACTACATGTTAACGTTAATAACATGTTAAGTATAAAAAATAAAACAATTACTTTGGGAAAATCTTCTGTGCGTTCCTAAAACCAACCAAAATAATGTAAAAATGCATAGGATCTGTCCTATGCATAGTTTCAGCCTTTGTTATCATAACCTGCAGATTGATGAATAGAGAACTGGAATGTCTGCAATGGTTGTGAGTCCATTGACTTGGAAAAGTGTCATCTTGAATCTATATCTATTCTGAACTTGTAATTATTCAGTTTTAATTATTAAATATGTCTCTGACAAAGACCCTGTGGTAATAGTTAAAAAAACACTAAAAGGAGTAAAAGCTAAACTAGCAGCTACTAAACTTGGGAAACCTACTAATTATACCTCTGCTAAGTAAGAGAGGAGCGGTAGTGGCACACATGGACCACCCTGTGATCTGCCAGCTTTGGGGTTTGAAAAGAATCAGTGCCACACGCTGGTGCTTCTAGAGCTGTCGGAACCTTAAAGTTTGAACCATTGTGCCAAAAAAAGTCAATGGAGTGTTACTCTTATAGCACTTTTTAAGCTTAACACACACTCACACTCCAGTGGATGCAGCAGGGGCAACTCAGGGTTTCCAAAACATACTTTGATGTAGTTTGATCCCTGCCTAGATGAACCAGACATCAAACTACCAACCAATTAGTAGACAACCCACTCTACCTCCTGAGTCACAGCCTCTCAGATGGTGAGTTGAGAATAAAAACGAAACCTTATTTCCCGTGAACGGTGGGTCTCAAACAGCACATTTTTTGAAAATTTGCACAATGTCCCAGGCCCCCACCTTAAGCTGAGGGCTGGGATAACTGGGCCACCCAACTCTGACCAGAGCGTTTTAACTTCTTTTTTTTTTTAATGTATATTTCACGACATTCAACGTGAAACAAGTGAGGAAGCTTGCTGAGCAACTCTTTAGAATATATACTTAGTAGAAATGTCAATACTAACAAGAGAAGACAGTTCGTATTGACATTTGATGATGTTTCATGACAGCACAGAGAAACCCCTCGTTTGCCGCCTAAAAAAAACCATGCCTAAGTACATGGACGCCCTCTTTATTCATGAATTAAATTGACATAAATCAACATACAATTACTTTGATTCACTGTTGTCTGTGTTTTGGTTGTTTTAATCAAAGCTGATCGCCGAGACTGCAAAGAAGAGGCACAGTTTTGTGAGAATCTTTTCATTTGCCTGTTGTGTCCTGATTTCAAGGTTACCTGGTTCAAAAGGAAGAAACGTTACCTCAGGCTGTTTGAGCACATCTCACTGAATGAAAGCTACCTAGAAAAGCTTTTACATACTTAAATGAAAAATAGGTCTGTCTGTCTGGCATTTTGTTTTTCATATCATATTACTGTTGTTTTCTCTTCACAAAGACTCAAATGCTACTTAGTAGTTCTACCTGTCACGCCTCACATTAATTTGTGTTACATTCTAGTCTCAGAGCTAAGCATCGGCTTTTCATAAAAATAATTACCTTCCTTGTGAAAATAAAAAAACAGAGGGACATTTAACAAAACTTACAGCTGTTTTGAAGTTATTTCAAAAAGCTCAAGAGTCTCTATTGCTTTACAAAACAGTTTCCAAATCAATTTCTTATGCTTTGACTGTATTTCTTAATCCAGTTGGCCGGAAGTGGCATATATCTCTTATATTTGTATTTAAATTTTTATATATCTCTGTCTATTTTCAGCATGAAAATATCTTTAAAAGACGAATTTTCTTTGAAATTAAGAGCCGATTTAAGAAGCAGGTTAAAAAGCTTTCTTATCAAGCAGTAGAAGAGTTATTTTTTCATTCTGTGAGTTAGAAAAGTACTTGGAGAATTTGAAAAGAGAAAAAAAAAACAAAGCAGCAATTCTTAAATGACCTTTAAAACATGAGCTGTTTTGAAATCGCTTCCTGTGTATATCTCTGTGAAATCTGGAAGCTTAGCTCAGGAAGTGTATACATGACAGGCAGAGCTTAATACAGGGCTGGCAAGCACACAATGCAAGTCTGCATGTGTGTGTTTGGATGTATGCATTCCACTGTTCTTGTGGAAAATAGAGAAAGAGTGGGTGCATGTGTTATTTCTGCCGAGTTTCACACACCGACTGGACAAACAATCTATTCCAATTAAAGCGAGCTGCAGCCCTGGAGAGTGCAGAAGAAGCTATGCTCCATCGCATCACATCATCCTTTGAAAAACCCTAGAATAGCCGATTGTGATTCGGAGGAAACAGGCCCCTTCAAGAACAACTAGTGTGGGCTGGCTGTGGGGGTGGGGACGACTGGTTCCAAGTTAGTCTAGAAAGTTCCACAGCAAATAACGTTATGGTGGAAGTACTGGAGCAGTGGGAGCTGCTGGGAAGAGGGCAAGGCTATTAATCCTGCTTGTAGCGCTGGTTTACCGCTCTTACTGCATGTGGGGCGAGGAGGCAAATTAATAGTGTGGCGGAGATTAATTAGGTGATGTTAAGGGAAATTTGTGACTGTAAAACTTTAGAGGTCTGTACAGCTGACTAGACTAATGAGGCGTTCATGAACTCTTAATAGATGCTACTCCGATGTCGAATATGAGCAAAGCAGAAGGAGAGGCAGCGGGAAAAAAAATATGTGTCTTTGCACAAAGCATTGTCACCAGAAAGAACTCAGAAAGCTTCAGAAAGCTATTGAGTGCCTAGAGGAGCAGAGTTTATAACCTTCCACGGTGACAAACTCAGAGGGAATTATCACCAGTGCTCCAGAAACACTCAATTATTCCTGTGAATATTTTTAGGGCTTAATGACCATTAAAATATGAGTATTTTCCTGATTCTTCAAGTGCGCAAAGCGGAATATTCCACTCCCCCTTTCGGTGAAAGCGGAATAAATTCACTTGTGTCCATGAAATCTGATCAACTCCCTGATGAAGGCTTGTATGTAAAACAGGTTTTCTGTTGCTGGACAAACAAAAGCAGACCATGAGAAAAAAGAGGGACCTTTTTTAAAAACAAGACAAAACTCATATTTGAATCCCGTTTTGCTCTTCAGTTTCTTTAGCTGAATGACTGCTGTTTGAATGTCCACTCAACACATAAGTTAACGGCTGACAAAAAAGTGTCCTTCATCAATATCAGCTGGACGTCTTCTCTGGACTTTTATCTTTTATTCTCTGACTGCTTAAAAACAATCCGGCATGCAGGAAGAGGAAGATAAAGAAAAGGTGGACCGTGAGATGAGATTGTGATCATGACCTCTCATTTTCTGCATGACATCCTTCTGTACTTTGAGAAATATACACCAGAGGCTTATACTGGTGACATCAGAAAGGTTGTGAGAGTATACAGACCTGAACAAATAACACATTATGAAACAGGGATATAGATAAATGTCATCAAAATGATTTTATATTCAATACATGGGCGTCCATGTGTATTTTGTGTATGCGAAGTGGATGTTGTGGGTCTGTTTGATGACAACCACTTCATAACCAATTCAGCTGTAAATCATATGTTGTAATAAGAAAACCACACACAGGCCTTTTGCTTTTGAAGAGAGGGTCTGACTGAACCGCTATTAGACGTGAATTAACCCGCCTCATTACTGCCCTGCAATTGTAGCCATGGAACTGCAACCATTTTTGGCTGGGGCAACTTTGCTGTCACAGAAATGTTTTCCAGGATTAACTTTTTACTAACTTTTCCCGTGTGGGACTACTTGCCAAAAACAATTGTAATGCATTTTATTAGCTCAATTTATGGCTTGTCAGCTTATGTGAAAGCAGAATTATAAAGCAGCAGGATACTGAGAGCGTAGAGAACAAGGCCTGAAATGTACTTTGCCCAAGTAGAGGTAAAAAAAAGCTTAACATTACTTCTCCACATGATTCTCCTTAAATGAGTACTTTTGCAGACTGCGAGGTGGAGAGGAAAACAGGTCAATCTGGAAAATGCATCAGTCCTGCTTTGACCCGAAGGACGGTGACGCTGACATTGCTGTTGTTTTGTTCTTAACTTCACGAATTTCAACAGCATTCCTGAAAGTTTCTCCAGGTGTTGCTATTGCAAAAGACCATTTGGAGAGTTAAAGTTTTAAAAACAACACTATCAGCAGAACGTGCTAGATCTGGTGTTATTGCTGTACACACCAAATGACGCATGCTGATGTCTGATAATCTTACAGCGCAGCGGATCAGACTCTACCTCGCACCATTTCTCTGTTTTTGACTCCCCCCTCCTCCCAATGCCTGTAGCCAAACTTGTTCTGTTTAAAAACCATAGACAGTCTTACTCAGTACTAACACTAAAAAAACACATGTTACTGCAGTACTATTCCTGCTCTCTGAGGGCAAAAAAAAGAAAAAAGCAAGAAATAAATATTGCTGTGGTCCGCATTTCAGGGGCATTGAGGTTAACCTCCTGTCTGCACAGTCCCAGTAAGCCCCCAAGTAAATCTAGGCCACATTCAAATATGAAACAGCTACTGTGGATTTTTAGAGCTTAATGTCTTCAATACTGCGCTGCTGATGTTTTCAAAGTAGCAATACGATTTGAATAAATAATGCCATGCCGCTTTAAAAAACTGAGTAAGATCACACCCTTGAGCATAAACAACTCCTCTTTAGATTTCTCATGGCAAAGACTGTGCTCAATTCTGACTTCACCTGCCTGCCCACTCATGCCACAGTAGTCCTAATTTATTAAGGTAAAAGTCAATTACCTGCAAATGAATGCAGCTGTTTATAACTGGAGAATTAAAATCACCAGAGAAGCAGAACTTAGCTTCATAAACAAGACCCCCCCCCCCCCCAGCAGGCGCAGAGCAGCCAAACAGGAAATTCAACACAGTTGTGATTGAAAACGATAAGTTCCACCATTGCTGCTAGCATGTACCAGCATGTTTAAAGCATTTTTTGTGTGAATCTTCTGAAGGAACTTACAATCCACAAAACAGTTTTGCAGCACACGTATGCACCTGTTAGTGTAGACAAATGACACAACACACAAATACATAATAAATGAATAAAAATAATTCAATATGTGAGCAAAAGCATCAGACATGCTAAAAATAAAATACATCTTTATTATGGTATTAATTCTTCACTTAAAAAAACAATAATTACAGTAATAATCAGCAATAGATGATGTGCATACAGCATATTTTTGACTCTTACATGAGGAAACGTGAGTAGCAAGGAGAACAAATACATATTCAGTGTGGCGTTTGCCTGAAAGTGACTGAAAAAGGAGGGAAAAAATAGCAGCAGATAAAGGTCCTTCGTAGCACTAAAAATGCAGTTAAACATTAATAATGTCATATGAAGTGAGAAAAAGAGGGTATGACAATATTAAACTGCTCAGTACTAATTTTGATGCAACACATTATCACAGTCTACAGTCTGAATATCATTATCGACGTCATAGTAAGTTGTCTTTGTTCAGAGGGGCTGAACAGCAGAGTGAGTGTGTAACAGCACAGAAACACAGAGAACGTGTGTTTAGGAAAGAAAAACAAGACATGCACTAAAAGCATGTCTTCAAATGCAGTCTGCCCTGATATTTGGCTGGATCATACTTCTGTAGCAAACACACTAGTACAAAAATAGATTTACTTTAATTTTACATTAGCTTTGACTCTCTGTCTACATTGTTAGTGTGGAAAAACCACGCATTTCCCCAAGAAACTCTACAACCAGCTACAGACACTCTGACGTTCATTTCCAGTTGAATGTTCGACCCACCAGCTCAAAGAACTTCTTGTTGGGTTCATGAAAGAACTGGTAGAGTTTTTGCAGGATGGCAGGAGCCACGTGAGGGTGAGCCCTGCCTTTCGAATCATGTAAACACCGCTCTCGCCCGTGGTCTCTCAAACAGTAGAATCCTTTAGTTTTATTGAAGTAAAAATTTGAAGCGTTTATTTGAGGCTCCAGCTTTAAGAACCTCTCCACCTTTTTCATCTCAGGTAAGGGGTCTCTGATTAATTCATCCCCATCCACGATGTGAATGCTCTCCAGTGGGAAGTATTGCAGCCAGTTTTGCATGTGGACATAGTAAAGGCTGCGATTGAGAGCCTTGTATCCCAGATTGATCTCACCGTCCTTCACCAGCACAGATTCGATGGGCTGGTAGCGCTTGTGTTTCTGGAGGCGGTTGTAAAAGACCTGGGTGTAGTCCGAGAGCACCCGCTCTGTGGGGTCTCTGAGGATAAGCAGCAGCTTGATGTCAGGGTTCATCTGATGGATGCGTTTAGGGACTTTGCTGGAGGTGAAGTAGGCCGGCGTCTTCTCTACCGTCAGCTGGTCGGGGAAAGCGTAGGGCATCTGGCTGAGATACCAAGGCAAGCCCCTCTGAAAGTGACTTTCCCAATCAAAGAAGTGCACCTCGTTCTGAGCTGCAGCCACCGAGCTGTGCAGGCTGAGCATCTCAATCAGCGCCCGTGTTCCTCCCTTCCTCACGCCAACAATTAGAATATGAGGAAGTTGCTGGAGTGTCCCATTTGGATGGCTGGTGGTCCCGTTGTCAGCGGGTGATGAGGTTGGAGGTAAAGGTGGCCCCCCGTCGCCATCGGCCACTGGCCTGGAGGGGATTGGCGGGGACTGCATTGCAAAAAGCAGCAGCCCAAGGAGCAAAGCTGCCATGAGTGAGGTCCTGACCCTGGAGGATTTCAGCCTGGCGAAAGCACTAAAACTGTATCCCACATTGAAAGAGCAGCTGCTTGTGGACAACGGTCTGATTGAAAAGCAAGAAGAAGAAAAACCCAAAACAGCCTCTTCTCTGCCAGCAGCAGCAACTACAAGGAAAGACAACAGCTGTGAGCAGACCAATAACAGGTGAATCTTTTGGCAGAAAGACAAATATTAAGTTTCACAACTCCAAATCCTAGAAGGAAGTTAAACTAGCAAACGATACTTCCTTTAACATAATCAGTGTCCTTAAACTTTCTGCCGTTTAACGTCCGCAAACACGAATCACCTTCACGTCAAACAGGAACTGTGTCTGCCCCTATAATAAACATGCTGTCATTTATATAACCGTGCTAATGATTTATGTACAGTCAACTGATGGCATCAAAAGACGAAGTGAAACGTCGATGAGCCGAGACTCACCTGGTTTTATTCTCTGCAACTACTGATCAACAATTTATTAATTTAGAAATCAGAACTAAAATAATAAATATGCGCTAAAGAGGTCAAACGCTCTCACGGTAGATGTTGCTTTTAATGCGACAGGAAACAAACAGAAAAGCAGGTGCGGTTTGTTCTGCAAATTAAATTCTGCACCGCTAAAAGAAAAAACAAAGAAATCATGCAGACAAGCTGGGTTTTTTTCTCGTTATATTTTCCATATGACGGTTGCATTGGGTGCCAATCCAGGAAACGCCGTTTATCTCTTACCTTTTTAACTACAATCGTCCACTCGACAAAGATTTCATGCCTTGCAGCTGGAGGCTCTCCGCTCACAGCACCGCCGCTTCCACACCAGCAATTATGTAGGATCCACCTCTGTATCGTCTGGGAATTTTCCGAGCGCGTATAAACTTGCGCTGCGCGGGGCACAACTTCACCGGAGCGCCTCCTCTGAGCCTCAGACCGACGCTGTCCTCCCGTTTTTTGAGTGTCAGCTGTTGTGTAGAAGTCTACGCCTACCTCACGCCTGCAGGACCACTCCCCCTACTGACTCAGGTTGTTAAAATGTTATCATATTTGTCAGCTATACCGCCGCTGGTATGTGTGATATGTGACGGAGAACTGAAGCAGGTGATCTATGCATCATGTAGAAGGAACAAAGCAAAAAAGAAAGCGACAATATAATTGCGCCACAGAGCAGAAAATCGCTCCAGTCTTGATGGGTGTTCTAGCTTTGATTTAAGACTATTTATGATTTTTTTTAAGCCAAACATTCAATTCAAGCAGACTGAGATGCTCTACTCAGTGAATTTGTTGCCCATAGAGAGGCTGAGCCTTCTCAGGATTGGGATTGAAAAAGACTATTCAGCTGAGCCTCCAGGAGTTCCCTCTTCACTGTTGCTTTCAGGGGAAATCAATGAAAGAGACAGGCCAGTTATTCATCCCTGGCATTCTTCTCCTCCTTTGCCCACAATGCAACTGCATCTGTGGGTAGTCACTGAGTCCAAGTTGCACAATCTCACCACCTGTTGAGCTGTATTTCTTTTTCTTCTGACATATTTAAATCGTTCTCCCATCACTTTAGCAATGAGTCCAAAGTGTCTTTCCAAGCTTTGTATTTACTCGTGTTTAACTGAGTCATTGGAGGATTTCACAATGTCCCCTGACTCACCTTTGGATGTACAGTCAGTGTGAGAAAGATTGAGTGACTTCAAAGTGGCGATGAATAAGTGGCACGTCACTAACGTCAAATACCTTGATAGGTTGTGTCATATTGGACTTGCAGAGATGAGAAAGCAGTAAAAGACGCAGTGTGATAGGAAAAAACGCTGTTAATACACTTGTGTATATTGTGTAATGCTTGCTTTTTTAAATCAGATATTTGCTTTAACTAGATGGTAACTACAGGTGAAGCTTGATATCAGTTTGTTGATTCTACTTATCGATTTTGGTTTTATCCCTGACTATTTATGAATCCCTTCCTGCTTCCTGATGCACAGGTTTTCAGCATAAACTCATCCTTCTCTCATCCTTCTTCTTTCTCATCACTGTTTTATGCAATACTACTGTCATCGAGACACGACAGCACTGGTACAAGGAAATGATAAATTCCAGTGAGTTGGGTAATTCAGAACTGTTTTTTGCTTGCAATCTTTAATGCTAACTGTTTCCCATGCTGACATTATGCCTTGAAGCATGGAAAGAGATTAAGGGCTTTGCTGCTGAATAGGGATGCTTCTGATTTTACCCATGTTTGGGAAATTTTTCTGCTGTGTAGGTTATTTAAGTGAAAAGGCATCGAGGACATAAAGCAGACTGAAGGGCTACAGCAGCAGAAGCTTTGGTGCCACAACAAAAGCTTGCTTCTGCTTCTTAAACGCACCCTTTCTTTGTAAAAAGAATGCAAACACACATGCCTCCAGTGTGTAAAGTGTAAGTGCTGATATAGCCAAGAGTTTCCCCACATTGATTTTTAGATGCAGTTTAGTAATCCTCAGATTCTGCCCTTGGCTCTCCTGAGAAAGTGTGAATTCAGCGTTCAGTTGTACAATATAATCCCGCCTTGAGGATCATCAGAGGCTACCAGGCACATTAACATGACAATAGTAGGTATTCACAGAGCATAAACACCCTCAGAGCTTCCTCTGTGACTTCCCTCAACCTCAGCTCACACTAATCAAGTATGACAAAAATACATGCTTGACAAAAAGGCAGAAGTTTTGTACAGTTGAGTAAAAGATCACAAGCATTACTTGTAAAATATACTTAAAGGATCAATTTATAAGAAATTAATAAGAAAAGTTTTGCTTTGTTGACCTGAATCAGTTACTTTGTAAAAATGCAAGTGTTCAGTCAAAATACCTCAAAATTACTCCAAAGTCCAGGGTCGATTAATTATTTCAGCAGTGTTCTCTATAGTGCATATTAAAGTCTTGAAGCCCAGTAACTATTTGCAAGGAAGCTGGGGGTGTGTTGTGAGGGGGTGGGGTGCTGTGGCTCAGGAAACAGAGCGTGCTGCACTTCAATCAAAAGATCCATGGCTCCTCCAGTCCACATATTGAAGTGTCCTTGCTTTGAGTGGTCAGTAAGCCCAGAAAAATGCCATGTAAAAGCACCTCATTCAATAAGGTGGAAGAAAATCGCAGAGGAATTAAGAGCTGCATGTCACAAACAGCACGCTTTTACTCCTGATGTCATTCTTGCAGTGTTGCTACACGATCAGCACACTTGAAAATATTTTCTTTAGCGCTTGTGCCAACTGTGTGGCATAAAAACAGGTTTCATCTGGCTCTCGCGGGCTTAACAGATACCACACTTTTATGGATCATATGCGATGTGCATGCTCTGAATGTTTCATGACTCTGATCAAAACGTATCCGTAAGAAATCAAGTTATTCTTAAGTTACCCACACAAGGAAATGTTAAACACGGCAATGCCACTGCTGCATGTGATGTTCTGCACGATTCTTTTAAAGATCCAGAAAGGAAAGAAGTTTCTATAATTAGCACAGAATTATAACTGAGCTTCACTGAAATTTGTTGCTGGACAACAAGTATTGCAGGAATGCTGTAACGCCTGTAAGAGTTCATGACTTGAAATTTGTTAAATTTAGAAAACTATCACTGATGATCTGTTATAATGGACGCAGATGTAGAGTGTCAGTACTCCTACAGGCTCTGTAAGTGATGAAACATTACACTGTTTATTTTATGTTCACATCATAATATAATACATTATAGCTATGCCCTCAGGCTATAATTGGTAATGCTATTTGAATTGCATTGTCCTTACGATCATTTTGATTCTACAGAGGAAATTAGAATATTTTAAAATGTTCATTTAATTATTTTTCTTATTCAATTTGTGAAGTGGAAATTCATTCAGTGCACAATATCCCACTTCTTTGTAATTCTAAACACCTAAGGAGGCACAATGTCTATTTCCCCACTCAACAGCTATTATTTTCTATCGTCTGATTGCATAGTTTTAATTCTATATGCGTTGAATCAAAACCCACACTTGTGCGAGCGCAAACACACAGCGCAGGTCATCAGCTTGCTCGAAAGCTTCATCTCTTTATTGAAATGCTTTTCTTTGTTCAAGTGGGTTCACCATGTGGATAATTACTGCAATTACTTCTGCTGGCAATATGAGATGATGACGAATGACACAAATCACAATAACCGAAAGGAAGCTCATTAAAGCAGAGAGGTGCGAGCTTTTAAAGGCCGGTTCAGAGAAATTCAGAGAAACACCTGCAAATTAAACAAGCCGCCTTGTTGTGAAAAGTTGTCTGAAGTACACGGATTGAGAAATTTCACCGTATGGGAAAAGCTATCATGTTGTAGCTAATCAACAATAACACTGTCAGAACCATTTAGTCTGCAAAGCAAAGCCCCTTTCTTTTACTTGGTCATATTTCGTCTTTTTTCAGCTCTTCAGCCATCTCCAAAGCTCTTTGCTTTGCTCGAGCTTCCAGAAGTACTTCTTCTAGTGTCATACTCGATGTACATATAGACTAGCTCTGTAAGTACAGCTAACCTTCCTTTCTTTCTGTCTCTATCCTTGTTGGTATATATAACAAATACGATCCCCTGTAGCTGCCCAGAACTCAGTTTGTTGCTCAAGGACACTTGATGTTTGTCTTCTAGCAAAGTAGAAAAATCAACATTCAAGGCTGAGAAACTCTGGGAACAGTCTGATATTCATGTTTTATATACACTAAGTGCACAGTTTATCAGTAACACCTTGATGGCACTGTTGCTGATCCCATTTTTGCCTTCAGAATTACCCCATGCATCAGTTTAACAGGGTTCCACAAACATTCCTCATCTGGGTTCACATTGGCACGATAGCATCACACAATTGCTGCCGATTTTTCATCTGCACATCCATGGTGTGAGTCTCCCATTCCACCAAATCCCAAAGGTCCTCTGTTGGACTGAGAACAGTGACTGTGGCCCATTTGAGTACAGTAAACTCATCATCATGTTCAGCAGTTCAATTCAATAAAATTTTACTTGTAAACCGCCAAATCACAACAACAGTCACCTCACATTGCTTTATATTGTGATGTAAAGACCCTAGAATAAGACAGAGAAACCAACCAACCAACCATGGTGTGATGTTTACACTGTTTTCATAAAGGGAAGGACATGCTCAGCAACAATACTCAGGTAGGCTGTGACGTTTAAATGATGCTCAGTTGGTACTAAGGAGGCCAAAATGTGCCAAAAGATATACCCCCTATAGCAGCGGTCTCCAACCTTTTTTTTTATGCCCGGTTTTTGCCCGACAATAGTTTCACGGACCGGCCTTTAAGGTGTCGCGGATAAATATAACAAAATAAAACCAGTACTGGTACCGAAAAAGAGAAGATTTATTCATAACACACGTGAAAAGACCCAGGAAAACCGAGTGAACGATAAAAACGATAACAAAATAACGCTGGAAACCGATAAAAACCCTGAAAACCAGATATTTCACACCTGAGCCTCAACTCTCGCGGCCCGGTACCAAACGACTCGTGGACCAGTACCGGTCCGAGGCCCGGGGGTTGGGGACCGCTGCCCTATAGCAACACCAGCTAAGAATCCAGGATGGATCAATGCTTTCATGCTGCGTATGCAAAATACTGTGGCTACAACGTAGCTGCCATCACCAGTGTGTGAATGTGTGTGTGAATAGGTGGATGACTGGATATGTAAAGCGCTTTGGGGTCCTTAGGGACTAGAAAAGCGCTATATAAATACAGGCCATTTACCATTACTTGCATGGAACGGGTGGTGATGTCAGTTACTGTTGTCTACCTGCTGTCTCTCTGCGTGAATAAGCCTTGCCATTTTGATCTCTGGCATCAAAAAGGCATTTTTTTACCCAGAGAACTGCCGCTCTCTGGATATTTTCTCTTTTTTGGACAGTTTCTGTAAACCCCAGAGATGGCTATGTGGGAAAATCCCAGGAGATCAGCAGTTTCTGCCCATGTGGCATCATACCACATTTAGAGTGACTTCAGTCCCTTTTTTTCCTCATTTTGAGGCTCAGTTTGATCTTGGGCAGGTCACCTTGAACATGTCTTATATGCTTAAATGCATTTAGTTGGTGATATGATTAGCCAACTACATATTTGAGTTGTGTGTACCTAATAAAGTGTCTGGTGAATGCAAAGATGTAAATTAGTTGGCACTTTCTAATTACTATATTCATCACAGACATGTAAATAATGGTTCGGGAAGTTTGACATTACGAAATGAAACTTAATTAAAAACAGTCTACACATCTGTGTGAATGGGAGAGGTTTACTGGAAAAGTAAATACAGTGGAATCTCACAGTAGAAAAAGATGACATTTTCACTTCTATAAAGTTGCCAAATAAACTACGTATAAGCTTGAGAAGCATGTGATGTAACTTTTATCTGAGAAATATATTTCCACATTTAATGAGCTCAACTAGCAAATATAACAAAATAATGAAAAATGTGAGCACCATGTCTCACACATGACATTTAGAAAGTGTGTTTTACCGTTTTTACTGTCAGTTCGTGCATCACAATGTGTAAAACGTCAGCGTTTGTAAGATGAGGCAAGCGGAAGGGAAGAGGGGAGAGGTCGGGGCTCAATCATCATGCTCGGGCATGCTTGGTGACGTTAAGTCATGGGAAAGCAGTGCTAGTGCCACATGGGAAACAGGAGTGTTTCATAATGACTAATCTGGGTTTTTGTATAAACAGTTGCAGGAGACTGCAGGCTGCAGTTAACATGCAGTGGGATCTCCATTCGTAAGCAAGTTACAGAAAATAGAAGTTGCAATAGACAGAAGAGCTGATATTATCAGGATAAATGTTCTCTATTGAAATCTGCTTGGTTTGTGTTCTTTGACATCTTTGACATGCCTTTTGAACATAGCAGGTCTTTTCCTGTCACTCCACTTGTCACTGAAGTACACAATGGCTTTAAAACTTTCATGAAAGAAGAGAGCCGCTGCTGACGTTTACTTTATTTATTAGATAACACGGTATCTCCATTATTATTTTATCTCCTGGGGCAAATCATTACCAATTAAACAAACAGATTGTGAAATGAGTCGAAACAAGCCTCTTGTCGACATTTCTCCACAGAGGAGGAGAGGAAGTGGTTGTTCTGTAACAGTAAACATCATTATCCGTCAGAAGCAGAAGTGCTGTAGATGCTGCATTTTCTGCAGGTTTACAGTTGTGCAGAACGTCGAGGGGTTGCTATTTATAGCCCTAAGTAAATGCTAAAGGTAAGAGGAATCTCTGTGCTGGTAATTACTGCAGAATTTGGTGCCTGTGCCAGGTGTAAATCCTTGGAAATGGCCTTCATTACGAGGATGCTCGCACACTGTGGCTGAGAAGTGAGGATAATGACAGTGTGGGATTAACCCTGCTTCCAGCTCTCTTTACTCCTCTTCCCTCCACAGCAGCCAAACTCTTCTCTCTTGCTTCTCAAAGGAGGCCCGTCTCTGACAATGCAAAAGCTTGCCGAAGGGGGTTTTGATCATCCTGTGATGCGACGCTGTGTGACAGGCCTCAGATACAGATATTTAGTTTCCCACTCAAAGAGCCTCAACTCCAGAGATTAGTGGAAAAACTTCTGACGCAGCTGCAGCTGAAATACTTTACTACATGGCAACCAGCCTTTACCTGTATCTCTACCTTCAAAAGAGAACCAGATGCTTGAATGTGTTTGTATGTGAATGAGAGTGGAGCTTGTGCATGCGTGTGCTTTTTTAAAAGTGTTTTCCATTTAGAGAAGAAAAAAAAAAAAAAAAAAAAAAGTGTTTTCCATCTTCTCTCACATTTTACTGCTACTTATGCCCCCCCCCCTAACCCCTCCTCTCAAAGTCAGGCCAAGGTTTACTACGGCTTCTGATTCAGCCAGCCTTTTCTATTTTAAAGTAAGTTTTCAAGCATATGAAAAGAGGGATTAGTGATTATTTAGTGTGAAAACATTTTTGAAAAATCCACTTGAATGCATTTTAAAACTCTCCACTATCACAAGGAAGGAAATTCCAATAAAGGGGGCATGCATCTGAGTATTTTGTGATTCAAAAGAGCATTTATTTTTCATATTCCTACTGAGCATGTATGTATGCATTAAAATGGTAACCCTTTTTAATTTTCATATATTACAGTGGTGGACTCTGATAATATAAATGGCCAAATAAGTTGTGGTCAGCAGACAAACAAACAATCCTTCCTAGCTTCAGAGTGCTATAAACATTCAGTTTCAGGCTTTCCTTTTCTACTCAGCCCTGTATGATGTCAATGAGAATGGAAATTCCTATCTACCTCCCACCTCTCAGATACTCAGTTCTGGCTGTGAGCACGCAACCTATCAAAATAACTTTGACTTAAAGGGCGGGTTCAGACGGTGCATGAACTGTTGGGCTGCACCAAGCCCAGTATAAGGTAATGAGGATTATGAATCATGTACAGCAACACTAGCCCAAATATAAGACAAAATGTGACCTTAGAAAGAAGCATCCCCCCAAAACAAACAAACAAAAAACCCCTGACCTGCATCTATATGCTGTCACAATTATAGTCAGTCAGTATGAAGAGTTGCATTGTGCCTGTTGTCACAGAAAACCAGTCTTAACAAATCTGTCTGAAGAAGCCTAACCTTAAATGAAGAAAGGAGAATACAGCAAGTTACCTCACTATCTAACATAAACAGATGAACAGCAGAATAAATGAAATGGCTGCAAACCTCTATGAACTCATGCAGACTCACAAAGCAAGCTGTGTGACTAAAGCTACAGGTGGACATCTGAACTCAGGTGTGGTTTGTGGGAGAAGAAGGAAATGCATGATTCAGAATGACACTGCCATCAAGACTCACCAATCACCACCTGGTACCTGGACACATCAATTAGCAGACTGTCACAGGCTGGGTCTCCGACCCAGCGCTCTGAGTTCTTTTTGTATTTTTCTCATTTTTGATATGTGATTAGGTTTTGTGTTATTTCCTATTTGCCTTTAGTTTGGGCAGTTATTGGTTATTGTTCCTGGGTTTTCGATGTTTTGGGGTTTTGTATTATTCATCACGTATTAGGTCTGTTAAGTTTGTGTTGTCATGTTTAGTTTTAGTATTTCCTATTTTATTCTGACAGTGTCATGTGTTCTTTGTTCATTGTATTTAGCTTTCCTCTCCTGGTCCTGTCATTTAGGTTTATGTCAGTCAGCTGTTCCCCCATGTGTCTCCACTTCCCCTGATCACCTCTTGTATGTATTTAAGCCCTTTGTTTTCTGCATGCTATTGTCGGGTCGTCTGTTATTTTGACCTTAGCCTTAGTTTTCGTCTTTGCCTGTTTATGTTCATGTTCTCCATAGTTATAGTTTTTGGTCTTAGTACCTCTTAGTGTTTTGTTTCGTAGTGTTTTGACAGTTTGAATCAGAATCAGAATCAGAATACTTTATTGATCCCTGGGGGAAATTATTTTTTGTTACAGTGCTCCATTTTAAACCAACATTAAGACAAGACAGACAATACACTAACTAAGAATAGTACCATACATACATACATACATACATACATACATACATACATACATACATACATACATACATACATACATACATACATAAGTCACTCATAAATAAATAGTTGGAAAAGAAACATGTGTAGCTGTAGCAGCAAACAGTGTGTTAAGTGGATGCGTTGTACAGGGAGATGGCCACAGGCAGGAATGATTTCCTGTGTCGTTCAGTGGTGCTTTTCGGTAATCTCAGTCTCTCACTGAACGAGCTCCTGTGACTGACCAGCACGTCATGGAGTGGGTGGGAGGTGTTATCCAACATTGTCTTTATCTTGGACAGCATCCGCAATAAAGACAATGTTGCTTTGGTTTCTTGGTTCCCTGCCGTCATCTCAATAAAGGATCACTTTTCTGTTTAAACTTACTACTCCTCGTCATCATCTGCTTTTGGGTCCTGTTTCCATACACATCGGCGCACCCCGCCGTGACACAGACACACCTCGTCTTTTCAATGAGTTTTTGTTGTCTGAAAAGTGATGACTGCATTCATCTTCCTCAACAACTCTCCTTTCTCTTCGTTATGTGCTTGATCTGCACACAGAAGATGGATTTCTATTGTCTGCTGTTGACAGTAGTGGGCTCTAATTTGCCCCCTTGTCCTCCTTCCTCTTGCTTCAGACTCAGAATGCCACACTGAAGGATGTTTCAAATCCACCTTTAGGATAGAGATAGTATACATGTATATAAAAGTGTCATGAGTACTCTTACACAAACAGTTGTAGCTTGGCTATAACAAAACTCTTTATCATGCAGTGGTGTTAAAGATCATTATTAATTTGTATTCCTTTAAAATAAGACTCCAAGGCATGGATGTGTCACTTTGTAAAATGCTTGCTGCCTTGACTCCTCTCCTCCGTTGTCTCTTCCTTGTCGCCTCTGATCAGATCTCTGGTGCAAGGGCTAAAAAGTGAGGAGTGGTATTTAGGGAAGGGATCAAGGATGTTCAACTTGAGAAATGAGAAAGGGGGTTTGTCTTCCTCTTGGAGAGCACAGCTCTGTGCATTTAGGTAAAGATAGAACGCATGGGTTAAAGAACAGAGCAGAGGGTAACAGAGGGAAGAACAGATCCAAAAGTAATCAGTTTAAACAATTTCCTTAGTAGTAGTAATTAGTAGTTGTAATTGTTTTCCTTATTTCACTTTATAGAAAGGTTAGGTTCACCCCTCTGAAGTTAATTAACCTCTGCACCTAAACCGGTGGGTTTAGGTCTGGTTATACTGATTGAAGTGTTTGAACGCTTCCTTTTTTAATATTTAGGAATTTTTCTGTGACTGTTTGCAGACAGTCACAGAGCTATCCTTCCTAATCACTTTATATAGTATGCTGTATAAAGTGTTCAGATACAGTATTCAGATGCTGCTCGCCCAGCAGGCCAGAGCAAAGTACATTTTCCACAACAAAGTGATAGAAAAATCTCCAACATTTTCCTGTGCACATTGAATGGTCTCAGCTTCCTTAGGAAATAAAGCCAGTTCATCCTCTCTGTGCTCTCTGTGTCCCTGTCCATATATAGACCGAGGTCATACAGACATCCTCTTCTATATAAAGTCTTTCACTATTTCACTAGTTTTATTCATATAGAAGGAGATGATTTCTCCCAGACTACTCCACAGAGTCATTTTTTAAATGCACTCGAGAAATCAAAGAAGGTGATCCTCATGCTCTCTGCAGCACACAGATAATTGCATCATCCACTCCCAGATCAGGCTGAAAGGTGAACTGTAGAGGGTCGATCAATTTTTTCACCTGTGAGTCAAATGGGTCAACAAGGTCTCTCCAGCACCTTCATCAGATGTGATGTGAGGGCATCTGGTTGATAGTCAATAACCTCTGATCGTGTCAACTTCTTTGGTACAGGAACCAGCCAGGAGAAAAGACACTCAAGGGTGTCAGTGTTAACATTTGGACCAAGAAGACAGCGGAATAACGGAGGCCATTTACGTCCACTTCAAGCAACCATTGTTCAAAGGAGGCGGTGGCTTATCATACTAGCTATCAGCCATGTACAATGCAGTCTTGACATTGCTTGCTAGGTGTTTCAACCCTCACTCAAACCTTTTTTTTTGTTTTTTGCCTGTCCCGTTTGGCTCTTTTGCATCAGAATTATTGTCTAAAGGCAAAGAAAGATGCCCAACGGATTTACTTTACCAAACTGACCATCCCAGCCTTGCCGTAATGGTCCATTTGATTCACCTTTTATTGTTTATTTTATTTTCACTTACTGAATACGGGACAGACTTGACTGGGGGAAAGAAGGGGAGAAAGAAAGAGGGAAAGAGAAACAGCTGAGAAGAGGGACGGGGGAGAAGGGCAAAAGACAAAAACCAACAGAACGGGCAGAGAAAAAAAAATGCATATATCAACCCTCACTCAAACCTTACCTCAAGTGACCACAGTAGCTCACATGATGGTGGACTGGGTCATAGTTATGATCTGCACCTTTTGTTTTATTTCCACAACTTGGCTCATGTGACAACTCAAATGATAGTGGGTGAATGACCTTCAGGACCACCTCCAAGGTTACAAGCCTTGCTTCCAAGCCCTCTGACTCAGTCTGAAAATGTGATGTCAACAGACTGAATGCCACCGACTGGCCAGTCAGTAGCGTCACTAGATGAGTCATGAGAGCGACTCCTTCACAAAATTTTTGAAACCTGATAACATTGGAAATGGCTACACAAAACCTAACACCGTGGTCCCTGAGTCTGACAAAAAGCCATAGACCGAGCAGCCATATCATCACACTGACATCCTCAATTGTTGGGTTGTTTATGTCACATACAGATGACATCATGGAACTTTCGGCCAAGTTGCTGCAATGAGCCCACACACATCATTCAGTTGTACTCAATCGAAAATGACATAAACTGAGTAGAGTAGTGTGGAGTCGAGGCCAGTAGAAACTAATGGAAAAGGGCTATAAGTGACTTGAATAACCAAGCACCAGAAACCAGACAGGATGTGGGTGGCTGTAGCTCAGGTGGCAGAGCAGGTCAACCACTAATCAGAAGGTCGGTGGTTCGATCCCAGGCTGCACCCTGGCTGCATGTCAAATATCCTTGGGCAAGATACTAACCCCGTGTTTGCCTACTGGTGGTGGTCAGAGGGCCCGGTGGCGCCTGTGTCCGGCAGCCTCGCCTCTGTCAGTGCGCCCCAGGGTGGCTGTGGCTACAATGTAGCTGCCATCACCAGTGTGTGAATGTGTGTGTGAATGGGTGGATGACTGAATGTAGTGTAAAGCGCTTTGGGGTCCTATGGACTAGAAAAGCGCTATACAAATGCAGGCCATTACCATTATGTTTTGTTGTCTTGCTTCAGACTCAGATTGTATATGTGACTCGGTATGTTGGCTAGCACAGGTCTCCAGAAGCGTTTTATTTATTTTTTGGCCTTATTATTATTTATTATCATTACTATAATTTGATGTTATGTAAGCATAGCCACTGAAACAAACAAAATGCTCAACTGGGTCTACTGAAAAAGGACAGATAAAGTGCTCTGGAAATGTGTTTGTGTTTTGGTGCACAGTGACGACAGGACAACAAGAATGGACTTGTCAAGTTGAAGCCCCAGCAGATGTTGAGATCTTAGGGCAGATGTTTAGGTAGACGCAATGCAGAACACACCATATGTTTACAATTTTCAACCTTTTAGTCGAATAACTAGGCAGTGCAAAACAAATTTTAATAATTTGTGGGGATTACAATTTCAAGAATGTTGTCTTTAAATTGGCACACTGAGCGATGTTTGAAATGTTGGTGTTTTTCTTTATTTAGTGTGTTTATTTGTTATAAAGAAAATGTTTTTTTCCTTTCTGTTTGTATCTGTGTACTTTTGTAGATAAATACTGAACTTGAAAGAGCGCCTGTCTGGAGTAGAAACACACTTCACCTTATTCTGTCACAAATCAATGTAAACATCTATGTGAGCTTGTGGGTTTATTCCAGATCTTGAGAAAAGCAAAACGCTGCAAAATAATCTTTTATCAAAAGTCCATTTAATAGTTTTATCCATGGATGTGTCAGATGGCCTACAAGGTGACCTGCAGAAAGTTTGAAACTCAGATCTGAATGATTTTTTCAAACCTTCTGTTGTATACAGTTGATAGTGTGGCTATTTGCCACAGATACCATAAAAATATATAAAATACAGAAAAAAACCAAACAAACGCTGAAAGCACAGATGTTCAAAACTGAGAACACCAGTTTGATGAAATAAAATTTTCACATAGCAGCACAGATATGTGTAAAATGGAAGCAGATGTAGAGAGCAATATGGTTTTTTTCTCCCAAAAGTATCATCCGCTTGCTATAATTACAGTTATCACATCGAAAGGACTCATCTGCTGTAAACACAAGGACCTCTGTGGAGGTATGTGAAAGTGGAAATTGGATCGTATGTGCGCAGGAGGCAGTTAAAAAAATGTTAGACTAATTCAAAATAATTACCTCAGCTAAACTTCATGAACTTAGAAACAGAACCTTACAAATATCAGCTTCTCGATCAGCAAAGAAAAGTTATAGTATTTCTCTTTGCATATGAAAAGAAATCTAAACCTCTTCACGGATATAAAGCAAAATAACTATTAAACTAAACATTAATATGTATCACATTTATTTTCCTGAAATTTCCATGGGATGTGGTGTATGGAGTATATTTTCTGGGCAGTGGGTCAGTGGACGAAGATGGGCTGGTCTTTTAAATAATGATGAAAGCTGGGTGTACAAATGTTGTTTGCTGTGATGATATGTGGTAGCATGATGTAAGTCACTGGAGGGAGTGTGGATGCTCTTTAAAATGTGCTGCTGTAAAAACCTTATGGTATAATCTATAGACTGCATGAATGCATCACACGGGAACAGATACTTGCTAATTTCAGTTGAGATCTATTTATTCACCAAAACCGGTTAGTCTAGCCTGTGTTGTGTTAGTTACTTGCTGTATTATTATTATTTTAAAATCTGTGTTTTGTATTACTGTACAGTTCAGTTTGTTGTACTTCCAGCCATTGTCTTGCTTCCTGCCTTTTTGTGCCACACCTACCCCATACAGCTATTATGAAAGGGAAAATAGCAACTGAGATAAAGCTTTTTTTTGGACCAGGCAGAAAACTGTCTTTTCTCTGCTATAAATTTGGTCATTTATAAACTGACAGGTTTTTGGAGATAGCCTCTAGTGGTTGCTTGAGGAATTGCAGATTTTGGTACTTGGTGTAGGTGCCCGAAATGGCACCAATAGGCAGATGGTTTAAACTTGTAGCCTTTTATACAGACCACCTCATGAACAACAGCTGTTACAACCATGCTGAAGACATGTTTCTGTTAAACTGTTGAACTGCACTAGTGTATTATGTGGTCCAGTGAAGTCAGAAGTAGTTTTGGAGGTAGATTTCAAGGATCTCCCAAAATTTCAATCACAAGCGACAAATAAAATAAAAACATGAAAGAAATCACCTGTGAATTTGTGGCCTGAGTCTCCTATGATACATTTAATTTTCCCAAACTATTCAAGACCCCACAACACACAGTGTGGCGATCTCAGCCATTGGCAGCACAGTCTGTCCTCATTTACTTTTGTGGTGCTACATAAATGAAGACATTTCTACCATATGTCAGTGCAGAAAAGTGAAACATTGCTACTTAACAATTCACCAGAACACAGAAAATGAAATGTCTGATGCCTAACAGGGACAATACCCCAGATTCCATGTATTATTATAGCATTGTGACCCTAGATTTGTAAACTTCTCTTGAAGAGAGTTAAAATATCAACCATGAAGCCAACTCTGTTTTATTCAGATATGTAGGCTCAGAATAATGCCACTAGTGATTACCTATAAATATGTATTTAATTGAAGTGAATAACTCCTGCAGCCTTGCTGCTGTTACAGGATTGCCATAAATAGTAAATGATCTGCCCACTGCTTTGATCCTTTACAACTGCTGCTGCTGCCGTTGCTACTTGTAGTTTATTGAAGACAGATTCTGTTCCATAAAAAATATTGTAGATATATTCAAATTATAGCAATAAACTAGATAAAAAAATCACCTGACAAAGTTTAAATACATTATCAGTCGATCAAAACAGGAATGCGTAAGTCCCCTTTTTCTGTTAATGCTCCAACTGTTGGGGCATTTTCTAATCAAGCTTGCTTTCTTTTAAGACTTTTGTACTGCTTTTGGAGAACGTCACAGAGAAAACAACATTGCTTTTTTCCCTGCCATACACGTTAATGGTTGTTGGGATTCAGGCACACCTTTCGCTGACTCTCTGTCAGTTAGTATCAATCTGCACACCTGTATGGAGCAGATAGAGGGCGGTGTATCTGGCTAGCTTTGGGAGCTACTGACCGGAACAGGACTTTTTTGCTACAGTATCCAGACACACCTGATACGACTCCTGCTTCACTTTACACAGGTAAGAAATCAGGTCTGCTGCTAATATGATTGCCGTCACGTTTCAATGTGTATGCAGAGCTAACGATGCTATACAGCTGAGTGAAAATGTAGTTAGTGGGATTAGGTTAACTGCTGATTCTAAATTGCCCTTAGTATGAATCTAAGTGCGAATTGTTGTCTGTCCCTCTGTGTTGGCCCTGAGACAGACTGGCCAGGGTGCGCCCTGCCGACAGCTGGGATAGACTTTAGTCCCCCCCCACGACGCTAAATTGGATAAGAATAAGATGATAATAATAATAATAATAATGGATTGGATTTATATAGCGCTTTTCAGGACCCCTCAAAGCGCTTTACAATACCACTATTCATTCACTCTCACATTCACACACTGGTGGAGGCAGCTACAGTTGTAGCCACAGCTGCCCTGGGGCAGACTGACAGAGGCGAGGCTGCCATATTGCGCCATCGGCCCCTCTGGCCATCACCAGTAGGCGGTAGGTGAAGTGTCTTGCCCAAGGACACAACGACCAAGACTGTCCGAGCCGGGGCTCGAACCGGCAACCTTCCGATTACAAGACAAACACCCAACTCTTGAGCCATGATCGCCCGATAATAATGATGATGATAATAAGATGGGTCACACTCTTCATCGTTTGACTTGAGATGAGTGTATAATGAAACTTTGTAAGCATGTGATGTAAACATGACTTTATTCAGATAAGCCTGTAGGATTGGGAAATCTGGCAGTGAATTTTGAATTGCTTTGATTAATCAGCAATGAATGACTGTAATCGTCACAAAGTTCTAGTTTATTAGATGCATCGAGCCAAAGTTAAGAAGAAGCCAGCTTTAGAAAGGGAAACTGGGAGCAGCAGCTTAGGTATACCGAATTACACAAGAATTGGACTGGAAATGAGTGACAACAGATTCTAACTTCACAGTTTACCAGATGTCAGACTTTGATCTACCATGCAGTACCATCAGGAAAGCATGTGATTTGCTCCCGCTTTATTATTGACGATGATGACAATGATCCCATTCCTGGATAGAAAAACACTCAGCTGGACACTACCAGTCATGGGTTGGCCTCCCCAGAGCCCAGACCTCAGCATTATTTAAGCAATTTAGGATAATTTTGGTCAAGTCAAAGTCTGCTTTTTGACTTGTATACTTAATTCCCATATATGTTTATGCGTCAGTAAATCAAGCAAAATATAAAGAAATGAAGGCTAACTCACACTACGGCACACAATGAATAAAACATCTTGTTTTGAGGTGTGTGGGCCTTAATTTTTCGGTTTATGTTGTTTATTTTCTTTAAACCGGTGTCCATCAGTAATCATTTTGAGAAATCTATATTAATATATTATGCTTGACAGATGTGTCTAATATTTTGTCACCTCATTTGCACCACAGACGACAGGCAGAGTAACAGAAACACCTCTCTGTCTCATGCGATACCGCTCATCAACTCCACAAGCTGCAGATTTCTTTTTTTTTTTTTTTTTTTTTTTTTTTTTTTTTAAATGACATCAGAAACAGCAGTATGCGACATTACGTGATGGCAGAGCTTCAGTTCATCCTTTGTCATTTTTTTTTTTTTTTTAATAAATAGGACAGGGGGAATGAATGAGAGAGAGAGGGGGAGAGAAAGAAAGAAAACCAAAGGGGAGAAGAGACGGTGAGAAGGGGGGGGAAGAGAGAGAAAAAAAAAAAAACTCCTGGGTCACCTGTATGGAGAAAAAAAAACAAAAAAAAAACAAACAAACAAAAACAAACAGAGGAGACAGCAAACAACAAAGAGCAACATAATAATAGAGAAAACAAAGCACCATCACAATAAACTAGCTAGTCATAGATATCAGTATTTACTAAGTAATAAACGATATTGTGCAGCACGCAAGATAGACAGCGCACAGTGTGCTTTGAGGCAGCAGCCAAGAAAGCTTTAGTCCGCGTCTGTGAATACCCATGTGTGCATACCTGTGTGGATCAGCATGCTTGCATTCCAAAGGTTTCTCCATGTAATGATCTGCTAGGGAGTGTGGGGGGGGCCACAGCCCCATCCTCCAGGGTGTGAAGCGGGTATGGAGGAGATCAAAACTCCAGACATCCAGAGGCCCCCAGAACACAAGAGACCATGGAAGACCAACAGAGGGGCAGCCGCGCCACTGTCCCAGTAAGAGCTGAGGAGAGTCCCAGATGAGGGCTCGCCCAGCAGCCGCGGAGCACAAGTCAGGGGGAGTTGCAGTGACGCGCCCGTGAGCTCCGCCGGCCCCCAGCTGCGCCTGAGTGACCGAGCCCTAGGCCGAGAGGCCGGGGGCACCCCACCTCCAAAGGGGCCCGAGCGAGCCCCAGGCCCCAGGCCCCGACAAGCGGCCACCAAGGAGTGAGCCGGTGTGCACCCGGACGCCCACCCCCAGACACAAAGAACCACCAACACACCGACACCTGAGGGAGTCCGCCACCGGCAGGGGAAGTGGTGGTGGGTGGAGATAGGCCTCCAAACCTTGGAGGGCCTGAGGTGTCCCCAGAGAGGTGGCGTCTGATACCCAACCTGACATATAGACACAGACATACAGGCACACACAGACACAAACATCCATTCCCACCCTCATGCTCTCATATGCACTCACTCCACACTCAACCAACGTGGAGACAGACATAAAGAGACGCTGTACACACAATCACACTCCCCAAGCGTACTCTACAAACCGGGTCTAGGTACCCTTGCCCCTGGAGGGGGGAATTGCACCCAGACCCAGGTGGTGTTACCCTTTTCCCTGCGGTGGGGAGAGGCAGACCACCCCGACTCCGCAGCAGCAGGGAGGCCCCACACCCCAGACCGCAGTCGGACGGCCAACTCCTCCTACTAGCCCTCCCGCTCCAGCAGGCCGCAGAGAATGGGGGTGGGAGAAGACTCCAAACCTCCCTCCACCCGCTCATTGTAGTGTTGATGCATGTGTGTTCTAAGGTGCAATTAAAACCCAGGAGGGCATGGAGCTACCTGCCAAGGAGCAGCAGGTAAGCGCATAGTCCCTCCTGCTAGCCCTCAATGACTAAGTGTATTTAAAATTGAGAGGTGGGCAACGATGCCAGGGGTGAGGTATACACCCTGATGGTGATTTGGACTCCGTGATTGTGCCCACCCCCAAGATCCTATATGTATGTGTAATGAGAGTGTGAATAATGTGAATGTCTAAGTTGTGGGATAAAATTGAGGCAGAGGCAGCCAGAAGGGGACAGGGGGGGGGGGGGGTAGCCTCCTCTGCACCCTGGTGACATACCCCCACTCCAAGGCCCTGCATGTGTGGGTGGTTGTGGAGGAGCGGGAAGAGGGAGGCAGCTGGAGATGGGGAGGGAAGGAAGGGAGGGGCAGGTAACCCCTCCCTGGGGCCAGCTCCCCCGCTGACCCCAGTAGGCACTCCCACCCTCCGCGATCCGCCAGGGAAGGGGGGCCCAGGCCCATCAGACCGGGGCCCAGTGCAGTAGCGCCCCCCGGCTCCACAGAGCCCTGGACAGTCCACCCAACCCCACCACAGAGAAAACTGCACCCACCCCACCATCCACACATCTTCCAGACTACATAAGACGGTAAACGCCCAGGCTGAGATCTTCCTCCACCTCTCCTGTATCTCCCCCTCCTGCAGAGAGTTCCTGAGAGAAGAAAGCTCCTGCAAGATGTGACCATCCCCCCCACCAGTTGAAGAGCCCCCCAGGCGGCTCGATGCACCGGCGGCACCCTGCTCCAGGGCCGGGCCCCCATGCACCCACCCGCCCACAACCCCGGCAACACACCAACCAGGACCCGAGCCCCCGAGGCCCGGCCCGGGCCCCAGCCCAGAGACGGAGCGCTCCCAAAACCTCACGCCCATCCCGGACCCACCCAGGGGCAGCCAGGTTGCCAGGTCAGTAACCCACGTCCGTCAGCACAGACCCTCCCCTAGCCCCGCTGCACGCAGCCGCGAGGAAACAGTCACCTGAGAGCCAACAGAGCCCTCAACCGGACGTGACCGCTACCCCGGGTTGAGCCCCCCAAGGAAGATGCCTCCGGGGAACCCCCCGACGCCCTAAGCCTGTCCCTACCCCCTCACCAATCACAACAGTGAAGGCGGGACCAAACTATGACCCCCCCACCCCCACTAGGTGATGGAGCTGATAAAAGGGGCCCAGAGCAATTGATCTAATGTGGTGGCAGAGGCTGTATCAAGACTAATGTAATCTAATAGATAATTTCTATATTGGTTAGAATTAAGATTATTTTTATTTTTCCAGTTCATGAGGACTGTTTTCTTGGCTATGCATAGGGCAGTGAAGATCATATGGGCTATATTCTTTTCTGAAGTGACATTATCTAAGCTGCCCAACAAACACACTAAGGGGGAGGTTGGAATGTTACATTTCAGACATTTTGATAAGTCTTCACATATCTCGCGCCAAAACTTTTGCACTGGTGGACAGAACCAAAGAGCGTGGATGTAATTGTCTGGTGTATTGCCTTGACAGTGTGAGCAGTTGTTGGAAGATGTAAAGCCCATCTTGAACATCCGATGACCTGTATAGTGCACTCTATGAAGTATTTTGTATTGTATTAATTGCAGACTGGGATTTTTAATTAATTTAAAAGTTTTTAAGCAAATCTGAGACCAGAAGTTTTGGTCTAGGTTGACTGATAAATCTGCTTCCCACTTTGCAGTAGGAAGGGATATTGATTCATCTAATTTAGAAAGTGTTCTGTATATTTTAGATAATAATTTGGGGGATTTAAGAGTAAGAAAATGTGCCGCACTTAGTGGTGTTTGTAATTCAACTTGACTGAGGTTAAATTTCTTTTTTACTATGGATTTAATTTGTTGATATTCTAAAAACCTTGTCTTGTTGATCCCATATTGTTCAACTAGTCTGTCAAATGGAATAAATTCTGTTCCCTCTAATATATGTTCTAAGTATTTAATTCCTTTACAACTCCATTCTGGGAAATTAATCATATTATTGTTTTGTAATATGTCAGGGTTATTCCAGATAGGTGTACGTTTGCATGGGATTAATGAAGACTCCGTTATTTTTAGAAACTCCCACCATGCTGTTAGAGAAAAGCTGATGTTGATACTTTTAAAGCATTCATGTCTTTTGATGTTTGAGCTAATAAATGGTAGGTCTGAAATCTCTAGATCCTTGCATAGTGCCTGTTCAACATCTAGCCAGGGCTCAACTAAGAAGGTATGTTTTAACCATTCTGAGATGAACTGAAGCCTGTTGGCTAAGAAGTATTGGTGAAAATTAGGCAGATCTAATCCTCCTCTATCCTTGGTTCTTTGTAGCGTTTTTAAGCTAATACGCGGGGGTTTATCTTTCCAAAGGAATTTGGAAATATATGAATCCAGAGATCTGAACCAATCTTGTGATGGTTTGTTAGGGATCATCAAAAATAAGTAATTTATTTTTGGCAAGATCATCATTTTTATAGTGGCGACCCTTCCCATGAGTGATATGGGTAAAGATTTCCATCTAGTCAGATCGCCTTCTACTTTCTTTAGAAGTGGGATGTGGTTTAGTTTAGTTAAGTCTGAAAGCTTAGGAGAGATATTAATACCTAAATATTTAATATTTCCGGATTGCAGTGGGGCAGAGGAAGAATTATGGAAGGAGCAGTTGATGGGGAGAACTGTAGATTTTGGCCAGTTAATTGAATAATCTGAAACTCTTGAAAACCAGTTTATTAAAGTAATTACCTCAGAGAGGTTGGTTTGTGTGTTTTGCAGAAAAAGCAACACATCATCCGCATAGAGACTGATTTTATGTTCTATGTTCTTACATTTTATGCCCTTAATTGTTGTAGCCTGTCTAAATGCTGCTGCTAGAGGTTCGATAAAAATTGCAAAAAGTGAGGGGGAGAGTGGGCATCCCTGTCTGGTGCCCCTCAGGAGACAGAAGCTGGAGGATGTCTGGTCATTTGTTCTGATACGAGCCGTTGGGGAATTGTATAATATTCTTATCCAGTTTATGAAAGAGTTTCCAAAACCAAATTTGTGTAAAGTTGCGAATAAAAATTTCCAATTAACTCTGTCAAATGCTTTTTCTGCATCTAGAGATAATATTATGGCTTCGATGTTTTTATCGTATGAGTAGTCTATTAAATTAAGTAATCTACGAGTGTTTGTTGAGGAGTGCCGACCTTTTATGAAACCAGTTTGGTCAGGATGAATTAAGAGGGGGGTCATTTTCTCTAATCTCTTTGAGAGAGCTTTGCAGATTATTTTAAGGTCTACATTTAAAAGAGAAATTGGACGATAGCTTGAGGGAAATAAAGGATCTTTGCCTGGTTTTAGCAGGAGACTAATGTTGGCAGAATTCATATTTGGTGGTAGTCTGCCCTTTTCCTCGATTTCCTGCAACATGCTGTGGAATACTGGTGCCAAAATTGTCCAGAATTCTTTGTAGAATTCTGCAGGGAAGCCGTCTGGACCTGGAGCCTTATTATTGGGCATACTTATCAGGGCTTCCTGGAGTTCACTTGGCGTCAGTGGCGAATCCAGTTCCATTGCTTGACTGTCTAGTAATTTTGGAAGAGTTACGTTGTCAAGAAACAGATCAATTTCATTTTTAGATGGGTTTATTTGTGGTGAGTATAAAGTTTCATAGAAATCCCTAAAAATGTTGTTTATTCTTCCAGGATCATATATTGTGTTCCCCGATAAATCTTTAGCAGCACATATAGTTGTTTTTTCTTTATTTATTTTTAGCTGGTTAGCTAGAAATCGACCTGATTTGTTACTGTGTTCAAAATTCTGCAAGCGAAGTCTTTGTATAAGGAATTGTGTTTTTTTATTAATAGTTTCATTTAATTCTAGTTTTGTTTTGCATATTTTGTTCAATGTTTCCTGATCTTGGTGGGACGCGTAGGCTTCTTCTAGTGATTTGATGTTTTTTTCTAATTCCTGAATATTTTTGTTTTCTTCTTTCTTTTTGTGTGATGAGAAAGAAATTATTTTACCTCTCATCACAGCTTTCCCTGCTTCCCATAGAACAGAAGCAGATATTCCGGGAGTGTCATTAAAGTCTAAATATGAAGTCCATTCCTTTTTAAAGTATTTAATAAAGTCTTCATCTTTAAGTAGTGATATATTAAATCTCCAGTTTTTACTTGGCGTAGTATTATTCTTGTGCATTAGTGTTAAAGATACAGGAGCATGATCGCTGACAGCTATAGGATGAATCTCAGTGTCTGAAATGTCACACAGCAGTGAGCTGCTGACCAAAAAATAATCCAGACGAGAGTAAGAGTGATGAACATGCGAGAAAAAAGTATATTCCTTACTGGTGGGGTGAAGAGAGCGCCATGCATCGCAAAGACCAAAGTCGTTCATATACTGTTTGATTATATTTGTGGACTGCCAATTACGCTGAGTTCCTGTTGTGTTGAGCCTATCCATTTCTTCATTTAGTCCAAGGTTGAGGTCACCGCCAAGAATGAGTGTGCAATCAAGGTGTTCAGAGAGTGCACTAAAAAAACCGTGGAAGAATGAGGGTTCATCAACATTTGGACCATATATACTAACAATACATAGTTTTTTGTTCAATATTGATAGTTTAATAATTAGAAATCTACCCTCTGGATCTATAACTGTATCGAGTACTGTAAAATTAACATTTTTATGTATTAAAATTGCTACTCCCCGTTGTCTAGAATTATAACCGGCTGCAAACACGTTAGGAAACTCAGGTGTTTTAAGTTCATTTAAACCTGTGACAGGTTTGTGAGTTTCTTGTAATAAAACAACATCTGCCTGTAGTTTTTTAAGCTGGTTAAATATTTTTAACCTCTTTCCTCTGGTGCCAGCTCCATTTACATTCCATGTGACAAACCTCAGCATGCCCTTAATTGTGCGTGTATGTTTAATGATGTTTCTAATATTAGAATGTAATCATTATCATCATCATTAGAAAGGAGAAATACAGCAGGACTCTTACGTTGGACTCCATTAGTTTCAGCTGATTGACTCAAAGCAGAAAACTACAGATACTGTGGAGATTTTTGGTAATATTGCTCACTTACTTACTTACTTACTTACAACTGTTTATAACTTGCATAGTTCATATTTCTGTATAGTTTTCATATTTATATCCTGTTCATAGCCTGTACATTGTAACATACCCATAATAGACCCATATTTTGTACCCATTTATGTAATATATCTATATATCTATATTATTGCTAATATATATTTTGTAATATATCTATATTATGGCTAAAGCGCTTTCTGGACTGCATTTCGTTGCCTTGTACTTGTGCAATGACAATAAAGTTGAATTCTATTCTATTCTATTCACTTGTAGAGGCCGGAGAATAAATCACATAAATCACATATTACCATCCGGACTAGTATTTTGACAATCTGATCATGTTGTGTTGTTTATACTAAATACTGACTTAAATGAATTGTTCCCAGCAAACTAAAGCTAATATTTTTGTTTCTTATAAGGTTTTTGTCAACATTTTTGTTGCCATGTCCGTCTCCCCGAATTCTTGTGAATTAATTCTCATGACTCCTGCTGTTTTTTTGTTTGTTTGTTTGTTTTTTCAGCTCAATTTTATTTATCACAGTTTTTATTTAGTGCCAAATCACAACAACAATCCTCTCAAGGCGCTTTATACTTCAAGGTAAAGACCCTGCAATAATACTGTATGTCACGTGACTTGCTGTAATTATTGGAAGTTAGTCTGTTTTTTCCACCCACCAAGCCACCCAACCATCCATCCATTCCTTAATTTTTTAAACAGAAATAATGCTTATAACGTCATCACGAGGTCATAGCGGTTGTGCTTTTAAGCTGGCAGTTGAGGTCATAATTGTTAATGCACTAGTTTTGAATGTTTAAAATCCATCTGGCAGATAGCCAATGATGATGACTTTGTGCCATGCAAGCACAAAAATCTCACATGAAAAAGGAACTGAACTACCTTTTTGCTCTTCATCACACTTCATTTGTAGATTTATCTAGCAAAAGCTTGATGTGACACAACAGATAACATCAGTCACTGTTGTCAGTTGCTGATGATACCTGATAGGTTGATGTGTGGCCACCCATGGCTCCAACACCATTGTGAAGTTTGCTGACGACACAGTGGTGTTGGGTGCCATCTCCAACAACGATGAGACGGCCTACATGGATGAAGTGAAGAATCTGGCATCGTGGTGCCAGGACAACCACCTCCAGCTGAACGTCAGCAAGACCAAGGAGCTGGTGGTGGACTTCAGAAGGGGTCAGCACAGAGACTACAAGCCCATCATCATCAATGGAGCTCCAGTGGAGAGGGTGTAGTCCTTCAAGTATCTTGGTGTCCACATCTCCTCAGACCTGACATGGGCTGCCCACATTCAGGTCCAGACCAAAAAGGCTAGGCAGCGCCTGTATCACCTACGACAACTGAGGAAGCTCAGGGTCTCTCCAAAGATCCTCAGGATTTTCTATACAGGCGCTGTGGAGAGCATCCTCACACAGAACATGACATCGTGGTTTGGGAACAGCTGTGTGAAGGACCAAAAAGCTCTCCAGAGAGTGATCCGTACAGCAGAACGCTGCTGCAGGATTGCTCTCCCCCCGCTTCAGGACACCTACACCAGGAGATGCCGGACTAGAGCAGCGCAGATACTGAAGGACCCGTCCCATCCTGGCAACAAACTGTTCCAACTTCTGCAATCTGGTAGAAGGTTCTGCATCTTCCGGGCAAGGACAGAGAGACTCAAGAGGAGCTTCTATCCCCAAGCCATCCGTGCCCTAAACACACACACCCGCCCTCTCACATCATCTATAATTGACTGAGACAGGACTCTTCCAAACACTAAACCAAGGCACAATGTACATTTCAATTCCTTTAATTTTAAATATGTTTATATTGTCTATCCTGTAAAATAGTCAGATGTCTATTCATATTAATGTACAGAATTCACCTGCTTGCTGCTACTACTGCACATTCACCCAGTGTATATACTATATGTGTATATATATAATGTTCTTCCTCTACACCCCCCCCCCCCCCCCCCCCAATTTTTGCACATGTCGAGGAGCGTGTCAGGCTACATTTCACTGTGTGTTATACTTGTATAACTATGCATGTGACAAATAATAAAGAACCTTGAACCTTGAACCTTGATGGAAGTCAGTCAAAGTCAAAAAGTGCTAGTGTATTAGTGCATCGCAGAAACCCAAATCAGTGTCTGCGTAAAAGCCTCAAACGCTGAACGCATTGTTAAGTAAAATCACACAGTGGGGCTGTATTATGCTGGTCTGGCGGTTTGGTGTTAACATGCACTTTGGCCTTTGTGATTTTTGTAAACCTTTTGCATGCAGAAAAATCAACACTGAAGGAAAAACCCACAAATGCATGGCCAGTTTAATGTGGAATCTTTGAAACAGCTAGATGCTTGCAGGGTACACTCATGAAGATGAGTCCAACATTCATGCAGTGTAAGAAGCAGTATTCTGCTTGCTTTCCTATAACCCTCCCACCTTGCAATAATGCTATCAAGCTGTTTCACACTCGTCTGTGCTGATAGCTTGAGTCTCACTCTGGTAATTTGATGGTAAACTTGCATAGTTTCTTTGTGTTTGCTTTGGCGTCCTGAATCGCTCAACTGGTGGTAACAGCCAAGGTGGGAAGTTTAGTTAAAAGTTGTGCAGTTTGCACTAAAAATACATCTAAAATTACATTTACAAGAACAAGTACTTAAAGCTGTGTGAACTTGAGAACAACACATGTAGCACACATTATTTGAAAAACGTTATGTAGTTCCTTCTTGCATAGTATGTGCTAAAGCTCACGGCTATCAGCTTGAGCTCGCACACACATGCAAAATTTTAGCATGCTGTGTTTTGACTGAGACTATACTTCACTTGGAGCTTGCTCTCAGTTTGACGAGGTATTACTTAAGTGAAGTAATAAGTAATTTGCAAAAAAAAAGCATTACAATTTGTTAAAACATGAATTACAGACTTGTTGTAAAATTGATTCATCAGTTTGGCATTTAGATTAAATACTGAAAAGCTACTCTAGATAATTATTACTTGACCTATGATGTTCTTGAATATGATGCAATGTAGTTGGGTTGAAATTAGGGGCTGAAATTGTTACTTATGCCAGTGTCTTCAAAATTGGTACACAGTGTTTCCACAGATTTACATCAGTTTCTGGCTGCGTGTATGTGTCATTATTTGCCAAGTACTCTGTGACAAAATACCTGAAAGATGTAATCAGCTGCTTGCCCAGTGAATCTTCCTAGGAAAAAACTTTATTTTAGACAACCTTCCATTGACAGAAATCCCTGTTCTCCTTGGCGAAGCAGCAGTTTAGCAAGAAGCTCTCCATCAGCGGCAGCTTCTGGTTAAAGCCTTCCTCCAGCTTGCAGTGGTTTTCCAATCCAGTAAAAGACTGCCATCACTAGCTACAGGTCAAAACAGTAAAGTTGGAATATGTCCAGGGGTGAGGCAGGGGCAGGTGATTGATGTTTCAATAAAAAACCTGGTCAAAACACAAGTATTGGAAACTGGAAGTGTGATGGCGTGTAATGAGACGGGACCTTTATTAACTGGTGGACATTCTCATTTACAGTTCTCATCATATAATTTGGAAAACAACAATAATTCATTGTTACCTAATTGTCTTAAAAAGGACAAACAATCATTGTTTGTAGACACTATGTAACACTAATAATTGCGTGTCTGTCAAACCATCAAACATCAGCGTACCCAGGTAGTACAACACTTTGTTAACAACTGGGAGACGCTCTACTACATTCAAAACAGTTAGGAGATCATGGAAGGAGGCTGGGACTGCATCAGGAAACTTAACCAAGAGATCAGCTGTGTCTCCTGTTTGGAATTCCTTTAATTTAAAAAAGAAATGACTCTCGGCCTCGTTCGTGGCTGTGCCACATATAATCTGTGTGGCCCGCCCAAGTAAAAGATGTGGGAAAATAAAGACAGGCTTCTTTCATGGCTTTGTGTGAATAACTCATACATAAGCAGGAGCTATGATTGCTTGAAAGAGTCTCACCAAGTCAGGGATAGTGTGTTAGATCGGACAAATCTTCAAGCAAATAGTGTGGCCACCAGTGGCAGCACTTAGAAGTCCAGTGAGGCCACTTACAAAGGCCAGCTGTCATACAGTGGTGCACCGAGAAGAGAGAGAAAATCAATGGCCATAATTGCTCAATAACAGTCTGACGATAGAGGTGTAGGGAGAGGGGACGCGGGTCACAGCAGACACAGAAACATGTATTTGCTCACAGTGTATTGGTGCCTATATATAATTTTCTTCCCCCTCTACCTTAAGTCCATTGCAACACAAGTATCACCTCCCCTAGCCCTTATAAGACCTCTTCCTATTGTGTTCCAATGTGGATTAAGGAAGATGAACAAATTCTAGTCTCTTCAGAGAAAATTAATACCAAAAAGGAATTTCACACTTAAATTATGTACACTCTCTGTATTATCTGTTTCATAAGAAACAATGACATAGACGCAGGGCTGACAAGACAGACAAGATGATCCCTACTTTGTTTCAGACAACAATAAGACAATATTCCTGAAAAGTCCAGCATCTGGTCTCCTCTGTTCCCAGATGTTACAGACGGTTGTTATAAGAAGAGGGGTTACTACACACACTAATAAACATGGCCCTGTCACAAATGTTTATTTTAGATGTGTTGCTGCATGAATTTCAAAATAACCTTACTTTCAAAAAAAAAAAGTACTGTAGGGTTTCTTACTTTAAACATTCGATTTTTTTTCTTTGTTCTATCAGAAATACAATAGGACTTTATTCGTTTTATTAAATCATTGCATTTTTTTATTTACATTTTTGTAACTGATTTAATTCAGGTTAAAATTGGTTCACGGTCACGACAAATGTGAAAATCAGTAAAAACTTTATGTTATGAGTTTTTTATGGTATATCTTCAAATGCTGTAACAATATAACTATATACTAGGCCTTTTGTCACGGTCTGTGTTGGCAGACCGTGGGGATGTGGGGAAAGGAGGACCCAGCCGCGGTACTCTGCAATGCAAACAGTGCTCTTTATTTACAGTGAAAACTGTACACACAATGATACATCCCCGTGTGCTCCCGACTTCCACTCCATGTCTTCTCCCAGTGTCTCCCTCGTGCCAGTGCACTCTGTGTCTGCTGCCCTCTAGTTCCAGCAATCCTCCTGGGAAAAACAGAGGCAGCCGTTAGTACCCTCAACTACACAAACAGACCAGCTGGAGACGTGACGGGGGGTCTCACGAAATGATCCCGCGCCGGTGGGAGCTCCAAGACTCTCCTATGTAGCTCCCCCGACGAGCCGGTGTGCGGCAGGAGCTTTGGGTGTGGCCAGTCCCCTAGCAGGGCCACACCCACCAGGCCTGCAGGTGCTTGACATCCAAACACATATATACACACACCCCCACACATACCTGCCTATACAGAAATGTGGACACAGAACAGCAGCACAGTATCACCTATAACATATAATAATATAATTCCTAACTGCTCAGGGACCCTGGGTCGCTCCGACCCAGGGTCCTGACACCTTTGGCAACATGAGTACCCAGGCTGTCTAAGCATTTGACCTTGACCTTCACTGTCAGCGCCCAAGGTCAAAGTTGACCTTGGAAAAGAAAAATAAGACCGTATTGATTAATATGTCATATGAAAGGGCATGGAGAGAGCTGTACAACACAGTTTTTATTTTTTCAATACAATGCCTTACAACATAACGGGCTGATGTCATCATAATGTTATAAAAACATCATAAGACAGTTTTAGTGTAGCCCTTGCCCTTCAGGGTGTCTTGTGCTCTCTGAGTGCTCTTGTTTATTTAAGAATATATATTACTAGAGGAAGTTGCATACACTTTTAAGTAAAATAACCACAGATAAATAAATAAATCCCAGGTGCCGTAGTGTTAATGTAAAGTCTCATAGTGAAGCCTTGAGTTGAGCATTTTTGACATCACCATATTAGTGTTTTCAAACCTGATGTAATGAAGGAGGTGGACTGACTGTGGAATTGGATAATAATTTGCTAAGATCACAAAAAGGGCAGTTTTCCCATAGACTTCAACCAAAAGTCAGATTGCAGTCATCAGCATTGCTACTGGTAACTATTAAAAAGAATATAGGCCTAAAGAATCGGCCCACTGGATTCACTTTTCCAATCTGGAACCCAAGGCCATCTTTTATAATCTCCATAAAAGAAAAAGAACAATCGTCTTAACTGAGTGCAGATCAGTTGTGCTTGCATATGAATCACCCTTCAAATTTTGAGTCATTGAAAACCCTGCTATCACCCAGCCATGGATGTGGGCCACAAACCAGTGTACTCCTAGTGCCGGTTCCCAACCTGCTGTATTTCTACTTTTTTCTGTCCTGGCAACCACTGATATTGAAGTTATGTCTGTCTCTCCCCTTTGGGCAATAAAATAACCACCCAGAGTCATTGCCAATATGACTGCTGAGTCACTATATTCTCATTGGTAACACTCAGAAGCAACGAGGGAACATTAGGATGTCCATTACTTGTTCAGTTTAGATGTAGAAACTGGATAAAATTCTTACTGACTGGTAAAGTCGGGAGGCAATCTTGCAGTGATAGTTTGTGGATAAAGCATCACTGAAAAAACAGTGTGAACAGCAGGAATGATTACATCAAGCAAATCCTTTTTGGCACCTGAGGATAGAGAAATTGCAAAACCATCCTCTAAACACAACTGAATGTGAACACGTTTTCCATGAGCATCAGCTTGGAAGTGACTTTTACTTTGTTACCCCAGCTTGTGTTAATTTTTCACAGCTGTCTGTGCCACCAGTCACCCTGATTTACTTAGGAGCCAGAAGAAGTGGTATCCTAGCAACAGAAGCAGATATCCCTACTTTGTTTGTTCTGTCACACAATGTGCTCGTGTGTGTTTATGTATATAGTGTGTGTGCGTGTGCCTGTGCTTTTCTACAGTGCGGTTGGGCATGTGTGTATGCACACATGAGAACGTTTTTCTGTGTGTGAGCTTCTCTGTGGAAACCTGATGTTAGAATGCAAACCGACACCTTACTCCTGTAATGGCTCTGGCTGTATTGACGTCTGGGAGAAAGCTGTTTACATAGTGGCCTCCACTCTTTTCCAATGGTCGTGATAATGCTGTCAGACAAGGCTTAGTGAGCCTGTTCCTCTGTCTCACCTCACCTGATGATGTTTATGCACTAACTTTAAAATGTGCTCTGTAGCAGCGGCATGCCAGTTCTCATCCAGTCCTAAACAGCCGGCCCTCGGTGAGGTCATTGGTGGAAGGACGCCCACTGACCCTGTACAGAAAATGTCAACATTCCCCATGTGGTCAATTTAAATCCATTGAGCAAGAATTTCATAATGTAATTTACAACAACTGGATCTAATAAACTGTAGAAGAATAGATGGAAAGTTTCCAGCAGTCTCTGTGAGGAATGCAGCGTGCTTTTCATTGAGCTGAATTGAATTACTGCTCTACCCCTTGGAACCTCTTCACATATCTCAAAGACCTCAAGGGGTGCATAACCTTGCTCAAGTATACTTTAATACTATAAATATTAAACCTCAGTGGAAATTTTAAGAATTCAGACAGCTTGGGATTTCTTGGCAGAAGATTTGTAAGGTGTTATAACAGTTAAAAAAGCAGAGCCTTTTATGACGGTTCTGCTGCAATAAAGCTGAGATTACTGTAAAATTAGCTTTGCTCATGCTTCATTATAACTTGTAAATGGTTACTGAAATGTTTCCTATGCATTGGCTTATTTGTGACAGCCTGCCACAATACAAATATTGACCCCCGCATATTGATTTCCAATTTCTTTACCATTTAAAATGGATAAAATCATATTTCATTGCAAACCTTATGCTCGTTGCATTGATTCGTTCAGCTCCTTCTGCCTGGCTGTTGTTTACTCTCCCTCTTTCTGTAGATTGTCCCTCCTCAGCAGCTGCACTTTGAATCATTTTTAAGCTCCTGCCTGAGTGCAGGTATGTGATCATAACTGTTTGTTTTTCTGTTTGTAAGTCAGCAAGATTACCTGAAAATCACTGGGCTGGATTTTACTGGACTTTGTGCAAAAGTGGAGCAGAGTGACCGGAAGATCCAAAATGATTTTGTGACTGATCTGGGTCACTTTCTTTAATAATGTGAGACAGGTGAGATGGGCCATGGTGGAGGAGACCCTTGAGTGCCGTTCTAGTAAAATAGAAGATGTGTTAATCACACATTTTTAGCTGAGCTGTAAATCCAGCAGTGAAAATGGTCAGATATAAAGGCAGGTTGGGTAGTTGGGATGTTGCAGTGAGGTGTTGGTGGATTTCTTTTTCTTTTTTTCCTGGGAGGTTGCTCTGTTCGTTCTTCCAGAAATGTGGTATCTAGCTTTCCTACTATGTAGTTGGCCAATGATAAAAACGATAAAATTGGACTGTCATCTGCGAGGTGTTATCATAAGATGGGTACACTGCAGTCTGCCCCAGGATTACATAATCTTCTATACTGTCCCAAATTTACACCAACTACTTTTTATAGGTCAATTGATAATATTAGGTTGGACCTCTTTTAAAATCGCCTCAATTCTTCATGAAATAGATCGAACAAGGTGTTCAAAACATTCCTCAAAGGTCAATATTGACATGATGTTACGCATTTGCTACAGATTTGTCAGCTGCACATCCTTGGTATAAATTCTCTGTTCCACCACATCCCAAAGGTTTTTTATTATTATTATTATTATTAAGAAACCAGTTGAAGCAGGGTAATGAATGTTGTCACAAAGCTTAATTTTAGAGTCGTTATCACAAGATGGGCACACTCTCTGTAAACTCTAGAGATGGGTTATGTGGGAACATCCCAGTAGATCAGCAGTGTCTGATATACTCAGACCAGCCCATCAACCACCATGCAGCATATAATTACATTACGTGAATGTATTAACCTGATTGTATACAGTTAATGGGAGCTGCAAGAACCAGAATTTCCATTAAGGAAAGTGTTAGACCCGGTGAGGGGTTGGGTTGATTGATTGATATAGTGCTATCAACCTGCTATTATAAAACAAATCACGATGAGGAGGGTGACAGAGAAAGACACTGAGGAGTTATTTCCCACTTCCAGCATGAATTGAAATCAGTGAGTGTGTGTGAGTGTGTGTGTGTGTGTGTGTGTGTGTGCCAGTGGGAAAGCCTTGACTTGCAACTGGCCTCAATTTCATATGGTAATTAATTTAGCTTAGCTTTTATCAGTGGACATCAGTGCGCAGATATTAGGTGAACAGCAAAATGGTAAGTCATAACATTTACCTGCTTCTTTAGCTGCTTTTTAAACTTCTTGGTAGTTTTTTAGCCAGTTTATAGATGCATAAAACTGAGCAACAGGAATAGCGCAGGTTACCTTAGCATTTGTGGCCTTTGTTTTGAAATTAGAAATAAAAAGAACTGAAACCAGAGGAAAACAGAATAAAGCTAGTTTGTGTGTACTCAATACTGCTGTCTTTAATTTATGTTAATCCTGAATTTAATGGCTGGTTCTTTTTCTGGAATATTTCAGTGACACAACTCCTAATTTGACACTTCAGTGTTTTTCACATTTATGAAAATAAATGATACAAATGTACCAAAATGTAGCTCACATAGGCTTCCAAACCAAGGTACATACTGTTACTAACAAAAGCCTTTGCAGCCTCATCTGGATAAGAAAATGCTTCTGCTTTGTAAGTTATTTGTAGCTCTTTGGAAAGCAGATTTGCAGGTGCAAGAGCATTTTTTTGTGCTCATTTTAGAGACCATGTTGGAACTAAAGGGTAAAATTGTGGAAAAACAACTATAATTATTAGGGGTGCAACGATACTCGTATTGATATTGAACCGTTCGATACAGTGCTTTCGGTTCGGTACGCATATGTATGAACAATACAACATTTTTTATTTATTTTATCAACTTTCCTTCTGACGATGCTGTCTGTGTTGAGAGCTCAGTGGATCTGCGCTCGACAGTACAGCCTAGGCTGCACTGTCGAGCGCAGATCCACTGAGCGCAGCACAAGCTAGCGAGACAGAAGCTAAGCCCGTTGCAACATGGCAAATTGAGCCTCCCCCACCCTCATTCAGATCTGGCGTTTGGAACTATTTTGGTCTTCATGTGACGTATGACCCTGAAGGTAAGCGCGTCATGGACAAAAGTAAAACATTATGTCGGATGTGCCACGCAATGTTCAATTACATGGGTGGGAACTGTTTGCTTGTTGACGTGTTGACGCCGTCCAGCCCCACGCACGGGGCGATCCGCGGTAGCTCGTTAACGGAGATTTGCCGTGTTGTGGCGTTAACGTCATTTCAGATTAACGCTGACAGCACTAGTGGGAACACAACGAATATGACTGCACATTTACTCCGACATCATCCTAGTACAAAGACAAGTGGAAGCAGACAAAAACAACAAGCACGCATGCTACAAACTTTACCCGAGCCATTTAGACAGCCGTTAGTACAGGATTCTCCTTATGGGGACCTGATATGTTTAATATGCTGCTGAGAATATAGCCCAGAAGAAGCGTATAGTATAGCTTTTATTTTGAAAGAGCCATTTCTCTGTAATAAACTCTCTTTTCCAAAGATGAGTGATTCCTCCATCAGAAAGATTTATTTATTTATTACTTTGTTGTTTCAGCAACATTAAATTTAAAAACTGTACTTTTGAGTTAAAATATATATTTATAATTTTAATAAATGACATTAAAAAAGCGTGAACATTTTTTTGTATCGAAAAAATATCGAACCGGGACACCAAAGTATTGAACCGAACCGTGAATTTTGTGTATCGTTGCGCCCCTAATAATTATCATACACTTGAAAACAAAGAAGTTTTGGTGTTTGTGACAGCTGCAGTGATCCCCCCCAAACATACGTAGTGTTTTTAAGTGATTTCTTGCAGAGGGTTTTTGTATAGAAACCTGCAGATGCAAAACAAAATTTAGAAGACTGTAATGCAGTTATTTTTCTCCCTGTAGATCCAGGAGCATTTGTCCGCTGTAACCGTGTGATAATGCTTTTGATTTGAGGCATCAGTAGCACAATACTGAAAATAGGATGAAGGCTCCCCAATTATTAAACAGTGCAGTGTTCTTTTTCAAACACGATTTTCAGATAAACACAGCTGGAAAACAGCCAGCAGGCATCTTTATTCACCGGGACCGATCCTTTGTTTATATCGTTAGTGCCGCCCTGTTCCAACTCCCCGTCCCCAACACCGAGTTTGTCCTGATAATTGAAACTGTGTGAAGAAATGTGATTTCTGATAAGGTTAATCTTCACAGTGATTAAGCTCCTATAATCTCACAGATAGACGGGATCACACGCTTGATGGTTGAGATAACAGGCTGGGTACAACAATACACCCCACCCCCACCACCGTTTTTTTTCTCGTCCCTGAAACACTTGAAAGAACTTCCACATGCACATATTCATTTAGATCTTACTTAAAATGTAGCGAGACATACCTAGTAGCACTGCCAGCATCTGTTCTTGTTAAATTGCAGATTTTTATTGATCTGATCTTTGGCCCACATTCCTTGAAAATTTACTGCTGTGGGAGGAAAACGCAGAGGGTGTGGGCTTTTAAAGAGGATTGCTAGTTCAGGTAGTTAATACCAGAGGTTTGGGGTTTTTTTTCTATCTCTCTCAAATTTGCCAAAAGTAGTATGCAGAGGGAATTGCAATGAAACGATTTCTATAGTCTAGTCAGCATGGTCTGAGCCTTTGTGATTTAAGATGGATTGTGTGAGAGCCAAATTGGCTGCAGATGGGTAGGGGGTCTGCAGCTTCATAACCTCACAGCTTATACGTATGGATTATCTGTGGTAAGAGTGCTATAAATTACACACGGGAGCTTTCTCATACTCTGACCTGGCAACCCCAACCTGGCCAGTGTAATGGGATAGCTTGAGGAGCTGGTGGTTTCAATTAAGGAGTGCTTTCTTGGTGATGTCATCCTTCTACCACAGGGCTCATACCTGACTCTTAGACAGGATCTTTGCCTTTCAAATGGTTGTGTCATTGGAGTTAAATGTTTTGTTAATGAGCACAGGTCTTGTATTGATGTTTTCTTAACATCCACTGTATAATCCAGCCATTTCAGTGCTCTGCACCAATTTAGCTTTGGTTACGTAACAGAGCTGTTCCCCTGTCACTGTTTAACAGGAGAAGAATGTATTACTTAATCCCAGGTGATAAAATGGTACAAACAGGACTCGCCTGTAATGCCAAAGATAATAACAGCGACCAAAAAAGCTAGATTAATCCCCTATACCGGGTAAAGCTAGCATGTCACAATTTTGCTATAACTATGCACAGGGATTTCAGATCTAGGATGATCTTTGAATAGTTCCCAGGAACAATTGAGTAGTGGTTTGCTTGAAACTTTTTTTAATAATGGGTTGCATTAAAACAGGTGCTGTGCATCAAAAGACAGCAGGGCTTTGCTTATATTCAACAACATAATGGAGATAAAAACAATTATTGTGCTGCATTCTTTTATTGCCATTGTCTTCTTATTTGTTTTGTGTTTAAACATGGAGCACACCCCATTTCCTCTACAGCAGGTATTTTCTCCCCTAGAAGGCCAAACATTACTGGTCAGGCTGTTGAAGACTAAGGTCCGATTGAGCCAAGGTGACAAAACAGAGACTATTAGAAAGAAGAAAGGTAAACCATTATAGTTAGTTTCAGTCATTGTGGTTTCACTATGCAGTAAATTCATGTTTTAGACTTTCTGTGATAAATAATTATCACTGTTTTGTACCAGCCCTAGCTTGCAACATTGATAAAGTAAAATCAAGCTAATAAGCTTGTATTTCTTTATCCATCCATCCAGTTTAGGGTTGCTTGTGGGCTAGAGTCAGTCACCAGCTACCACTGGGTCCATCCTGGAAAGGTTGCCTGTCTATCACAGGGCTCAGTTCATGCTTGCTGTACAGTAAGGCATTTCAGCGATATGTGAATGCACAGAGGGTCCCAGATGATGAAAAGGGAGATGACTGTAACAGTTAAAAGAGTTGAGATGTTCTGGAGAAAAACTTCTCTGTTCTATTCAGATACCAGTGCTGATGGTGCAACTGACAGGTTGCAAAACCCGCTGAGTCCTGCATAGCTTCAAGTGTCAGTATAATGACACTATTTTCTCTTTATACATACAATATGGGGTATTTCTGACATCACATTACTTTCCAAGTTTGCATGCAGTGAGCAACGTATCCACCAGAACCACAGACTTTAGTAAGTAAGTGTAAAGTGCTCAAACTGACTAGTAAAGCACTATATACCGTTTACATTTAGATGAACACAATTAGAAGACAGACAGGAATTCCCTTTGATGTTCTTTGTAATTGTTTTCTCACTTGTGACAAAACAGGAAAACCTTTCACATATAGTTGATGAGATAAGTGTGTAAGACGTTGACAAATGTGTCAAGCATCACGAATGGACTCAGATTTTTTTCACACATTCTAACAGATTTACAGCATTTCTTTTCCTTTTTTGAGACATTTGATATCCTACTACAAATGTGCGAAATTACCGGAAATGACCTAATCTAACATTCACCCTTTGAAGGCTAGCGCTGCCATTTTTGTTGTGCATTCTCAAACATTTCCAAGCCTTGGGAATGGGATCTTTTTTGAGAAATCTAGATGAAATATTTGAAGAATAAGAGATTGAACAGAGGCACAGATGCAGTGGAAGATGCGGAAAGGCAGACAATGTGTGTATTTTAATTTTACTAGTTTGTTTTGACTTGTCATGCATAAAAACACAAATGAAATTACACAATAGTGACTGGAATGTAAAAGTAAAGCTATTGAGGGCACTGAAATATGTACATTTTATATGCAAATAAACACACAAGTTGAAAAAGCTCATGCTTAAATACATTGCTACTTTTAATTATTATTTAATTATGCCAGTTTAACTGTAGAAAGCAAATACCCGACACACCTTTCTGCACAGTCAATCTCATCTGTTTTTAATCAAACCCATGACAATGACTATTGAACAATGTGACCTCAGTGGTACAAACACTGACTGTTGTCGGGGGTTAGGGAGGTGCACCAGACAATCCATGCTCCAAAGGTTTTACATTGAGATTCAAGCATGTCAGGAAACAGTTGCTTCCTTATATTTTTCTCAGTCTGGCACAGAAAGAACAATTTGTCTTATACTGCCAAAATCAGCAGTACATGGTACCAGGAGTTTATCGCAAAGATTAAGTTGAAAAGTAAATATTTGCAGAAAAGTGATGAAAAGGTTACTGTGAAAGGCTGACACGCAGGTGACGAGAAACCACAATAAATCTGAAAGCTTTGAGCAAACTTTCACTGCGTAGAGCAATTTTTATGACTGTGTTGGCTTTACTGAATTCTCTCAAGGTTCATTCAGAACAGCTTGTTTACTTCTCCTTGACATAGTTCTTTTTAAAACAGTGACATCTTGTACTAACAAGCAAGTTTTAATCATTAAAAAACAAAAAATAAACTCTCAAATTCACTTGAAGTGTGCAAGCACAATCCATTTGAAGATGCATGAACTCAAATCATTATGTAGTTAATACAGTGGAAGCAGAACATAATCTTTTTGTGAAAGTGTTTCTGTACCATTGAGGTGACAGGTTGAGATGGCATCATGTACAGAAATTGCTCCCACTGCCAAAATGTCATAGCTTTAACCTAACATGCCAGATCAAACACCCATGGTCAAAGATGTGATGTCTGGAATAACAGTTCAGGGTGTGCTCACGACTTCTCGCAGTTGAGGTCTGCTGTTTCATAATGTGTGTGTCTCAGTGTGGTGGATGGTTTTGGCATGGAGACTGAATATATGGTCTAACTATGTTAAACTGGGATGTTTTTGATTGTCTTTGCAATATAGTTCTGTGTTGTTGTTCTATGTAGGTCTCTTGGTTTATTTTAGTGTAAGATGAGTTTTGTGTTTGAGTTCCAGTCTTCTGTTTATGTTTTATATTGCTAGCGCCTCTGAGCTTTATTATCTGTATTTCTAGTTCGTGGAATCCTTGTTTGATTATGTTAGCTCCCTTTCGTGTCCTCGTCTCGTCTCTGTGTTCATGTGTCTCAGTTCAGGTCAGTTTCCTGTTTTATTTTAATGACCCCTTGCCTCTTGTGCTTTGCAATCAGTTCTACTTCCCCTGTCTAATTATCTGCTTCAGCTTCTCTCTTGCGATATGTTTTCTCTGTTGAGTCAAAGGGGTGATTTTATTTCCTTGTCTTGTTACTCATAATATGCTGTATAATTTTTTTTAGTTTAATAAAACCAATTTTCAGTTCAATTCAATTTTATTTATATAGTGACAAATCAAATCGCAACAGTTGCCTCAAGGTGCTTTATATTGTAAGGTAAAGACTCTACAAAAATACCAAACAATCATATGACCCACTATGAGCGAGTGCTTTGGTGACAGTGGGAAGGAAAAACTGACTTTCAACAGGAAGAAACCTCCTTTTAGTTTATTTTCTTCTGTTTCTGAGACCTGCTTTTTGGTCTGTGTAGTATTTTTATGTTTAGCATAGCCGGCTGAAGGACCAGTGAGATTATGCGATGACATTGAGTACCTTATCCATCTGGCTGTCCCTCTACAATCCTCCTCCATTATTGGTCAGACGTTTTTGTGAAACAGTTATCACCTAATGCAGCGGTCCCCAACCTTTTTTACGGTTTAATGTCAAACAATATTTTCACAAACTGGCCTTTAAGGTGTCGCGGATAAATACAACAAAATAAAATGATACGACCAAGACAAAAACGGTGGTATTTTGTAAATCGAATAATAAACACGCATTCACTGTGTAATTGGGTAACTTTATTAGCAGCGTCCTCCTTAAATGCGCCAACAACATTGAGAGTGACGTCCTCCTCTCTGCCCCTTAATGCTCTCTGGTCGCTATGGTAACGCGCAAATATTTCTTTCAAAATAAGACGCACAACTACAACATCGGAAAAGACACAGGGATATTGAGTTAATGATAAAAACTCTGAAAACATTAAAATTTCACACCCGAGCCTCAACTCTCGCGGGCCAGTACAAAATGGACTGGTACCTGTCCATGGCCCGGGGGTTGGGGACCGCTGACCTAATGGGTGTTAACCCAATTTGTGCTCAAGGACAAAGTTGTTGCTTCATGTTTCACTAGCACTTTTCCATTTTCACAAGGATCTCTACCCGTTCTAAAACAGTCAAGTTTGCAAGTGTCCTTGACTTTTCAATGTATTTTAATTCTCAGTAGTTTGTGCAGGCATGAAAATAAAATGTATCACTTTCTTTCTGTACTTCACACATTACCGTAACCTGTGAATTGTGATGTCTCATGTGCTAGATGAGATACATCATCACTGATCTGCTGGTTTATGTTAGCTGAAGTTGTGTAGAAATGTAACACACAACTTCAGTGTCTGACTTTCATCTAGTCATGTGCAGTACTGTGAAAAAGTCTTCAAATGCTTCTCATTTGTTTATATTTTGCCAAGAAAATGCAGAATATGTGCAGCAATTCATTGAAATATGTAAATATAGATTTAAATAGAGAATATAAGGAAACAATACTCAATAACTGAAATTGATAAAACCCAAGATGTCAGCCAGTTTACCCTAACCAGTGAATCAAACCCCAGATCTGCTGGTAAGTTATGAAGTCAGGCAAATAAAAGAGGAAGAACATCACAACTTTGAACTTTATGAAACTTAACTCTAGTAACTTCCTCTAGTGAGCTTTGCCACAGTGAAGCTAAAAATGTCTCCAGAACAGATGGCCTTCCTGATCAGTTTCTGCACATATTTCTCTTTGGCTGTAGTGAATATTTTTTCCAACTACAACAAAATACTAAAGATTTGTTTCCTGTGTAAAAGGAGCGAACTTTCCTCAAGAAGTGTCCCTCACTTTTGGTCAGATGTATTTTAGGAGACAAACCCTGCAGACTCATACACCTCAGCTGCTCCAGTAATCACTAGCCAGACTCCTGGGGTGTCTGGCTGCTTCATGGCTCATTGTGAAGACAGCTTGATGTAATGCTGCATGATGCATGCATGTATGATGAATTCAGTGTGTCTGTGAAACATTTAACTGGTTGGACCACAGGCTCTAACAGTGTGTGACACCTCATTAAGGACAAATGGACATCATATAAATTTAATTGGGATTGTGCTGCATTTCTTTCTGTAGAAATTTAGAGCTGTAATTTGGAGTTTGTGTGTGTTTTACTGGAACCAATTCACTTAAACTCCTCTCTGTTGCAGGTTTGAGCTATATTTTATTCATCTAAAATCCAATTTTTTAAAAAAGGAACTGCACTTTGTTGCACTTTTTCAATTTTGTTTTCCATGTTTGTGTGATTTTTATATTTATATCTACAAAACTGTCGCAGGTGGAGTTGACCCTTTGTGTTCAGTGTCTTCATGTAACTTCAAACATTGCTGAATGAGCTGAGCAGAGACCTGTGCAATGAAACAGGATTTGGGTCTATCGCGGTAACTCGGGGGTTAACGCTGGGTTTTCAGTATTATGAAGGGAGCTCATTTCTAACTGGGGAACATTGCCATGGTAACTATGCTTTAGCCCTGACCCGCTCTGGAGCAGGTTATGTTCAATATTAGAGATCAACACATATGGTATTACTGCCTACTGACCTTCAGTGCTCTGGAAAATAATGTAATTCCTGGAAGATTCCTTGGACTTCTGTGTAGATAGGAGCGTCTTCCTCTACACATCAGACAGGCTCATACTGTCAATCTTTTTAAATCTTATCTTAAAACACATTTTTATTTACTGGCTTTTAATACAGCATGAGAGTTATTTGTTAATTCATATTTGGTGTTTGCTTTTAATACTCTAAGTTGTTTTATTATGTATGTTGTATTCTTGTACAGCACTTTGGTCAACGCTCCTGTTGTAATTAAATGTGCTATATAAATAATTAAACTATTAAACTATTGTTTTTTAATAGCAACTAAAGTTTCACAGTTCTGTTTCTTTGTGCTTGCTGAGTTTATTTTATTCCTCCTGTGTTCCCTGTCCCATTCCCTTTTGTCAGCTTTACTATGTTCAGTTCATTCATGTGTATCCACATTGAGTTAGAACTATTTTATTTTTGATAGTGACTACTGTCTCTAGTGTGTGTCTTTGTCTTTACCTGTGTCTTGTTACCCTGTTTTTATTTTCTATTTCCTGATTACCCCTTTTTTGTATACACACTGCTGTTTTTTTGTTTCTCTTGTGCGTTCCCTTCCCTTGTGTGTTTCTGGTTGTGTACACATTTGGATTTTGTCACTTTATTTATAATCTAATTCCATGCTCCATGACACAAAGTCTTTGTGTCAGTCAGTTTATTTTCCTCAGTAAGAAATGGAGATTCCTCGACACACAGCTTCATTCACATGTTTTGTTGTTGTTGTTCTGTAAGCATTACAATGTGATCTTACAACAAGGCACATATTTTTAGTTATGGAGCTAATGTCAATTTTATTGGAATGCTATATGTATTCTTTTCTTGCTCTCATACCATTCAATATCCCTAATACAATAAAAACCATAGTATAGCCATGTAATGGAGACCAGGGCTTCCATTACCTCGTTTGTATTTTTATTAATTCATTGACTGATTGGGAATTAAAAACAACATAATAAAGAAAACACACATTATTTCTTATGAATTCTTTATCAGGTTTATTTGATGTAGGATTAAATTAACGGCTTCTAAAGGTGAAGAGGCAAGGGGACTGGCCATCCTACCTGTGTCAGAAAAGAGCCGAAGTTAGAGCGGTTTACATTTAATCATTTGTCGTAAAAAGAGAATTGGTAACAGTACTCACCTGTCCTGGTTGCTTCTTGCAGGAGCAAAAGAGTGAAAGCAGCTCCTGGAGCAGACCAGTGTGCCAGGTTAGGGGAGTATGGTTAAGAAGGGTTTTAATTTAGATAGTAATGGTTGAAGCTTATGGTTTTGACTTGTTTATAGTACGTGTTGCAAATGTAAAACAAAAATGTATATTTTTGTATATTTTTTTGTATATTTTTGTAACAAAAATGTATATTTTGTTATGTTTTTTTTTTTTTTGCCTGTCCCGTTTGGTTCTTTTGCATCAGAATTATTGTCTAAATGTGAAGAAAGATGCCCAACAGATTTACTTTACCAAATGGACCATCTCAGCCTTGCCGTAATGGTCTATTTGATTCACCTTTTATTGTTTATTTTATTTTCACTTGCTAAATACGGGACAGATTTGACTGGGGGAAAGAAAGAGGGAAAGAAAAACAGCGGGGAAGGGGGACGGGGATAAAGGGCAAAAAACAAAAACCAACAAAATAAGCAGACAAAAAATCCATCTATCAATCACCTGGATCACCTGTTGAGAAAGAAAAAAGAAAACAAGCAAAGAAAAAAAAAGAGCAATATAATAAACAACATCATGATTTATGGGAATATGACAGTAAATACTAAATATTAAACATTATTGTGCAGCACGTAAGATCGACAGCACACAGTGTGCTTTGAGGTAGGAGCCAAAAAGGGTGTAGTTTGTGGGTGTGATCACCCGTGTGTACACCTGTGAGCATGGACGCGCTTGTTTTTAAAAGGTTCCTTCATGTAATGATCTGCTAGAGGGTGTGGGGGGGCCACAGCCCCGTCCACCAGGGCATAAAGCAGGTATGGAGGAGATCAAGACTCCAGACATCCAGAGGCCCCCAGAACACAAGAGACCAAGGAAGACCAAGGGGGGGGGGGTAGCCTCCTCTGCACCCTGGTGACACACTTTTACCCCAAGGCCCTGCATGTGTGGGTGGTTGTGGTGGAGCAGGAAGAGGGAGGCAGCTGGAGATGGGGAGGGAAGGAAGGGAGGGGCAAGTGACCCCTCCCTGGGGCCAGCTCCCCCGCTGACCCCAGTAGGCACCCCCATACTCCGCGACCCGCCAGGGAAAGGGGGCCCAGGCCCATCCGGATCGGGGCCCAGAACAGCAGCGCCGCCCGGCCCCATAGAGCCCGGGACAGCCCATCCAACCCCACCACAGAGAAAACTGCACCCACCCCATCATCCACTCATCTTCCAGACTACACAAGACAATAGACGCCCAGGCTGAGATCTTCCTCCACCTCTCCTGTATCTCCCCCTCCTGCAGAGAGTTCCTGAAGAGAGGAAAGCTCCTGCAAGGTGTAACAGCCTCCCCCACCAGTTGAAGAGCCCCCCAGGTTGCTCGATGCACCGGCGGCACCCTGCGCCAGGACCGGGCCCCCATACACCCACCCGCCCACAACCCCGGCAACACACCAACCAGGACCCAAGCCCCCAAGGCCCAGCTAGGGACCCAGGCCAGGGATGGAGCACCCCCACAACCCCACGCCCGTCCCGGACCCACCCAGGTTACCAGGTCAGTAACCCATGTCCGTCAGCACAGACCCTCCCCTAGCCCCGCTGCACGCAGCCACGAGGAAGCCGTCACCTAAGAGCCAACAGAGCCCTTAATAGGCCATGACCGCAACCCCCGGGTTGAGCCCCCCAAGGAAGAGGTTGTTGGAAATATGTATATTTTTGTTATGGGTTCTAATGTTATTGTATGTTTGTTTGTGTGGAGGGTTATGTTTTCATTTTGATTAGTTAACTCCATACTTTGGCTAGTCCGGATGCTCACCTGAATAGGTAGAGTATAAAAGGAAGCCATTTCTTTTAGTGGGTGTTGGTGGTTGTGCTGTGTTAACATGTGCCTTCTTTGATAAAGTTTTCCAGTCCATGGACATATTTTATTCCAGGCTCGCATCATATTATTGGAAGGGACCTATGACCGCCGGCCAAAAAAGACGAGCCACCTGCAATTAAAAAAGAAAAAGATAAACAGAAATAAAAAGTAAAACAACACAAAAACATGCTACTAACTTCTAGATTTCAGAATGAGAAAATATGTGAAAGACGATGATACAAGAGGCTAAAAAACAAGAGAAATGGGCAAAGCCAAACAAAAGTTGTGTGGAAGAATGACAAGTGAAAACTCTGCCAGGTAAAGGTAGTATTATTTGAGAGCGGGTTTGGGTCTGTCTTTGAATAATAGCCAAACTGTCATGGTGCTATGCCGTTGACCCAGCGTTTTGTGTTTTATATGATTATTGTCTTCTGTTCTAGTTTATTCTGATGTTGGTATTCTGTGTCCTCCCCTTGTGCCCTGTTCGTGTTGTGGATTTTCTGTTTTATTTTGAAGGTCTGTGTTTGTTGTCACTGTGTTCATCCTGTGTTACCCTGTGTTTCTTGGTATCCTGTTCCTTAGTCTGCGTCTGCCCCTCACTCCGTTTCGTGATGATTTCAGGTTTGCTCTTTAGTTTTTCCCAGTTTAGGTTTTCTTCAGTAACTGCTCGTGCTTCATTGCCCGTTTTTGTCACTCTGCCACTCTGTAAATAAACTCTCACTCATATCATCCGTCGCTTGCCTGCATTTTGGGTCCTTTCCTCCAGAGGCGGAGCCAGACATTTGAAACACCCGGGGCTTAGCCCTAAAGGGTAGTATGCATGCGGGATTTTTTTTTTTTTTTTTTGGGGGGGGGGGGGTAGAAATGACTGAAAGATTAATAGGCTCTGTTTTGACTTTTGTTCAAAAAAGAATGACTTCATATAGGGAAAAATATTTATCACATGTGCAAGACACCTTAAACTAGTTTTTTAATTAAGCAGCGAGGCAGAACAAGGTCAGGGCTGTATCAAGACACGAGGACTAAACCCCAATTCAACCAGACGCAGAACTGATCCGGAATTAAAACAGGACTACAACAGTTTAAAACCAGGACTACTGAGGACTTAACCAAGACAGAACCAGAATCAGAACTAGATGATAGCAGCACTAAAAATCATCATAGACCTGCACTACACTTATTTTTTTAATTCTACCAAAGTACAATATTTAGATTGAGAAAAGTTTATATAATTATGTAGCCTTGTTGTGCAAACAAGCTGCATAACTTAATAAATATAGAATTTGAAAAATAGCAAACCTAAAAAGAAACACTAGGTACGAGATACATGAGTACCTATGATACAGTTATACTTTTGGTAAACAACCATTTGACTAACATGTGTGTCTCACCTGCTCTTGTTCATCTCTGTTCTGTCCTCATTCTCCATCTCCCTCTCTGTTCCTCTCTCCCTCTTTGTGCTGACAATCATCAAATATACAGTTGAAACCACATATTTATGTACTCTTCAGATCAAAACACAAACACTTTTTTAATTGTAAGATCAAATCAGACTAAATGTTTATTTTTTTAGATTGATAAATATAAAAAACATATTTGTTAACTTTAAGAGTAAAGAGAGAAACTATCTGTATTTCTTAATTGTAAATGGCACCAAATTGTATTCAAACTGAGCCACATTTATGGAGCTCCACAGTTCTTTTCCTGGTGTTTTGGTTGACATCTCTTGATTTTCCCATGTCACAGAAACAGGCTCTGTGTTTTGCCTTATATGCATCCACAGCTGTGCCACCACTTTACTCACATGGACTCTACTAACCTATCAGAAGCTTCTTCAGCTCAGAATGGAATCGTCTGGAGTTTTCTTATTATTTAACAATAAACTTAGTGTATATGTACTCCTAAATTTGATGAAAGTGATAAAAAATAGACAGCTCTGTCTCTCTTTATTCTGACATTTAACTAATTCAAAATATATTTCAATATTTATCTAAAACAAAAGTTTAATCTAAATTGATGTTGTACAGTAAAAATGTTTTATGTTTTCTCCCTAAAGTGTATGTAAATATCTGGTTACAAATGTGAATATCCTGCTGTGTACTGAAATCCCTCTTGTTTTGCATAGAAATATACTGAACAACATACAAAGCATAATATATAAAATAACATTTACCTGAGTTTTTCTTTGAAAGAACCCTCGAATGTCCATTCTTATGTTTCAGTACATAACTGAAACCGATTTAGTCGGGGAGGGTAAGAACTGAAAATATGAAATAAACACACGTAAGCTAAGACTCTCTAAAAAAAAATAGCATTTGTTCGGCTTTTCATTTTGCCATTTGTTGATTCACTTGAAGAGCAAGTAACGTAATATTGGTCAAGTGATCAGTTTCATATCAATCTTTCGTGATGCACCGTCATATTTACATTATTTGTACGGTACGAATGATTTGCTTTGGTACCTTGTCAAACTTAAGCTCTCCTTAGTATGCCTGGCTCCGTCTCTCCAACAGCGCACTCACGGGCAGCAGCTGCCCCGCCCCCTCGCTCAGTCGCTTAGTGCCTGAGCTCGGATCATACCAATATCAGGGGGGGATTCACGCACAGTCGTAAATTCCCACAGTGTGCACTATGTGCTTCGAATATTGTGTGTACTTTTTGTTTTATACAGTTGTCAGCCAGGCATCTAACTATGAAAAAATTACACTCCAAAATACCCCGGGCTTCTGACAAAACAACCCGGGCTTAAGCCCCGTAAGCCACCCCCCCGCTCCGCCCCTGCTTTCCTCCAACACCACACGGCTCGCCACGGCAGCCGTGACACAAACAGCTCCCACTGGATATCAATGGCCGTTAATAACTGGCACTTGTGTTTCAATTGAGCGTATGAAACAACTAGTAATGTGTCGCTGGTCTTGGCAAGTTCGCCCTACCTTCAAGTTGATGGAATTACTTTCTTATGGATGAAAGCCTGGCTGTCTGAATCCATGATTTTAAGACTGTCACTGGTACACAGCATGTTCAAAGAGAGAATGCTCATGAAACATGAAACACCATATGAATATGTTAGCAAGGTTGCAGTCTTGATCTCTATGGTGTGACTTCTTTAAAGACAGGCTGCAAAAATCTGCAGCCTTGATGATGAGATGGTTGTTTAGCTGATACATTAAAAAAAAATCCTAGCTTTTATGTCACACTGTGAAAGTGACAAATTCCCCACTGTTAATTAATTGCTTCAGCTAGGACTGCACATTAATGTACAACGGTGGAACAAGATTTAAACTATCCGAACAAGCAGCTGACAAAAACCCAGCACTAATCTTGTTAATTTTAACGAACAAGTAGCTCTGGGTTCTGACCTTGCATGTAATTTGTCTCGGTGAAAGTGACTCATCCTTCTGAGACAAAAATGCCAGCTTCTGTTGTTTGATCATTTGAATCTATAGAAGCTAAACACACTTTACAATAACAAGTGACATGCCAGCCAATTGCAGTCAACGCTGAGAAAGTAATCAGTGTTTGATTAGATGTAATGCTTCTTGTATTGATCCCTCTGGGCACCAGGAGGCCACTTCAAGTGCTGTGAATGAGAAGAATTCGATCGTCCGATGAGGTTAAACACAGGCTGTTACTGCAGAGTGGCCTGTCTTGAACAACAGGAATGACAGGCAGGAATGAGATAACTGCCGGTGATCGGTGGTTGAATCAACGTTTATCCACTTCTGCCAATGTGTCGCTGATATATCAGACGGAAATGCTGTCAGGCCTTTTTGGTAGCTTTTTTTTTTGGCTGTCAGTGTCAGAACCGATTATTCTTTCAAGAGATTTGAAGACAACTGTGAGATGCAAAAGTCTCACAGTTGCTTTGATTTGATGAGATGTGACAGAATAAAGTCTGGGGAAAAATCTGGAAATATTGGTGTGATGCCTGGTGAGGCATAAGATGATTTACAGATAATGCTTTACTCTAAATTTTATGTTTTCAGCTTTTTGTGAACTTCCAGTCATGCTAACAGGTGTGAAAAACAGTTAAAAAATGACAGCCCGTTGCTAATGATGCTTATAACGCGTTATTTGAAACGCGTTACTGTAATCTGATTACTTTTTTTAGGTAACGAGTAAAGTAAGGGATTACTATTGCAAAAATGGTAATTAGATTACCGTTACTTCCGGTAGGAACGCTGCGTTACTGCGTTACTAAAACAGCTGTGTGCAGATCAACAGTGTTTAAAGCGTGGAAGTACTGACCTTACTTTGAGTTTGATTCCATAAAAAGTGACAAAAACATTAGTGCCCGCTGTGCGTGGGAAGAAAACTTCTTTTTACAGCGAAAAAACCCCCTAAACTTCCAAGCAAGCACCGAGTAGCTACGACTAATGGGAAACTCACAGAGAAACTCGCTGATTCTTCCACTGACCGCTGCGGCACACCTGCACCAGGGTAACCCTCCGCCTACCCCACTCCTGCTTTACAGGTGAAAATAGAGCAACAGGACCGCTGAGTCTTTGACTTTATTTATTTTCTGCTGTGTTTTACTTGCATCTATTTGAAAGACTGAGTGTAAACACAAAAAATATTTTATTTTATGTGCTGGAATGTGCAGAAAATAGGTTTAAATGTTAAACTAATTTCTTCCAGTCAGAGAATGTTGCATATAATTCAATTTTTGCTTGATGCATAAAGTTAAAAGATTAAAACTAATAAAACAAGTTTTAAAAACATGCTTTTCCATTTGATTACATTCTGTATGATAGATTATGCAGAAAAAGTAGAATTGGGCTGAAAGATCTATCGCTCTATCACCTCTTCAGGTTGTAAATCGTGTTTTTAAAAAGAAACTAAGTAACTAAGTAATTAATTACTTTTGAAAATAAGTAATCAGTAAAGTAACGGGATTACTTTTTTGGGGAAGTAATCGGTAATTAGTTACTGATTACTTTTTTCAAGTAACTTGACCAACACTGCTTGTAACACTGTTGAGCTCATAGTTTCCAAGCAAGTTAATTTTCCTTTCAGCCTTTCATTAACACATGACAAACTGTGAATAAGTTGAGATAATTTCACTGTCAGATAATAACAGTTGAACCTTCAGATGGATGAGATTTCTCTGCCTCTACACTAACACAAACAACCGTTTATTTTCCATAATATTCACATCATATTAGAAGACTTATTTTCCTACATAATCGCTGTTTTGGTCGATGCATTTTTGTAGATGCTGTGGCAGTTTTACAATGCCCATGTCATACCCGCGCTGCCGCAGAATCGCCTTCCAGACAAATGTTCTTTTAACTTTGGGAACAGGTGGTAGTCACTGGGTGCGGAGTCCGACTGTAGGGTGGGTCGGGGATATAGTTCACAGGAGAGCGACAGTTTGACGAGCAACGTGTGGACGCGCAGTGTCGTGGAGAATGCTGCCACAGCATCTACAAAAATGCATCGGCCAAAATGGCGATTATGTAGGAAAATACATAAGCCTTCGAGCTTTAAAATGATGTAAATATTATGGAAAATAAATGGTTGTTTGTATTTCTAAACCAATAGGAGACCTTACTTGACCAATCCCTCGAAGATTGTTAGGTCTGCCTTTTCTTTTGTCCTCCACTTGTTCAATTTCAGATGTTTTTTGTGATTTATTAACCTAAAAATGCAAATTAAAATTGCCTCTATATAAAGACAACACTGGTTCATTTCTTGAGTTAGGTGAATTTATTTTATGTTTGAATGATTCATAGGTCAGGGTTAAGTAGCTCACAAAGCAAGCAAAGAAGAAAGCGTCTCGAAAATGGAAATATACAAAAAGTGAACTAAAAATAGGTAGAAGAGCAGCAATCATCCTGGAAAACCTTAAACCACTTAAACAGTACTAGAATTTCTTTTTTTTTTTTTTGGGGTGTACGTAAAGTAATATAAAGAAATGAGGAGTGGCTCAAGACTTTTGCACAGTATCGTACATTCTTATGTTTATTCAATCCACAGGGGCCATTTCATATTGAGGCATCTCAAGGCACGTTATTATCACAAGGTAAAGACCCTACGATATTAGAGAGGAAGCCATAACAATCCTGTGATCCCCTATGAGCAAAATATTTACAGCAGCAGCAAATTGCACACAGCTAGGATATAATTATGTTGCTGATGCTGAGAAGATGTTTAAACTGCATATTGAAATAACACAATTCTCAATTTTATTTTCTCAAGTATTACAAACTTGATGCTTAATGTTAAAACCAAACAAAACCCTAATCTTCGCTTGGTCTATCAACTTGATGTGTTAGCGGATCTTGCTGTGAGCCACAGGAGGTAATGTTGGATACGGCATGTTCTGCATTATTTTGTTAGGTCATGAGGTGTCATTCATTAGATTTAAATTGAGCGTGAGTAGTGTTTCCAGGGTTTCTGCTATTTTGCTTGGTTAACAAAGCACTTTCCATCTGCTACTTCTTCTGTGCTTGCCCACTGCTAAAGCACCGGGGAATTTATTTCCAACTGTCAGCATGAATAGAAAGTAATACAGAATGTACCATCGTGTGAGCTTACTACTATAACCTTATTCACATGGTGATGAATCATGGTAAAATCTACTTTGATGAACAGATGTCAGGTGAACAATTGAAGTTAAAGTGGTATTAGGTTTAAAATGTCTCCTGGCTTCATGCTTAATAGTTCTACTAACTCTAATGAGCTGTTATTACAATGGGAACTAAAGAATACCTTATTCCCCAGTCACACTGGGAAAAACAGTGGTTGGAGACCGCAGCATGACCAAGATTTTTGGGACTGTGTGCAGGATGGTGATTTACCTGCAGGACATAGGCACTCATCAACTTTTCCCTTGTTTTTTTGTTTTTTACAGTGATTTAACGAGAATATAATTACTCGCTACCCAGTTGAACTGACTCGCAAAGAGACACACTGCAGATGAGCTGCGCTAATGGCCATCGTGGGGTCAATCCTTTGATTGCACAATGAAGTCCAGGATACCTTGGCTTCCTTGCTTTCTGCCCTCGGTAAACAATTTGCTGATAGATAACTATCAGAACTATAGTCTCAGTCGTTAGTTTAAGGTGAATAATTGACAGAATTAGATTTGAAAACAAGTTTAAAATAAGGGTTTGTTTTAGGGCAGGTCTTGTATCAGGGAAAAGTGTCTTCTGCAGATCTGACGTTCACTCGTGACATCAAAATGTCATGATGACAGTGCAAATGCTCAGCTTAAGGCTTCACAACGTGACTAACCAATGGGCCACACTATGGTGGCTATGTTCATCTATCATACACATTCTGTGGATTAAACTGGCAATCTCTCCAAGTTTATGAGGAGGAAACAACACCGTCTTATTTAAACTGAACTTGCACTGTTTATTTGAACCCAAACAGTATTTTATCCAAACAATATTGTTACACTACAAGAGTTCCAATTCAGACTGAAAGAAGCTATTTTGGTGAAAGAAAGTAGTTTTGAAAACATCTATCAAATATGTGGGTAAAGAAAAATGTTCCTTCCTCCGAGTTTTATGTCTTTAAGTGTGTTACAGTGTACAGACATGAGTGATAAGAGGTGAACGTAAAAGCAGCTCCACACTTCCAAACCAATTCTGTGAAAACTCCTCATCTTGCAGTCCTCGGGACCTTGGTTGACCTCATCAACCTCGACATACAAAGGGCATGAAAAACGCTCTCCTTCAAGCAGCTCATATGGTCCCTGTACAGTGTGCGGCCACCCTGTCCGAGAGATTAGAGCAGGCTGCAGAAGCAGAATAAACAACCTGATCTCAGTTAGGTTGCGGCGCTGCAGTTTATGGAAAAATGTAAACCTTGTGATGGTGTCTTTGAGGGGTGACCACTTGCAGATTGCAGTATCCAGTGGGGTGCCATTTGGTTTGTTCCTATCTCTGCCCTGCACAGGTGGGTGGTGGTGCAGATCTCTTTCTTTTCCCGCTCTGCTTCTTCCTCTTGGAATGTTTAGCTGGCCAGGGTTTGATATGGCAGCGCCCCCGCTAAATAATCACAGCTCAGAGGGGGTGTACAATCCTTCACCCGGGCATCCAGGGATTTGGAAAAGTTGTCTCAAGGGAGGATGATGGTGGTGGTGGTGGTGGAGGTTTGGATGCCCAGCGAATGTAGTTTCATAGACGGATGATATATGTGGAATAGGATCAAAAGGGCGGATTTTGGCTGAGCAGCGGTTTTCACAGTGGTGTTAGCCGGCCTGTGTTTTTCTTTTTCTCGCCTTTTTTTTTATCTCTTCTTCAAACTCTTGGGCTTTGTGCTCTCTCCTTCAATCCACTCTTTTCATCTCAGTCATTGTCCCTTTCTTCTTGCCCCCGTTTTTTCTGTGAGAGGCGGCAACACTGGGGCTTTCAGTTTGGATCCTCCTGCTGAGGGCTTGTCCACGGGCATCAAATCAGCTTTACTCAATTTTGCTGACAGCTCACTCTGAAATGTCAACAGTTGCTTTTCTTCTCATCCGCCACCACAGTCTGTAATTACTCTCATCATCACCTTCACTATTATTATCATCATCATCATCGCTATCGCCATCATCTTTAATCATCATCCCTGTTTTGAACATTCAATCTTTCTTTCTTTCAACATGCTTGTCAAATCAAAGCAGTCATTTCCACAGCATTACCGACTGATTCTGTCTGTAACTGCACACAGAAAAACAGGATGGAGAAATGCCTTTTCAGATTTCTAAGCACCACTTTAAGACCAAAACAACATCAAAATAGCAGGTTGTTTGCAAATTGCAGTTAGCAGTTTCTAGGTAAACACTTTGACTACTCAACATTCAACATGTGCTGCACTTGTAGAATCTGTTTGCCGCTTCCAAACAAGCACCCATGATGACAAGAGGTGAAATCATTTGGCACTGGGGACAAAATGACATATGTCATTGCTTAGAGGTGCACTCTGTGGGCAATGGGCAAGAAATGATAAATTAGCTTTCCATTGTTGCCTCAGGTGTTTTCCTGCTCATTTACAACAGAACTTTGTCATTATAGCCTAAGCTGCAAGACATTAGTTGCTAATTTCAGACAGAGACTCATCCAAACCTGAAATGGTGCATAATTGCACAGTGGGGAGAGTTGTGCACCAGCGAGTGGAGTAACTAGCTGATCTGTGATGTCCTTCAATCAACGCCGCCCAGCACACATCCACATCATCACTCTGCACAGCTCATCTATAATTTAGAAAGATGAAAGATTTATTTTGTCAAAAAATTAGGCTTCCAGTGATTCAGGTGCTTCAAGGTATGTTAAATACAAAGTGCCTATATTAATACACATCATCATCCAGAAGGAGCACAAATTAAATCTGCTTTTTCTTTCTTATGTTTAAGAAGGTGCGTCATTTTTGCAGGCCTGTAACCTTTAACTGCGTTCCTTTTTCTTAGATTTACTTAATACTTGGCTAATGATGTGGGTTTGAATAAACAACACCATTTATTTATTGTAGCTTTGTTTTCATGCATCATGTCTGAAAATAGATTTGGTATCAGGATCATGTGGTAATAACTGGGATTCATGTGTTATACCGTACTGCGAAGCATTTGCGCCCCTCTTGATTTCTTAGTTTGTTTGCATATTTGTCACACTTATGTGGGTCAGACCATCCAAAACATGTTAATATACAAAATGCAGTTTTTAAAAAATTGTTATTTCATTTATTAAAGATTTTTTTAAAAAGTTATCCCAACCCACCTGTGCTAAAAAGTATTTCCCCCTAAGCCTAACAACTGGTTGTGCAACCCCTTGGCAACAAGTGCTGACAGTTAGTCTTTCACATTTCTGTCAAGGAATTTTGCTCTTCTTTGCAGAATTATTTTTATTCAGCCACATCGCAGCATTTTAAAGACTAAATAACCTATTTAACGTTAACAGGAGTTAAGTTCGAACTTTGACTAGGTCACTCCAAAACCTTCACTTTGTTTTTTGAGCCATCCAAAGTGGACTTTCTGCTGTGTTTCTGATCATTGCTGCATAACTCAAGCTTCAGGCTGGACATTTTACTTGACATGCATCTCTCTTTCTGTCCAATCATCCTATTCGTCCAGTACTTTGGCCATGATAACTAAAACAATTTGACCTGCTAGACGAAAACAGGTTTCAGATTTGCTGTCAGCAAGTGACATTTTTTATGGTAAGCTAAAAATCCCAAAAGCAAAATGCTTGCTGATCAGTGTAATCCGTATGTGTAAATGGATATAATGAAAAACCTAATTAGTGTGAGTGAGCAGTTTCTGTGCTCTCATCCGAGAGATGCGAAATAACAGGAAACCCAGCAAGAAGGCGAAAGCTGCTGGAGAGCAAACAGGTAACTACAGAACAATTCAGTGTTCTCCACAGAGGTAGCCATTTCCTCACTTGGAAGATAAAGGGATGATGGATCATTTGATACGGTAGTGTTTTAGAAAGATGTGGTTATGTGGCTACACAAATGGGGGAAGAGTCATTTTCTCAACAGCGGGAGGCTCTTGCTGCTCAGAGACCAGCAGTAACTGTGTGAACGATACCCTAATGCCCTCATGTCTGCATTAGCTGATACACGCCTGCGTCTGGCCGTAATTTGTTTCAGCTTTGAGGCATATCACAGACGAATGGTCCGGGTTTTAAATCAGAGCGTTGATAAATATTGTGAAAGTGTGATCATAAGTCTGTTTATTGTAGATGTTGATATAAAACAGCTCTTTTTATGCACAGGAGGGCACACTGTGTTTTTACGAGCTGCACTGCTTGTCGCTGTGATTAAGGATGTGTTAGACTATAAACTTTTACAGCACAGGAATAATTGCTTGCTGTTTTTAGGAATATTACATCTCTCCAAAGGGAGCTTAAAAAAACCTGCAATGAACCATGGCTCAATGCTCTGTGATTGTTTGTTGAGAAAGATGGACATAAATCATGCGGGGCATAAAAAAATCTTTGATAGGACCGTTGAATTATATATAGCGTGCTGTTTATTTTGTAAGCTATCAAAGAGCACTTATTAATGATGTGAATGTCACAATAATTTGCAGTATTTGATAAGCCTTTGCTTTCAAAAATAGATGTGAAAAGACTGAAGGTCACTGGAAGGATTATCTAAGAAATATCTCAGATGCATGCAGTTCTTTTATTCCAGTCAACAAAACACCAAGTACAGGTTTTATCACCTTTTCATGCCTCTAATGTAAATTTATATCATTCACGTTTTATAGCTTCACTAATTACCAAAAATGAAAGAGAAACCACACCCTACAAATCACATTATCCTCAGAATTTATTTAGTTTGGGCACCATTACATGTTTTCTCATTACTCAGTCCTGCATTTGGACAACTCTCCTCTGCATGTCCAACAAACACAGTAACTATAACCAAATATTTATTCTTTGTATATTTCAAATCTTTGAATCCTTTTAAACAACGTATTTCCTCAGAAATCTGAAAATATTATTGCAACAGAGTGCAGCCTTTGTGTGAATGGGGGAAGAAAAACAAAGCACACTCACATGCACAGACACACTTATCACCAAATGTTTAATTTACTGGGAAAACATGTCCAAAAATTAGTTCAAGCGGCTTTTCTATGTGCAAATGTTCGCTGTCACAGCACGATCAGGAAATCTTTCTTGTTTGTATTGTCTGAACTCTTGATGTTGTGTTTACAACCTGCAGGAAAGACATTTTTAACACCACTCGGCCACTGTTGGTTTCCCAAATGAGGATGGACAGGCTTTTCGTTTGGTCAACGCGTGCACACACACACACACACACACACACACACACACACACACTCCCTGATCTGCTAAACAGATGTGGAAACAGTTACACTGTACGGTCCTGACATGCAGCACCGACCCTGCAATCAAACTGCTGGCAACATGATTAACAACTTATCTGAACTCACTCAAGTTGCTGGAATGTCAGCCAAGAAGTCGTCAGCTATACTCAGTAGTTTTAGTTGACAACTGCAAGACAAGTTGATTACAGCATTTCAAAGTTTCTGCAAAAACCACTGTTTGGGGATCCAAGGATTTTTGTTGTTTTCTTGAATGTTTATTATTAAGGGTTTCTTTGTGTTTAAGTTCAGTCCAGAAATCTGTAGAAAGTCATGAAATGAAGAACGGCAAGAAATACAGAATGTGGCTGTTACAGATAAAAGACAGCTCTATGGTTGACAGCTTAAACACAAGCTGGTTCAGGCTATTGTCCTCCACAAATATACCAATTAAAGCTCCGTACAATAGAGCGAGGTTGACAGACTGCTTTAGCTGATTTTGAAGGCAGATGTAGACACTGATATTTGAGAGATTTATAAATTGTATGTTGATTATGATTTTAAATAAGGAGTCATCTGTATAGACACATTACAACAAATAAATAAATAAACTTAGAAGATTTATTTGTGTATGAATGACTGTGTTTATACAACTTGGATTAAACTCGCTGACCCAGATATATCAAATGAAAATGACATTGTCTCCTACAGGAGAAAGTCATCTTTGAATAGTAAACTGCTGCATCAAAACTAGAAAACACTTGACACTATAAACTTATGAAAAACACACAGATGTATTCTAGAGAGGCTGGAAGGAGAATGCCATTTGTTGCTAGATTAATCGCTGTTATTTTAAAAGTCAGCCTGTAACCACCTAACCCAAGCCCCGCCTGTCACGTTTCCCAACTGGAAGTTGTCAGCATCATTCAGCTGCCGCTCAGACCTCAGAACTTGCATATTAAAACCATCGCCTTTGTTCTTCTCTATAAATCTCCTGCAAACTGAAGGGTCACTGCAACCTGAGACTGCAGCAGGTGGAACTATATCATGTACTACTGCACTGAGCTCACCCAGAGCAGATCAGAGCAAAGCAAGCAACACGATAGCCACTTAAAGTCCAAGACAGTGGGGAGAGAAATTATAGCGAGAGACTCGCCGCAGAGGGAGCTTGTTGTATTCCTTTATTTAACTTAAAGTACTTGACAGTTGAAGTATTTAGCCATGATTAATGCTGAACTATATCAGAAGCAATGCCTTTCTTGTACACATTATATTCTTAGTCATCATGAACAAAATAGAACAGGTGCATCTAGCCAGTTTTACCTTTTACAGTACCTTATAAGTATGATTCATCTGTGTACAGTAAAGTTAATGAGTCTTGGTTCCTTTTTGCTAGAAATCTACACATTTGCATGTTATATCTGTCCATTTTATAAACAAAAATGCCATATCATTTTAAGATAATCCCCAGCATGACCATTTATTATTCCATTTTTGGGGGGAATATCAAAATAACGTTGTGTGTTGGTGTTTTTTTTTTTTTTTTAAGCAAATTTAAACTCTCTAAATTTTATGTTGAACTTGCACCTATTTAAAAACTCCATATTCCTTCCAGCTATTTAAACACAAACTGCTCAGGAAAGGCTTGAAAATCCCCCTCATTACAAAAAACCCCAATATGGGATGACAGTTTACATGGAATCACCAAATATCTGTGGCTATAAATCAGAAATACCAACATGTTGTATTTAAAAACTTGAAATGGGTAAGCTGTGCTACACAGTAAACCTAATAAGTGTGCGACACAACATGAAGAATTTTACATGACACATGCTCATTTGTCTCCTTGGAGAGGCACCACTAAACAGGTTGCACACAAGCTGCAGTACTTCTGCAGTGTATCGCCTGGGATGCTGCCATCTGTTCACAGAAGACTGCATCTCTTTGTTAGAAGACAAACTGTTACTGGAACTACTTTATGTTATAATCACTGTCTGTGTAAGCTCAAACAGCTAAAAGTGAGAAAGCAGAAACTTTTCATTTTACTGAGCTCGCAATAAATCCCGCAACTGTCAGCTTCATTGTCACTAGCTGTAGAAAATGACTCACCAGGTGTGTTTTCTTAAGATTATATTTTGCAGCCCCAACCATGCTTCAGTGCACTGGAATATGGATTTAATGTGCTTTGATGTTGTGCTCAGCTGACCTCATTACATACACCTGGGAGAGCAAGTTTTATTTAATGTCCATTATAGCTGTGCTTGTTCTCAAGTTGCATGACCAAACAGTCACCGGTGTATAAACCTGTAATTAAAGTGTCAACAAAAGACATGCAGCCAGTCACAGAGGCAGTGTGGTGCACACATGCTAAACAGCTTTAAAGGCGCTTTACTGTGTATACTGGAGCAGCGGTTGTCACATGTGAGGACCGGTATTTTAGACCAAAACAAAGCCAGAGTCAGCCTGGACTTGTCATGGTTTTATCCCTCTCTTTGGATACATTTTTCTTTTTTTTCTAAGTGAAGAATTAGGTTTCTTTGTTTGAAGAAATTCATTCAAGTCATTTAAAACTGGACATTCCAGTTTGATGTGTTCTTGCTTTTTACAATGCAGTGTGGGATGTTATGCTTTACTGTCTGTATGAATATAGTGCGGGATTTGGATGCATTACCTATGGAAGGGACCTAAAGCGAGAGTTTTCAGTCTAATGAAGCACCTCTCTCTTTACCTGATTCGTTATAACAGGAACTTGAATAACTGAGGGTATGATCAGTTTAAAAGTGGTTGGGGCCTCTGGGTGTCTGGGGCCTGGATCTCCTCCATGCCTGCTTCATGCCCTGGGGGACGGGGCTATGGCTCGTTACATCCTCTTGCAGACCATTACATGTGGAAACCATTTGAATACAAGCGCGCTGATCCACACAGGTGTGCACACGGATGTTCACTGCTCGTAGACTTAAATTACACCTTTCTTGGCTGCTACTTCAAAGCACATTGTGCGCTGTCTGTCCTGCGTGCTGCACAACAACATTGAATATTTAGTATTTACTGCTGTTTACACTTAGCTAGATTAATGCGATGGTGTTGTGTTTAGTATGTTGCTTTGTTTTTGTTTTTTTTGCTTGTTTTCTATTCTTTCTCTCAACAGGTGATCCAGGAGATTTTTTTTCTCCCCCCCTTTCTCACTGTCCCTCTCCCCTTCTGTTTTTCTTTTCCTTCCTCTTTCTTTCTCCCTTTCCTATCCCTCACTCATGTCTGTCCCGTCTGTAACATCTGAAAATAAAATATAATAAATAATAAAAACAAAGGTCGATCAAATGGACCAATACGGCAATGCCACGATGATCCATTTGGCAAAGTAAATCCATTGGGTATCCTTGTTGGTCTTCAGACAACAATTCTGACGGCTAAAGAACCAAATGGGACAGGCAATAAATAAATAAATAAATAAATAAATAAAAGTGGTTACATGGACTCAGTATTGCACAAAGTGCTGTAGCAATTTAAATTGTATTTGCAACATGTTTGAGCTTTCCCTTAATAGCACCACTGAAGAAGGATGAAGTTACAGCAGGGCAAACACATGTGCTACATGGTCTCAGGAATCCAGTCGGTTAAAATGCAGAAAATGTATAAATGTTTTTATGCTTAATGCTAATAATTAGGTGCCAAGTCTGTTTTATATTGCAGGAATTGTAGCGAATGGAGCACAGATTCGACCCATTTTGTAGGGCATTTATCACCGAGAATATTAAATCAATAAATTTAATTTAACTTTAATCTGGAAAGAAAAACTCATCTTATTTCCACATCTCCTACGCTGGGCTTTGAGACAGTGTCGGACCTTAAAGTTTCTAGTGAGACTACACTAAGTGGAAAAACGGATGCAAACATATTGATTCCCAGGTTAACAATCCAACAAATTAACTGCCAGTTTGTCCCTTGCCTTTTCTTGCAGCAACACTTTAGCCTATTCTTTAGATTTGTGTCATCTGCTTATGTCTCTTCGTGAATTTGTCAGCAATCAGTTGGTCCATTTTGTGCAGAAAATGTGTCAAACAATGCATCAAATGCCTTCTTTTATGTGAGCACACACAGCAAAAAGCCTGGGTTGACAAAAGAAGTTGAAAACCACCAGTGTGATACCTTTTCTTAGAGGTTATAGGTTTTGTGAAGCTGCTGACACAAAGAAAAACTGAATATGTTCATATTGCACTCCTCAGGACCAGCTACCCAGTTTATTATTTGCTAAGGATAACATCATTCCTGCAGATAATCACACAGAAAATTCTTTGCATGCATGTATGTTAAAAATGTTACACCTCATATATAGAACTTCAACTTAAATTTTGTGAAATTGCAGTAATGCTGGAAATGGATGCATTTACAGCACTTTTATGATCTCTACTGAACCAAAGAAGCACTTTGAGGAGTTTTTCTGTTCTTTTGGGAACAGAACATTTTGCTCTATCACTTCACTTTTATCCATCAAATCTCTGCCCCAGTGTGGTGAGGGTAATATCAGTAATGAAATACTGCATAAATAGGCAATTATAATAATTACTAGCACCCCACCTTTTTCTATTCAGAAAGCCCATTCCAGTGTAATGAAATCCAACTTTAATATTCCATTTGCTTTTAGTCAGAGAGGGAAAAGCTTTTTTCATTTTTTAGTGAGTTGGACCTTTTTTTTTTTTTTTACCTCTTTGTCTTTTCTATAACTTCTTACCTTCTTAACACTTTTTACCATTTTACTATATATCTATATACTTAACTTCAGATATAAACTGCTAACGCATGTACACATATTAGCTTGTTTATGTATTACATTTATGTGATCATGTCTCTTAAAATATTTGGGACCCCAAAGGTCATTCATCAAAACCTGTTTTACTGGAAAACGATCCTCATGTTTGAGTACCATGATGCTGGCTTAGCTGATATAATGAAAATGTTTTTTAGTTTTTAGTTTCACCTTGGACATTTTGCAGTGTGCCCTGATTTTAATTTGCTGCATAGCCCAGATCAATGTTATTTAATCTAGGCTAAACTTCATCTTGTTGTTCTCTGCTGTTGATGTTGCTGTTGGGCTGTTGGAGGGCTGCAAATGATTTTATCATGATCAGTCTTCATCAGGAGGAAAATGTGAAAATATCTCACAATACCTTTACGTCACCTCCTCTCTATCTTTTTTTTTAATAGTAAGCAGGTCAAGCAAACAACACCTGCTCTAATTACTTAGGTTTCAACAAACAAATAAGTTCGGCACAAGATGACCTCTCATTAACGAACCATTAACGTCCAGAAGGTGGACATAAAGTCTGGAAGAGAAAGATTCGGTTTTTGAGAAGAGGAAACGTTTCTCATCAGCACTGCCCTACACCCACTAATGATTCCAGGAAAGATCACACAGACTAAAAAAGACCCTTTTTTAAATCAGATTAAAAGATTCCTGAGCTTTCTCCTGGTTGAAGCAGGAGACATCTTGGTGATGAGTCGTCGTAATTCAAAGGTCTTTGTTTGATCTTTAGGAAAATGGCAGAATGCAACACCTTCTTTTCAGAAGGCCCCTCATTTTCAAGTCTGTAAGCCATTAACTCGCTTCCAGGTTAGAAAAAAAATACAATTAAAGAGGGGCTAGAAACTGTACATTTTGTCCACTGCATTGCAAAGTATTAGTGAAATGGAGATGATGAAGAGACTCAGTCAAACTTTTGATCATTCAATTCCCTGTACATGTTCACTTTCTCTACTTTCCATCAACAACTTAAAAAAAGGTGATCAGGAATGTGGATCTCTGAATGTCAGGTGGAATCTGAAGCATTTCATGCACAGCTGGATGCTCACTCTGTGATGCATTTCCGAGGTTCACATTTTTTGACTTCCCTAGTGCCTAATATGATCTAGATGAGGTCAGTAGTGTTTGAACTGTCTGTCCTGCAGACCACAGTTTTTGTGTCTGCAGACCTGTCTTTAGTGCCATACTGAGGAAACTGTTCCGACCCCATTCCTGTTTCCCATCTATACTTCCAGCACAACACCGACAACTGCATCCTCGTGAAATTTTCCAATGATATAGCAATTGTCTGCTTAATCACTCATGAAAGTCACTGATTGAAGAAAAACAAGAACAACACTGTAGCCAGACAAAAAATCAGAGCTGCGTCTCTGTGAGCAAGTGACGAAATTAATTTTTTCACAAATAACATTTTAACCACCAAAGAAAAAATTCCTTATAAACATCTCACAGACTTAACATTACGTACAGCTACTTTCAGTACCACTGATATTGTTTTCCCCCTATTGATCTTTCTGAGTTAACTTAATAATAATTAAAATTACTGTATTACTGCAGAATGAATTAATAACTTCCTTTAAACCATTGAGGTGTCTTTTAGACCCCATTCCTACAAGACTGCTCAAAAGTCCTACTATTGCTTCAATCTTCAATATGATCAATCCTTCTCAATCCACAGGCCTTCAAGCTGGCGGTAGTTAAACCATTACTCAATAGTAATGAGTAGTTGTAAAACAACTAACTAATCTGCACAGGACTGGTTTATTTGAAGAGTTTCAGTCAAGTTTCAGAGCTCATCACAGCACAGAGACAACATTGGTGAAATGATCTTCTAATGACCTACGACAGTAAACTCATCTCTGTGCTCTCCTAGCAGACCTCAGTGCAGAGTTTGATACTATTGACCATAATATTTTATTACAGTGATTACAGCCTGCTGTTGGTATTAAAGCTACTGAGCTATTTTTTATCTAACAGACTCCAATTGTTCGTGTAAATGGAGAGTCCTCTTCACACAGAAAGGTTAATTATGGAGTTCCACGCTAGGACCAAAAAACATACTAAACTTTTAAATGAGTTATCAGATACACTTGGGCCCTTGGCACCAGTCAAGTCTAAATGTGGGAAGTTCTCTATAAGCAGTATAGAGATTCATTTTTTCACTTGTACTAAAGTCTTAACAATTAGGTGCCTGTAATAGGTTTCCAATCTGTTCCTGTAAAATGCTGCTAATATGGTGTGATTTGTCGGCTCCTCACTGTGAAGACAAATTTTTGAATCCCCAAACTATGTCAAATTATCCAGTTAACTTTCTAATACTTCCTGAGAATAAATCAGACGGGAAATTCTTCCACTTTGCAACTTCCTTGTCTCAGCTTTGTGTGCGTCTACACAGCAACTCTGATTTTTCTTGGATAGTGTTAGCTTCCTCCCCTTGTTTGGACTTCACCAAAGGATGTTATAATAGTGAACACCTATCCTGTGCATAGCCTGGCTTCCTTACTTTTACTACACACAATACATTTTTAAATGTATGGGCTTATTTCTTTATTTTATTGGTTTGCCTTTTCTCTCAGACCTCTCAGAGGGTACAGTTAGGATTCACTAGAGTTCAACCTGTTCTTACTGCAGTGACTTTGAAATGTGTCTTTAAAAACAGTTTTCTATTTTCCACAAAAACACATCCATCCTCAAAGCCTCTGTAAATGAAAAGAGAAAGTGAATTATTGCTCTCAGCTTTAGAAATCTGTGCACAGTGGGAGTGATGGCTCTCTTTTTGTTTCAGATCTGTTTGAGTGATTACATTATATCTCACACTGTGTCCTCTGACGCAGGGTCAAGGTACAGCACAGATGAGCCTCCGTTTCCTCTCCAAGTAAAGTGGGCTCACCGTATCAAGCTTTTCACCACAGATGCATCTTGACTAATGGAAACACCTCTAGCACATTATTGTATCTCATATCCCCATGGTGGCAGACTGTAAACCATTAAATAACACAGTCACAGTGTTATTTATACTCTAAGCACTAAGAGCAAAAGCGGGGACAGGAGAGAGTGTTTTCAAGGTGTCCTTAATGGCTTGAGCTCATGTTCACGTAACACTAACTTTAAAGCCTGTGAAAGTAAGTTTTACTACTTATTGAATTTGTTTACTCACACCTGCAGCTAACAAAACAAGTCAATCAGTATGCCGTTAGGCGCTGTGGGGAAAACAGAAAAGGGCGATAGGGAAACAAATAGAAACTTATCCATCTTTAAAAAAACAATATGAGTCCCACTAATGAGGTCAAACCAGAGGTCACACATGTCCTTTCTTAAGACATTGAAGTAGACGAGACAGTACTTTTACACACCAGTAAATGCTTTCCTTTTTTATGATTACAACTTGCTTGACTCCTAATTTGTTTTTCACCACAGTAATTCCTCACAGAGGAAATGGTTGTAATGATTAAAGTTTCGATTGGCAGAGGTGGACTGTCAATGTGTTTCCTGTCTGTATTTTAATGGCTTCCCATACTGTTGAAACAAAAGTTCCCTCTTTGTCTTATTTCGTCCACTTGTTATTGACCAGTCAATGTTCCACTCATTCTCCATGTTGACTTTAGATTCTTGGAAATGCGAGACAAACAGGAAAAGCTGGGTCCAGTGTGCGAAAGGTGTGAATTGATTTACATTAATTTGTTGGAAACACTTTACACTTGACTCTGGTTAACAGAAGAATAGATTATATAATATTATTTATTTATTATTTATTCCATTTTGCATCAAAGTACCTTTTTCAGTACAGAATGTACACCATATTATTCATATATCTGAATTTTTCATCCTCTAAAAGGCTTTGAGCTTCATTCACTAATATATACATATGTTGATATGTTGTTACCCTGCATAAGAAAACGTGCAAAATTACCATCAGATTTATGAAACATGCACAATGACTAATTTTATTCTTACCACCATGCATACATTAGTAAATCACGATCATTCATCGGTGGGTTTCTGCTGGCTACTTGCAGTCATCATGCTGTCATGTCCTTTTCTCTACAGAGATGCTCCCCTTATAAAAAACAAAACAAAAAAGAAACCCAAAAGGAAAAAAGCAACGGCATCAGATTTGAAACATGAAAGCAAAGCCTAACAAACCATTAAAAAGAGAAGAAAGCAGGTGGAGGACAAGCTGCACCCTCTGATCTGCCAGCCGAGGATGAGAAACAAACTGCAGTAATAGAGAAGCCATCCATATTCTCCAGCATCTGTGGGATGGTGCCAAGAAACTATGATAGCATCCAGCAAGCATAAGTAGATATTTTAAATGAATGAATAAAAGATGAATGAATAACTAAATGAATACAGTAATGCTATAAGAATATTTTTGAAGCTGAAGTTGAAGCCTATAAATTTTCAGCCACACCTTGTTTGTGAATGAGGTCCAGTGTCTTTGTTATTTCACATTACCTCTATACTTGTTCATCAACATAGCTGAGCATTAGGCTGAACATTCAGCTCAGTTGAAGCAGAAGGATGAAGCTGTTGGAGCTCTGAATAGGATTCAATCTGAAGAAGAACCACAAACTTTAGGAAGCTTATCACTGAAATATTGTGTCCTTTTATTGCAAACCAAACAGAATGACTTGTGTCTACAGGTTCACTGAGGACACTGGGCAGCATATTTACAATAATTCTAGCTCTTGAAAGTTGAAATACTACGGTTACTAAGCAACAGCAGAACACACACTTTACTTGTTACATTACCTTTGGTGTTTGCTGACAACAACGTTTTCTCCTTGATTTCGGCACATTTCTATGATGTAGCCACAACACTTAATGGAAAGGTTTGAAAGGTTAGTTTTGGTTAATGTAATATGTCAGATCATGTCAAGGTAGCATTATGAGGCTGCAATGTCTAAGCTTCTTCAACAAAGTTATATTTTGTATGTGTACATGTTCTATTTTTGTTTTTGTTATTTTTAATACATTTCCAAGAATTTCAAGCAAACTTTTTTTCACTATGCCATTAAATTGTGTGCAGAATATTATGGTTATAAAATGTAAAAATACATTCAATCCATTTGGAATAAAGCTATAACACGACAAAATGTGGATGCAGTGCATCTGAAGATTTATGAACCCACATTACATATTTAATGATTTTTATATGGTGGTTGACCTTGACTGGTCCAATCAGGGTTGCGGCTAAATTATGTTCTTAATCATCTCAACAATCATGTTCCACCTTTAAGCTCCACATTTATGTTTTACATGGCTGCCTGTGTCTGATGTGTTGCACAGTAAATCTATTATCCATACTCTTTCAACGTAAAGAGATTAATTGATGTTGATGCCCATTTTTTTTCCTTTTTTTCACGTTTCATTTCAGAGATTACGATTTGTCTGATCAAACAGGAAGTCTCTCTGAATTTGACCTGAGGCTGATAGCGGATACTTACCTCAGATGTCAACCTCAGGAAATAAAATGTAAAAAAAAAAAAAAAAACCAAAAAAAAAAAAAAAAAAAGGGAATAAAATGTATGTAATCATTGTTATTTCATAGCAAATTAGTCTATCCTTTATCCTGTTTGCAACCTTGTAGGTGCAACATAAACAATAATGTTTTTTGGGATATATACCTTTGAGTGATCGTCATCCAACTTCTCTGTAAAGAGGAAGCGAAGCGTTAAGAACTGAGATCCTGTTTTGAAATAATCCTACCCTGAGGGCAAAGCAACTCGTGCCAAGTCTCCGCTCAACTAGATGATCAGAGGAAATATGTCGTACCCTTTCTGTCTGCCTAGGAAAGATGTAACATGTGTTCATACTCGAGCATTTCAGCTTTCATGATGTTTTTAAATCTGGTCTGGCCTCGGATTGAATCTGTTAGCGTTTTCTGTTGGTGCCTTGCACTTAAAATGTTATTGAATGAAAAAAAAATATCAAAAGATGTTGAAGGACTCATTCGCTTGAAGTATCTCTTTTCAGTATGTCATTGAAAGCATTTAAGGCAAAAATATTTCCTCTTCAATCCTGGAATGTGAATTTCTGAATATTTCCAGATACTACAGGACCTCTCTACCCTGTCCATTCCTCAAGTAGTCAGAACTGCAAAGACAGAAGCTGGACAATATAAAAGATTTTAAAATGATGGTGTATTGTATGTAGTAGTTCACCTTTGCGTTCAGTGTGCTTTCAAGCATTTATGTGACGTGATTAAGTCCTGCAAAATATTGGCTAGTTAAAGCTTATTATCTTCGAAGAAGCAGATGAATTGTGGATTCTCTCTTCACTGAGAACCTCTTCGCTCTTCTGTAAATGGATCTCACTCTTCACCAAAAAATGATGCTAATTGCAAACTAAATATATCAGTTAGAGCGGCTTTGGTGTATATAGGTGTGTATTTAGTGTACGTCTGTATAACTGTAGCTGTGGGTTTTTATGTGTGTTTGTGGCTGTCAGAAGTGCTTTGCAGCCTGCTGGGACTGAACGGGAGTGAACCTTTCAACAGGACCCTTATCAGAGACACACATGTGGAGAACAGGTCCGATGAGACCCTGAAAGCTGTGAGTTCTCGGATTACTTTTCTCTGCTCTTGTCACTTTCTGTTTCTGCTTTATAGTTTTTAGTTCTATTATTGGCAGTGTAGGTGTTTGCAGAGCAGTGACTGGTTAACGCTCGGATGTAGCCAATTAAAAATGCATTTTTCTTCTTTTTTAAAATCACTTTTATGTGTTCATACTTGCTCTTAAAAGATGACACATTTCCTGGGATATAAGCACCACTTATATCTGCAAGAATTTTTTTTTTCTCCCATGATTTTCTTCTCAAGAAAAACAAAATAAGATATTTTGGTGTTTGTTTCTGTTTGGTGACAGATCGCCAGCATCTGGGTGTCAGAAGCAAATGAGCAAGACAGGCTGTGTTGTTATGAAGCACCAGGGTGAGCAAAGAGAGGAGGTCAGGGTAGATGCTTGGGGCTACAAAACATTTGCTGGTATGCTTATGCGTGTTAAGAGTGCTTTTTTAAATTAATACAGTCATGGTTGGTCAAAGTGAGAATGTTAACTCTGGTATTGATTCGTAACAGATGCAGGTATCAGAATAAAAAAGTTTCTAAATGAGGCGTTTTGTTTTTGTTTCTTTTGAAGAGCTTTCTTTAAATTCCACTAACTTTACTTGACTTTACTAGAAGGAGATCTCTCAGCAGGCTTCCAAATCCTGTTAGGGCAGGTTCGTGAAGGTTGCCTGACGTGTCAGAATCACTCCATCACCGGCTGGTGGGGGGTTTCTTAGCAGATAGCGTTTTTGAAAATGACAGATTGTTGATAAGGTTGGAATTTGAGTCTAAAATCACCCCATGCTGTAATCTTGTCTGTTCCAGTCCCTTTCTTCACTGCTCATAAACATACATGTTGTACTGATTTTAGCTATAGGGAATCTGAACCCTCAGCATGAACTGTATACTGATCCAAGTCGCTGCCTGCTTTTTATGTGATGTCTATCAAAGCCAGCGCTTTGATTTGAGCTTCGTGGGATTTTGTAATCTGCTCATGTCAGGCAATAATAGAGGCTGTCACCGTTTACGTCTCTTTCAGAGAGGTATTTTTTAACATTTTTCTCTAAGATGAACAGCAATTTAACCATGATATACAGTTAGAATTACTTTTAAAGAAAAAACCTTGTTAGAAAGTTTTGAGGGCTCCATGGATTTATGTCTTTTATAGAAAACACATTGAAGAAGCAGATGTTCTCAATAAAACTGACTCTGTTTGCAATAAAACCATGAAAAAAAATCATGACGGAAGCCACTGGGTTGACAGCACGAATAAAGTCAAATCATTGTGGAGATCTCGTCACCCCATCAGACCTTTCTGTGACATGTTACTTGACAATCTGCCACCATGGAAATTAAACCTGCAATTGACCTGATGATCAGGCTTTTCTGCAAGACTGGAAATGCCCAGAGACATTTTGAAACCAAATAGTCTCTGTAAAATACATTCAGCATAGTACTGACAATAAATGAGAAATGCAGAAACAATGTTAAATTGTTCCTTATATGCATTTTTATTACAGAGTATCTTTCTACCTCCAAGCTTTCCGAAAGTGTATTACAAGGCTGGCAGCCGATCAGGATTGGCCCCCCCCCACTAGAACCAAGTAGTTTGTAAATAGATCTCACTCACTTACTCTTCATGTTCACCATTTTTATGCTTTTAAAAACAACTTAAAACATTTAAAAACGTTTAGAAAAGCAGGCAAATGTTATGACTTCATGCCATTTTACAAGTGTACTACTAAATCACTAATCTCTGTAAACAAGGTTGGCTGGAACGTACCAAATTGTGCATCTATATAACATTTTCTATTCAGCTGAAAGTGGGTCCGAGTATCTCACTATATCCATGCTTTTGTCTGCACATGCAGGCCCACTCTTCCCCTAAACAGTGATTACTGTAAAAGCAGGTGAATAGCTTTGTATGAATCGAGCAGTCTGAGGAGCTGCCAGGCCTGACGACAAAGCAAACTGTTTATTGTTTACAGCAGGAACAGAGAGAATACATTGCAAGTGCTCTCCATGCTTGTGTGGGTTCTCTATAAAGACATGCATGGCTTAAGTTAGTTGGCAGTAGTGTAAATGTGAGAATGAAGCCTGTCTAGACTGGCAACCTCTCCAGGTTTGCCACATTGCAGACGCCTCAGAATGTGAAACTGAAAAACAAACAGGATTTGTTTTGGTTTTTAAGCTAGGTAGTGCGATTTATGCATCAGTAGCAATACATAATAACACTTGTTTTATTTTCTGCGCTTAAAGCACTGCTGCAGCACGTTCGTGGATAGAGCCTGGACAGTTCTCTGTTTGTCTTATTTAGTGAGTCATAAATGGCAGTACAGTTTTACTATTGTTTATGCTCAATGGCGCCATCTTGCATTGTTAACTTCAGGTTGCTGAGGCTGGTGGGAGTTTACGAGTAGGAAATCTGAGTTGAGAGGGCATTTCAGATTCAATACTAACTTCAGATTATTCAGGAACGCATTGGATGTACCTTGGCTTCTGCCCCGTGACAGCTGTCATACCATACCACCTTTATTTATAAAGGACAGGGTTCACAAAGTGCTGTACATATTCAAATAGCATAAACAGAAAATAAAATCAAACATGTTAAAAAATAGAGAATTTAAAAAAAAGTGATAGTCTCCGGCACTGCTTGTAACCGTAAATTGAACAAGCAGAAGAAAGTTGATATCGGCACCAACATTAATTGTTTTAGCGGTAGAAAATCTGATCTTGTGGCAGCCCTGAATCATTACAGAGCAAATCACATGAGTTTGGAGGTGATTTTATTTAGCAAAGGATGCTAAATTCTTTCACTGACATAGGTTAACTTCCTTTAATCTTTTTTTCTTTTTAAAAATAAGTGAATAAGCAACATTGCAGTAAATTTATATTTCTGACTTGGGGGCAGTTTTGATCAGGAACTCATTAGAAGTGTTTTTTTTTTTTTGCAAAGGAGGAATTTTAAAAAATAAACAGTTAATATACTGTATCATTATAATTTGGACCATTTATAATAACCTATTGATTGCAGTTTCCCATTCCAGCAAACCTACATAAATTGACTTGGCCTAAGAAGAAATGATTAGGCTTTAGATGGCTGGTCAATAACAAATTACATCCATGACATCGTTTCAATCAGCCATAAGTTTCTCTGTCAGCTTGGAAAACTTCTTCAGGTCAGCTGCAGACTTTGCTCAGTTTGAATTATTATCGTTACATTGTGTTTTGGTCAGTCTAATCCAGGCGTAGCCTTCGAAGTAAAGCAGCTCTTGGAAAACATGCCTTTTTTTTCCTTTTCTGACTCATAGTTTTTAAATATAATGACTATGATTGTTAAAAATGAACATAGTGTGGGTATTCTGTGAGACAGAGCAAAGAAGCAGGAAGCAGTTTGCAATAAGAAGAAACTTGCCTAAGAAATGCTGTGCTTATTTTTTCGCATGCTGTGCTTTTAAATGTACTTTTATTACTGTTGAGCCATTTTTGGGAGCATTTCAAGTTGCTATACATCAATACAACTGTTATAGCCCAAATTTTAATAATATGTATGCATTAAGTCCATAGTAACTACATAAATTGCAAAAAAGCGCAATAAACTACAAAAAGATTTAAAATCGTTTTTGGTTTTTTAACATATATTTCTACTTAGAGAAATTCAAGAGGCTTATCCCTCAAAACCTTAAATACACAAAAGTTGCAAAAAATAGTTTCCCACCACAGGAAATTTATTTTGAGTGTCTTCATAGTTTTATTTTTGAAATACACCAATTTTTATATACTGCAGAAAAAATAAAAATAAATCCTACAATACAATTTTGCAAAGAAAACAGCATGTGCATCAAAATAAACTATCTCCAGCAGTGCAATTTGAGTTCTAAGCATCCCAGAAACTATTCAGAAAAGCATAAAGTCAAACATGACTTATAAAAACACCAGTATAGGCTTATAAGGCCTATCAGTAAAAAACTACATTTTCTGCGAAAATGATGTCACTTCCGGTTTCGGGCAGGTAATGGCGGACATGCGACAGTTCTCGCTGACGTCTTTTCCAACGTAGGAAGAGTTACGAACAGCTGATCGGATCGGCAAAGTGTGTTTCAGGAATATTGTGTTTTTGTTCCTGCAAGCGCTTTTTATGCAATTTTTGCAAAGCCATGTGGAAGGAAACCGTGACCGAGGACAAGCTGATGGCATAAGATTTAAGTACAACTCCTCCGGTTTCATTTGCAAAAAAAAAAAATTATTGCTAGCTTACGTGGTTGCAGTTTTACCGGGATTTAAAAATAGTTACGCAAAACAGAGCGTGCCTGCTCCGACCGGCTTTAAAGGGTTAAGCACCTTTTTCCAGCTTTTGAAATGCATTACATATCTTTTGTCCTGAAGGGTACTATTTGCCAGATATTTGATGGTTTTTTGCTTACTAAAATTTCTCTTTGTGTCTCTGAGAGTCTGCCAAGGCTTAGAAGCGATCTCACTCATCTGCTGTGAACAAAATAAAATGTGGAGGTTTGTAGCACAGATTTGATATACCACAGTGTAAGAGGACATTTTGCTGCTTACAGAGTTGTTGGCCTGATTCTGTGGCCCCAGCTGGACGTGCACAGATGTACATATGGGACCTGGGACTTTAGACCTGAGTGGCATGCACTATTTTCACTCCATCTGCAGCAGCTCTTAGTTAAAATGCAGTTAGGCTTGTCTGTACAGAGTTTTGAACAGTGCATGACCTCGGGCAAACCTCTGAACCACACAAAACTCCACAATGAAAATCCCACACTTTTGACTATTTACCTGAAAACACACACACACAAAGAAAAAAGAAAGCCAAAAAGCATTCCTAATCCATCTCAAGCACAAAAAGCTCAAAGGCCAATTTCAATTGCCTGGTAAATTCACAGCGTTTGTGATAAAGTCTATTACAAGGTTATGTGACCTTTATATATTCTCTTACTCCAATTTGACCTGAACAAGTAAGCCTGAACTTTGAAAACAGAAAAACAGTTTATGCACCCTGCTGTGTTTTCACTTCAAAGCTTCTCCAGAGAAAGGGATTACCAGAATATGGATTTTTTCATCCTGTATCCTGGGATTATTGTATATGTAGTATTTTGTGGGGGATTACAAGCAAGGATAACTGTTTTAATGCTGGAAAGAGAATTAGTGTTCAGCTGTGGTCAGGTTTACATGCACTCATTATGGGTATAATGGTAATTTTTTGGCATTTTAATGATTTCTTCAAACTTGGTGGATTGATTGTAGGTGGTGCTGAAAGTTCTACATGTTCTTTTAAATTGACAACGCCAAGGCTTATTAACTTCCCATTAGTGATGATACTTGGCTAAAACTCGTAGTTTATCTTTGCTAGCATGAAAAAGGATTTGTTTGACAGCACTCATTGGACTGACCAATAGTCAGAATAATGGCAAAGTCCAAGGAAGTCAGTAAACTGCTAAGAGGGAGAACTGTAAATGTTTACAAGTTGTGAGTCTTTTCTAAACAAGTAAAACTTCCAGGATTACAACCTTAAACAACTATATGTCAGTACAAGTTGTTTTGCTTTGGCAAGTGGTTAGGATGGTTAGGATGGTTAGGAACAACCCGGAAAGCACCAAGGTTAAAGTCTGCCACTAACTGGAAACCGCTGGAACACCAGCATCACCGTGAAGTTAAAAAACAAAACATAAAATATAAAAGCACTGTACTGACTGTCAAGCATGGTGGTAGCATCAGTAATCTGTTTTTTCTACTGCCAGTGACACTGGTGCGTTTCAGGGTACTTGAAAAAATCAAGGACTACCACCAAATTCTTGAACACCTCAAATCAGCAGCTGACTGTTGGACAGACACGACTGGGTGTTCAGGGAGGACAATGATCCCAACGAACATCAGAACTAGTTTTGAAAAGGATAAAACAGGCTAACATTAAGCTTCTGAAATGGCCTTGTTATCATCACATTGTGTTTTGGTCAGTTTTCTTTTGCTCAGTCTAAATCAGGAGTATATTTCAGAGCAAACCAGTTTTGGGGAAACATTTTTATCAGACAGAACAAGGAAACAGAAAACGGTTAGCATTAGGAAGAAAACTGCATACGATTTTTCCTCATGCATACTTATTCAAAGGACCCTTCCCAGAGCCCCGACCTCAAGCTATTTGAAAGTTTTTGGACTATGCTTAAAAGCAGGATCAGGAAAAACTATGTCAGAAGCTTGTCCATATCTCCCAAAAGCGTCTGGCCAAGGTGCAACTCGCTAAGGGACTTGCTAACCAAACATTAGTGGGGGTGTATGTACATATTTGAGTCTGCCTGTATCATTTTGACCCTGTGTGGTATTAGAGAAGATGGATAAGATCCAAATCCAATCCAAAATAAATCCACACTTGTGCACCCAGTTCTCATTTTCTCAAGTTCTTGAACATGTATGCTGAATAATCATGCTACCCTGGAAAAAGACAAGTTCAAACAAATCATTAAACGCTTGTTACTGTGACATTTTTGACCATGATTGTATTTACAGTGGCTAAAATTGTACATACAATGTGTAACATTTGGCAACAGTATCATTTCTGCTATTCAGACTGGCTGCTTGACATTAATGTAAATACATGTTTAATTGCTATAAATGCATCTTAGAATTATACGATGAATAGCAACAGATCTCAGGCTGTCTTAGAAAAATACATTTGATGTTTTTCCCCTAAAACAAGTCACTAATTCTCAGACACCAATTTCTCTCACAGTTGTTGTCTGTCATTTGCTACAGCACATGACTTTTTCACAAACCATGAAGGAAGATCGCCTGCATAGAACAGGCAGATAGTGAAGACTTTGTTTTGTGTTAAAATTTCAGTCCACATGTTCTCAGACTCATTTTGTTGAGAGGTTACTGGAATGAAGGTCAAACTCAGATCAGAGCAGATCACAGGAAAACAACACTGTTGGATAACAATCGTTTTTCCTAATCCTCTTCAGCCACAAGGAGCAAAACAAGTTAATGCCCATGTCAGTAGAGCTCACCTCAAAATCAGCTGCCACTTAAATTCTGTCCCACACTATGAGGAGGAAGGTAATCTTCAGCCCGATCAACCAATCAGCTAAACAGACGGACCTGCTCTTATCACCAGTGGTAGCGGTGGGTATATAGGATGTGTCTGGCTGAAGCACCGATTGCACAGAATCCATCCACAAACAGCTCGGTGGATCGATACAGCAGCAGCAGCATTAGAGCAGGTGGAGCGGGTCAGATTGCCCTCTGCATATCTGCACTAAAGTGCAAATATCTGCTGAATCAGCATGTCACTTAGGCAGCAAACTGAGAGACATCAGGAGAGTTATTACAAGCAGGATTTTGGTGTTATGATAAAAAGCACTGTTGGATCATTAGAGGATATTTATATGAGGGGCCGTACAAGCCCAAATTCATTCTTTCACTCTCACACACATACATTCTTCTGTCAGACACACAGTTCTCAACATATTAGTTGTTAGTATGCCACTGTTCTGGTGTCTTCTGTTTCTTCGTGCAATGCCACACTGACTCCACGATGTTGAAATTGAGGCTTGTTCTTCTTGTTCTTGCCACTCAAGGACGTTTTCTGACCCAAATTTGTATAATGTGTAGAATTCTGTTGCAAAATTTGGATACGGTTATGGATTTTTTTAAAGCCCTGTAGTGAACACTTTTTGTCTTTATCAAATACAGCCAACGATATAGTTCAAACACTACATCCTCTTGGGAAATTATATCAAAAACATACATATGGAAAACGTTTTATGCTTCATGAAGCACAACAGATTACATTACATTTACTAAGGGATTATTTTCCTTCTGTGTGTTTTTTCTGTCTGCTTTTTTTGACCATAAAAAATATAGAGTGACATTATGAAAATAAGAATGCACAGACCCTTGTCTTAAAGCTAATTTTGTAGTTTTTATAAGAAGACTTATAAGATTTTATTTTATTTTGTCGAATAACAAAAGTGATGTTTGAAATCACAGCAGTGCTTTATCAGTGTGGATCACTCTGTATGAGATTTACGCCCACAATTAACTACGAGTATTAATTAAGAGTATGACTTTAACTAGTCTTGCTCAGTTTGTGCCCCATCTTTTGGGTTCATGTAAGATGAAACTGGCCATACGGGACCTGCTCCACATGTTCACATAGAAACTAGCAGCACAGTGATAAAGTCATGCTGTAGGTGTGACTTGCAAGCAGTATCACCCTGCTTGCATGCAGGGCTGCTGTTCAGTAGTGAACCTTTGGCCTGTGTGTGACCTGTGTTTTGGGTGCAGAACAGATTCTGTCAGGAGGTCTTTCTGACAAAAACTAAATGTGAGAATGTTTGCTCTCTGTGAATAATTATTTATGGATAGTATTTTATAGTTGCTGTTACACAAAGTTGATGGATTCTTTCTGCCAAACTTGTGTACCAAATATCAATTTTGTTATTTTCAAAAAGATGCCCTGTGCCTTACAAACTCATGTCTTTGTAGTTCCTGAAGAGTCTTGCATAGGCTTCTTTCTGATTCAGTCAGGCAGTTTAAATGAGGGCCAGGTCCTTAATGGCTGCTGACACACTAAGTGTGTTTAATTATTTAGGACCTGAGTGAGAAATATACCATAGCTTGAAAAAAAAGGTAGATCAGGGTCCTTTAGTGGACTTCATGCACATATAAGAGGCTCCTATTCTCATGTTACAGCTTGATGGTCTTACACAGATCTGATCTGACAGGTATCTCCAGGGTTTTGCACAGAGCTGTGGTTTAACGCCTCTGGTTTACCAAGGCTGGATCATCTTCACATCATGGTACTCTTATGAATGAGACTCTTTACTTTACAGAGTCTGTAATAAAGCTTATTTAAAGGATGTAAAGGACAAAATGGTATTACAGAGAAATGTTGAATCCAATGCATAAACAAATGTGTTTTCTGAATTTTTTTTCTGTTTTTATTTCTGCAAAAAGACCAAATAAATCACACAACAGGCATTAGTGTTAAAGGACATTAGCGGTAAAGGGAAATGCCTATAAGGCACTGCAGACAAAAGGGATGAGAATGGATTATATCACCGTATGAAGGTCAGCGGTTCTTTTATTTTCATCGTTGGCCTTTAAGTTCGGAAGATCTTCATGAGTCACATTTGTGGTTGGATTACTCCAGAGGGAGGAGGGATCTAATGCTTATTTATATCATTATTCCACAGGAAAGTAAAAAAAAAACAACAACATAAAAATAAAATAAAATGTATCTATGGTGGTTATATTAAAAAGAAAAAATGAAAGTAGTCACTCTTATTGTCAAAAACCAGACGTACAGATCATACACAGGAATTTGAAATTGCAGTGTTTACAATACAGTCTTTCACGACTGATTGAGTGTTGCATGTTAAACCATGTCTTGACTGTTGCAAGTAGTCCTGTTTGTCAAGTCCAAAGAGCACATATCCCAAATAAATGACATTAAAATCTGTCTGTGGGCTGCAAACTGACCTTCTCTTTTTTCACATCCTACACATTCCCAAACATGCTGATCAGGTTTATTATTCTGACAGTTTTATTTTTGGAGATATGAAAAACGTGGTGTTTTCCATGAGATTGACAGATTTAAACAGTGTTAAAATACAGTGTTAAATTGGCTTTGAAAAATCCATCCACCCACTAGACAGGTTAATAAATAGGCAGGTTTTGTTAGTCACTGATTTCTACATTTTCATTTTACAAAGTGTGTGTAAAAGGGTTTAAATTTAGCCCTCGCATCAGTTTTATTATCTGTACTGGAACAATGTTAACTTGGATTGCTCCTATCAAACAAAATCTTAGTTCAGTAGCAGTTTTAAAGCCTGAAGCCCTTTATATGTGCGTTCACTTCACCCAAAGTTGCTTGCAACAGCTGGATCTTTGTTTTTCAGAGTAGAGTTTAGTTGCTGTGGTTGTTTCACCCTCCACTATTCCAGCTCTGTGGAAGAAATAACCCAGTAAATTAAAGCACCGTGTTCAGCTTGTCAGTTTCAATGATTATAGCAATAATCGAATGTATAAACCAACATTTTTACCATGGAAATCATTACGTCCTCGCACAAGCTATGATTAATGGTGATTACCATTCCTAATGCATGAGCACTGTGGTTTCAGGCTTTTGCACATGTAATTCATTTGAATACCAAGCCATGTTTGTATCCATGCATCACAAACTTGCAAAAGAACTATTTTCTTCTGAAATGAATCAGAAAGCAGCCTCCCAGTGTCAAACTCAACACACATTCTTCATCTTTCACTGGAAAACGTGTCTGAACGAGACAACATGGTTTGCTTTAGACACCAAGGTTCGTTGCAGCTGGGGTTTTAAATAAAGTAGATCTATTAATGGAGACAGTGAACACTGCTTCCTCCCCTGTGCCAGATGACACCAAAGCAGCATGTTTGTTGGTGTCTGTTCTGCAGTGCAGCCTCTCGCCCTCTGAGTCCATCCAGCAGCAGCTGATGTTGACGCACAGCTGTGAGTCTGTCACACCTGGGTTTCACTTCATTTCTGCAGCTCTCTGAATGCATCAGGAACAAATGAGGCTACAGCTAACATCTGCTCAACAGTGCAGCACCATAGGAGGAACACTTCGTTGGCTGAATTCATTAAAGCCAGAAAACATTCTTGCAAATCTGTGAGGATAACTGCCTTATTACTTAAAACAAATCATTTGTACAAATGTACAAATGCGCAACCGATTGTAGCATTTCAGTGGTAGTGTTTTTCTTGAACTCTTTTTTCCTTTGGTGGAAACAGACAGACTCACTTATTTGAGCCTGTTCTTTGCCGGTGTATCTTTAGTTTTAGATGACTTAACCGCGTCATCCTCCGTGTGATAATATCCGTGTGACAGCCATAGATTTAAACTTGGTGACAGCACAAGAGAGAAATCGCGAAAGAAACTAGTGCAAATGAAACTGCTCAATATTTTGTGGGAGTGAGTGGGAGTGCTAATTTTATTTTATTTCTTTTATTTCTCGTTCGAAACAACAGAAGATTTAACAGATTTATTTTTGTCTGCTGCAAGTTTTGTACTGCCTTACTTTGAGAAAAAAGGGGAGACACAGGCAGCCATTAAGGTGACAAAGGTTGTTTCATTTTGTATTTGTACATTAATCATCCATAAAATTGCATTGCCATTAGCTGTCAAGTCTGTTGTGTAATTTTTTTGTTTCCAGTAATTTCCTGCGCTTCCTGTGCCTTAAAAAGTGTGTTTTCTGTCATTATAAACTGCAAGTCAGGATGTTATTAGAGTAGTTCAGGTATGACATGGAAAATGGATTTTAAAAACACAAATCAGCACAACAAAGTGGTGAGTCAATTAACGTGATGAATGGCTAAACGCGGAGGAGCTATAAACAAAGGCCTAAACATTTAGGGTAGTGTTTCCATTTCATACATCAAGATGCAAGCTGTAACGAGCATCCAGGTACAAAGCCACCATCTTGAGCCTGCGGTGAACAAGCCAGAGTGTGATTAATTGGGTTCGTCACTCCGCCTTGTTCCCATCGTGCTCTAAAGAGTTGCTCTGAAGTGATGACAGTCTATCCATTAAAACCAGTTTTCTAAATGGCAATAATTTCCTCAAAGAAGCATCTGCTTTGGTGTCTCATAATGGAAACAATAATGAGATTTTCCTTCAGAAACTTCTGTTTCTGGGGAGATGAAGACAGAACAGCTTTTTAATCACTTCAGCTCAATGTTCACGTCTGTGATGTTACTCCGGCAGCACTTTGTGTCACTAAGCTTTTAAGATCTTAAAGCTACACATCAGGAACTTATTACTAATGTCTTTCTTTGGAGTGAAGCTCACTGTGTGCATTCATGTGAAATTTACTAAGTGTTTGGCAGTAATTTAATATTTACCATTGCATTTTTTTAACAGTACAAGGTAATCTCAATTACTTATCCGCCTAAATCCTACAAATTTTGTCTTATGCAGTTAAAATGGCCAAAATCCACCTAATGTTTTTTGTATAAGGTCCAAAATTGTCCAAGATTTTAAATCAGATTTTAGCTTGTTAGCATGGTAGCATTTGAAATTTAGTATAAAGTCAACGTGAAAGTATTTATTGATCGGGAATGTATGAAAATACACTAACTGATCACTACTAACTAGATAGATATGTCTGTCTGTCCATCGGTCACAGGTTGCTTATAGATTTCAAAGTGAGTGACCAAATGATACCATCAAATCACACTCTGGACTAATAAGAGAAATTTGGCACATTGTAACCAAAACATGTTTAGAATGAATATTATATTCTCTCACAGTCAAAAGAAATACTTTGTTTTAATTGCTCCTCGAAAAAAAGGAAATAAATTGAATGCAATAATACCCAGTGTCTGAGAAATCATATTTGGCAGACAGATGGGTCCACACAGTATGAACCATTAGTCCTCAGTGGAGCTGCTAAAGCTATCCCCCCCCCCCCACACACACACACACATGGAGACCAAACCGGGCAGAATTTAAGATGAATATTGCTTTGTGGCAACCCTCAGTGGCTCTGGTGCCTTGTCATGGGAGGGAGGCACATTGGCTGAGGACATCAGCCATCATTTAATCAGCCTGCCGGAGCATCTGCTCTCTGGTTTTTAAATAGATCGTGCAATGAGGTGAAAAGCACTCCTCTGCTCATGCCATCCATTCTCAGCAGGCCACACTATACGTATGGATTACAGGTGCAGGCACGATTCAGCTGGGATTCTGGGATGAAGGTCGTAGTCTGTAGTCGTCGAGCAGCGTACGGGAAATAACAATTTACCAGATGGCAGCCTGAACAAGTTATTCTCATGCAAAGACTAGCCAGTGGGAAGACATTCGCCGCTCCTTGGTTTTTCTTTGACCACAGTGTTGGGTCAGTTTGTGAGTCATGACGGCACAAATGAGGTGGAGGCATTTTTTGGCAGCGCATAGACCTTTTCTCCTGACAAATAACGTCCATCTTAAATACAGCAGGTGCTGTAATTCAGTCAGGATGGAGTATTTCCTCCAGGGCTTTTCTTCCCACATCTGTTGGTACAGACAGCCTGCAGACAGAAGATTAATAAATAGTCAGAAAATTCTGAGCACAACAGGAATATCGGTTTTATTAACCCCTCTACTTGGAACAAATGCCTGTTTTTATTGCAGTTTCTAGAATGATACTGAATATTTCCCAAAATCATTTTTTATCAAACAGGGTGATTCGAAATATGTAAAAACATGACAGAATGAGAAAAGAGATGGAAAAGAGTGAGTCTATGTTTCAAGCTATCAATACGGTGCATGCACTTCAAGTTTAGTGCACTCATCTGCAGCTCAGTTTCAGGAGAAATTCACTCCGGTGAACAGTTGATGATGCAGCAGAAAACACACCAGGACTTAAAATACAAATGTAAAATAATCAGGACTGTTCTGTGGAAATAATGAAATGTTAAATAGACATTAAAGCCAATTATTGTAATGCCTTGTGTTACAAGACGGCCATAAATGATCGCTAAGTAAAGTAGTCTCCCTTTGTGGTCACCTCATACTGTCAGTGAGGAGATGAGGCACAGTGTTCCTGTTTGGACAAAAATGAAGGGACAGAACAAATGCTGGGTGTGCACATAGTTTTATGCTTCCGGCGATAATTAACTTTGACTACTGGAAGTTAACTGTGTAACGAAGAAGCCTGTGGGTCTAAGATTATAAAACTAGTACTCATGGATGATTGCTTACTGATTTGGTGTATTTTTGTAGAAAGAAAATCTTAAGTCATCACTCAGTATTAAAAAATGATAGATTTAACTTTTTATTATTTTCTAGTATCAGCAATAAGGTCAGAAAGGTAGGGATTGTTGTCTGTAACAGACATGTAACAAGAAGGTTGAGAAACCCAGTTCAAAAACCTCATTAAGGTTGTGCATCTTTGCACTGTAGCAAAGGCCAGAGGGAGCATGTCGTCAACCCTCGGAGGCCTCTAACTTTATGTGTCTTTGGGAAATGATGAGTATGATTTATTAGGTCCTTGCGCAGGCTCTCCCATCAGAGAATATCGTAGATCAGGTGTCAAGGATAGAGCACATTATGAGAGTGGATACACTGGCCAGCACAATTACATCCAATTTTTCATCATGAGGGCCTTGAGTCTCTGCCTGTTTAAGAAAAACAACAATAGTATTATGACCTGAAACTCTCAGGTGAGCTAAATTATTGTCAGATATACTGTAAAGTTATTACAAAAATCAAAGAAGCCATAACTTATAAAGAATGCTCATCATGGTGTACACTGCCAACCTCTTTTCAACTAAGCTTTTTTAATGTAATGGCAGCATTTGAAATGTTCACACTTGTCCAGTTGGATCTTATCATGTGGTTTAGATTTGCTTATGCCATTTTTAGAATAATAACATGCTTTTTCTTTCTGCACAGAGCTCAGACTCCCAGGTGTCTCTGTGTGTCTGTTAATGGTTCAGGGTGGCTGTACGAGTGCTCCTGCTTTCATGCACGTGCACCCGTGCAACTCCTGAAATCTCTGATATGAGAGGTGGAGAGCGAGAGGAAATCTATCAAAACCATTTAACCGCACATAATAGTCGCCCCTGACTGTGGGCTGGATCTCACGTCGAGATCATCTTAACATGGTTGTTACTTTGCCTCATTTGCTTTTCCAAAGGATATTAACTACCTGCCTCAAAACATTTTCAGCTGTACTGTATCAGACTTCAGAATCGTGGCTGAACTTAACCTTTGCTTTAAAGGTTTAATCTGAACTGTGTGGGATTTGTTTCCAAAATACAGATAAAATATTGCATGAAAAGGGATGTTTGGTTCATGGTTACTACTCGTACATCTAAAATCTGTATATCTAGTCTTTTGATGTTAATTTAAAAAGAAAAACGTGGGGAAGAAACCCAAACATGACAAAAAAAGCTTAATAAATATGTTTCTTTTTCTGTCTTATGAACTGTTATCTGTCATTAAAGTCTGGATTTTTAAGAATTTTTATAAGATTACATTTGAATTTGTGAACTTTTCAAGGATAAGCAGATAGGTAACTCTGCACAGTATGGATTCATAAAATCAAAAATGGTAGAGAACACATGAAAGTACATTCTACAGATGTCTTGGGGCGCATCATCACTGATCTTTTCTAGATTCACTGGGTATTTTGGCTCTTGTAACATCATACGTCCTCACCTGAGCGCCCAAGGTTTGGTCAAATCTTAACTATCATCCTAGAAGCTTTGAGCCTTGGCCTACCCCTCTTATCAACAGCCATCTGGAAGCTCTCTGATGCCTGTGTTGCAGTCCTGATGCCTTAGATGGCTTTGAGGTTCCCTCACACCCAGCTCTGTGGAGTGATAGACCGGTGAGTCCTCTGTAGGCTACCTCGGCACGATGACATTTTGCTTGCCTAACCAAGTCCCTGGTACTTTGCGCACTTCCTTTCAAAAGCATTCCCCGTGTGATCTTCCCAGGGCACAGTCAATTCAATTAAGGCAAGTTGTTTTGAGACCTATGACAGAATAACAATGACTGCTCACAATGCTGTAACTGCGATGTGTTCCACAAACTTGATTTGCTTGCTCAGACTGACCATTAGCTTCCAGTAAGATGCCAGTGAGGTGGAGAACATGCATGCAGGTGTTTTATTCTGCCTACTCTCCTGCCTCTATAAAAATAAATAAATCTGCTTTCTGGGGAAGGTAGTGATGCCTGCTTGTTGTTACTGATGAGATGATGCTCCCTGTCACTGCCTTCAGCACCTGGCCTTGGCACCACCTATGGTCTTCCAGCAGCTGCTCAATATCTGCTCGAACATGCCTTTTCTAGAGTAAAGAGGGCAGGAAGGTGTTTCAGAGGTACCCCACAGCTGGAGGTTTGATAGCCTGGGTACACCGCTTGTGTGAAGAATTTAATACATTGGAGCTCTGTTTGCCAGATGCCAGTCCAGGTAAGCCTGCATTCAGTTGCACTCTCCTACTTCATCCAAGCCTCCTGCTGGCTCCTGCTGGCCATTCTACTCGTTCATGTCTCATTCAGTCCTGCTCTTACTTCTCGAAGGATAAAATGTGGTTTTTCTTTACCTCGCTGTACCGTTGAACCGGAAACCTGGCCGAGCCTGATCATACTGCAGTTTCCACCTGCCTTCGGCCTCACATCTGCCGTCTCCGTGTTCTATTTCCTGTCAGTGAGGATTTCAGCGTCTGATGCAAAGACTTTTGGGTCATTTCAGCCTCTATACTGCAGTGCCTCTTTGGTACAAGCAACCTTGAACTCTTCCAAAGTGCTACTGAACAGATGCTACTTTATGTTACATTTCCCTTACAGAGCTGCACAAGTGAGGCTGCATGTTAAGTAGAGTGGATAGTAATCAGGAGGTTGATAGCTCCTCTAGTCTACATGTCAAAGATAGTGAAACAAGTTGCCCCTGATGCATTGGGGTCTGTGAGTGAATTTTAGGTTTAAAGCAAAGGAAAAGCACTTGTTTTACTTTGTGAAAGACTCTAAGTGCTCAATAATATTAGTCATACAACATAAAATCAGGATTATAGCACTGTTAACCAAAAAGGTAGTGAGATGTATTGTAGAAAATATGTTGTACACAGAGTAAAATGATAACTATCAAAGTCCTTCTTAAACTTACTACAAGAAGCAAGTTCTGTACTTTATAGCATCTCAGGCAGCTTCTTCCGGAGATATTTTGAAGCCCTTATTTGAATAAATCAGAAAGCTTAGTTGACGTAGCAGCTGTGTGTACACAGTTTAAACCGTTAATTAGTTGTGTTGTCATTTATGTAAGAAATGGATGATAGGAAGTTGTAACATATGAGTAAAAATATGGAGTATCCAGAGTTTTCCCTGTGTTGGCCTCACCTGAATGATTATTTTCTGACTTGCGATTCAAATCATGGTTATGGTCCAACATGAAGCAGAAGAGACTCACACACCTGTCCCTGATGAATGCCCTCACAGACATATTGAATACTCTGAACAATTTCTTCAGTGCCAATCATGAAGAAATTGCCTAAACCTCTCAGTGCCAAGTCACATTTGGAATATTATATCTGTGCACCTGGATGAAGGTAATACGTTGGACTATAATGAGCTTCAGCCAGGCAGTTTAACATTATTATCAATGAGTAATTTGACACTACTGGCCTTGCTGCAGTGATGTGTGCTGTGAAAATTAGACTTTTGGGGCCAGATAAAACATGCAAAAACTGTGGTGTCTTGAGACACTTTGGTAGTCGCAAGACTGACATAATCTTTAATAGTTTCATAATGAATGTACTCACCTGTGTGCATTATAGTAAGTAAGTAAGTAAAATTTATTTATATAGCACATTTCACAGATAAAAATCACAAAGTGCTTTACAATAAGATCAGACATACAAGTTAAAATTATTACACTCTGTACACACTGACACACTGTCACAGGCTAGAGGTTTAATTTATTGTGGTGCCTGTGTTAAAATAGTGTGCATTATTGTGTTTAATATTGTGTCTTGCTGAACGTGTGTGTGTGTGTGTGTGTGTGTGTGTGTGTGTGTGTGTGTGTGTGTGTGTGTGTGTGTGTGTGTGTGTCCCCGCAGCGAAGTTTGGAAAAGATGCATACTTTTCAGTTATGTTAGAATATGACAAAGCAAATGAAATTGTAACTAAAAACTCAAATATTTTTACCTTACAGCATACTCACTAGCTTTGCTCACTAACCCATGCTGACAGGGAATCTATGCATGCATTTCACTACATATCGTACTGTGTATGACTGTGTACGTGACAAATAAAATTTGAATTTGAATTTGAATTTGCATAAAACAGTTTTTTAAAAAACCCTTTAAATTAAACCTGAACGTCTACACTTTTAATAAAGTACATATTAATTGTTTGGTTTAAAATCCACTGTGGTGGTGTTCTGAGGCAAAACTACAGCATTTGTGTCATTGTCCAACAAATGATTAATAGTTAATCGAATCCCCATTCAAGTCATATTCAAAACAGCTCATAGTTTGGTGACTTTGCCCTAAAGTAAGATATAAATTGCGTTCTCTATGCAAGAGTAGTGTTACAAGACTTTACAAGTTCTTTCATAGCGTAATCCATGAGTGACACTTCTGGCTCATTGAAGAAAAGTATAAGAATAAGTAAAAGAACAATGCATTTACCTAGACTTTAATACAATAAAAGAAATACAACCAATTGGTACATTAATGGGAAAATATACAAGCCAGAGTTTTCAGTTGAGCAGTTGTCAGTGGTTGACATTGTTTAAAACACAAGTAAGAGAAATGAGACAACTGCAGACCGACTCAGAGTGTAATTAGAAAACGTGCGCACGGGTGAATGTCTCTCTGAGAAGACACACACACCGAGCACAGGCTCGCTGCTTTATTTATAAGGCAAAAATGGGTTACATAGTACTTCCTCTTTTTAACAGTCAGGGAAGAGGTTAAGCATTAAATCAACTTATCTGATCTTTCACACACTGGGATTAAAAATACAGAAGTATATCATGCTTTATCTGACATCACAGACATTATAGGAAAGAATGCATCATTATATCATGCTGTCAAAACATCTCAAACACTTAAGTAAGGAATGTATCAGTTTTCCTTTAACAATAAACTTGGTTAGCTGATTCTTCAACAATAGGCTTGGTTATGTGAAAATATATGAACACACTAAATATAAGGCATACTTGGTTAGAATATAAGGCCTACTTGATTATATTGTATTATAGAGATTTGGTTATACTGTATAATGTAGAAAATCTCTTAACATTTCCCTCCTGTTGTTAATATATTTCACATGTTTAATATCAATGCATAGTCACTTGTTAAATCACATTTTCAACTTGCATATCATTCAGTGAAGTATCTAAACATCAGCTCTGTTAAGATCAAGATTATCATAGACATTCTCTTCTCTGGTCTCTCTAGTTAGCATATCATACTGGCGAAAGGGATCCTCCATATCCCTCTGGATCAAAACAAAATTTCCTAAAGTACGATTAAACATACTCATCACCATGCGTCTCAGACAAGGGATAATGCAAGCAGCAAAAATGCAAAATAGAAACATCACAGTACATAGGGATCTGGAGCAAAAGGGTTGTGAGGAGAGATTACAGGAAGCGGTGACGCAGGAGTTGGTGCAGCTGCTGCTGCTGCTGTCTGTGTGGGCTGAGAGGAAGGTGCATAAGGAGGGGGGTTTTTCTCCTCTCCTGCAGCTTTCTGTTTATCTTTATTTTCTTGTTTTTGGGCACGTTTAGCACTGCGTTTATCATTTTCTGCTTCCCATGCTTTGAAAAGTCGCCATTCTGCTACACGTTTTGCTTTTTTCTTTTGACTTTTTTCCTCAAATAGTTCTTTTTGCAAAGCAGCTTTTAAAGCAGTTATTGACTCTTGATTGCATTTGCCTTGCCAGGCTGGACAATAAATTTTATGTGGATTTCTCCACCTATTTGCACTGACTCTTCCTGCATTTTGACAGTTTTTCTCAAGCTTTTCTTCATCTGCTGTTAATTTTACTTTAGTTTTAGTATTACCCATTTTGAACTAATTACGTCAGAACTGTGACACCTTCTTTGGCATGTAAAAGTGAGAATGGGTTTTCAATAACAGCCTTCTACTCACTCGCTATTCGAGTGAGCGGTTATTGATTTTACGTGATGAAGCACAACCCTTTTTCCACTTTAACCAATACGTGAGTGTACACAGGAAAACAGTTTGAGAAGTGGTTCGACCGCTTATTGGGTCGTAAAAACAACTCACTCCTCTATTTCAACACAAACAAAGCGCGTTTTTATAATTTTTATTGAGATTTTCCATAGGCCTATTTCATGTAACCTTCAACCTGTTCCGTTGCAGCCACTCCTAGAGTGACCGGAACTCGTTCCGTTACAGCTGCTACCCAGAGCAACCGGAACTTTTAATAGCGATTTCTAGAATATCGCTCTTGCCAGTTGTCTCCTTAAGTCCCTCTCTGGACTATGAGATCTGTCGGCGCTCACCAGGCTTACACTATTTTAAAGGAAAATCTCAATATCAACGTATTTTAACGCTTGATGGAATGCAGTGTTTCATATTCACCTTACTGTGGCGCTGCGTTTTGAATTCGGTTCATCTGGTCCTGGCGCCGTGGGGCCTGTATAAGACGCTGACCGGAGGTCGAATTCACGCTCCCGGATTTTCTTTTGCTGTGCACAGACTCTTTTCCAGCGCAGGCGTCACGACGTCAGGATCCGATGAAGACCGCTGTGGAAAACTAGACGTTAAAAATAACAGTCAGTTCTCCGGCTACGAAGGACCAATTAAATGTCAGTGGTTGACATTGTTTAAAACACAAGTAAGAGAAATGAGACAACTGCAGACCGACTCAGAGTGTAATTAGAAAACGTGCGCACGGGTGAATGTCTCTCTGAGAAGACACACACACCGAGCACAGGCTCGCTGCTTTATTTATAAGGCAAAAATGGGTTACATAGTACTTCCTCTTTTTAACAGTCAGGGAAGAGGTTAAGCATTAAATCAACTTATCTGATCTTTCACACACTGGGATTAAAAATACAGAAGTATATCATGCTTTATCTGACATCACAGACATTATAGGAAAGAATGCATCATTATATCATGCTGTCAAAACATCTCAAACACTTAAGTAAGGAATGTATCAGTTTTCCTTTAACAATAAACTTGGTTAGCTGATTCTTCAACAATAGGCTTGGTTATGTGAAAATATATGAACACACTAAATATAAGGCATACTTGGTTAGAATATAAGGCCTACTTGATTATATTGTATTATAGAGATTTGGTTATACTGTATAATGTAGAAAATCTCTTAACAGCAGTGTTGAATCATATGTTTCACAGCCATTGAGCTCATTTTGGACAAGGACACTAAGGAATTCTCCTAAACATTCAGTAGAGCTAATCAGCTAATTACTAGCTTCCCCGAATGTTGTGTTAGCTTGACAGTTAGCATAATGGTTAGCTAGCTTGGTTACTAATTCACAGATGCTGTAATAAAGAGTGAGAAAGAACATACAGGTGTACAGATCTAACAAGCATAATTGACAAAGTAGACTGGAGATCACAATATTCTAATAAGGAGAGATCACTTAGAAAATTAATGAAAATGATTTGTTAAGATACATTATTCAATTAAGCTACTTAGTGATTAGACTGATGAGTATCAAAGTAGAACAAAATCCTAACAGTGATAGAAATTAGAGCAGGACCCCTGGAGTCTAGACACAGCTGGTGGTGGTGAAGATGAATTTGGAGACTTGGATGGGGATCTGACTGACCAGGGTGAGGCGGGCTACACGAATGAGAGTCTGAAAGATGAAATGTCAGAAGAACTCTGTCATTTAAAGCACAGGGCTCACAGAGGGTGAGCAAGAAAATGACTGGACTAGAATAATGATGGCAGCATTGTGTTTGACAGCGTGGGGAAAATGGAAGTGATGTAAAGAATAGACTAGCAACCAAACACTGGGAGGGAGGAAGATGAGTGATTACAGGTCTTCCCTACTGACCGCCATTTGCATTGACACACATTCAAAGAGAATGTTGGATGAAACCATTTAAACTGCTCCGGCACTGTGCCAGGAGCAGGTACAACAGAAAGTAAACATGAACCAAGTGATACCAGAGACCTTACAGGACTTGGAGGACTTCGGTATGCTAAACGTTCTCCCAGTAGTAATGCATGAATTGCGCTTCAGCGGGAAATTGACATTGTAACTTGCAACACAACAGAAACATTTCTTAACCCTTGCATGCCATTCAGCTGCTGCTGGCTGCTTTGACCTGAGATGTTGCATATCGGCTTACAAAGAACAGCGTTTCCCCACGACTATGCCGTGACACATTCTCTTCCACTAGAGGGCAGTACAACTACTTGCTCTAATTAAATGGGCTGCCAAATGCCAGTAAAACAGAAGAAGGTGAAGAAGAAATTACATAATAGTCATGCTGTGTGTGAGACACCCTAGTGCGTAATAGCAATAGATAAATATTCGAGAAGAAAAAGTAGTCAATCTGACCTGAGTGCTGGAGAAAATCCCGACCCAGTTGAAGGGTCTAGCATGAGTAGTGGTCAGAAGAAATCAAAAAAGGTATACTGGGGACAAACCGAGCCAGTTCTGCTCTACCCTGTGTGCGAGGGAAAATTATCAATTTGCTTTTTGTGACATTTTTGTTTGGTGGTGTGCCGTGTGACTTTTCTAATGTGAAATATGTGCTGTGGCTCCATAAGGTTGGGAAACACTGACATAGAAGGTTAATAATTCAGACATTAGCCTTGTCACTTGGGAGATATTTTGAAATGGCTTGTTTTGGCCTCACTTTAAAACATTAAGTTTAATTTCGTTAAGTGGCCACAGGACATAAAAAGGGCAGGTATAAAAAAACAACCTAACTTTGCCCCCATAATTAGGAAATGTAGTTGCTCTCCCTTTACTGTTTCTTTCTGTCGCCACCTTTGGTAGATTTTAATTCTGTAATATAGTACAGCACAATCTGTAAAAGTTGGCTCTTTATTATTGTAGATCAGCTGTAAGGACACTGTGTTCTGCTGAGATTGGTTTATCTCTCAGGGAACGAGTGATCCCCTGGGATTCAGAGAGGTCTGAACGCCAGTTAAATGTATCAGATGTGGACTTAGTTGCTTACTATTTTGCATAACATTTTCTGTGTTTGATGGCAGAGAGCCTAAACAAATTTATAAACTATGAGTTTTAAAGCGAATATGTTTTTTTAAAAAAATCTGAAAATGAGTTTGAAACTCAAAATGGCCATAGTTTTTTGTTTTTGTTTTGTTTTTGTACTTTGCTCTTTGTGCAGTTTGATAGGATTTATTTTATAAAAAATGAACTAGTCACTACTGAGCGTCCTTCTCTTTTGGATAATCCAATCCAATTGTATTTGTACATAAGCATATAGATGAACTGTTTTTAAATGTCTGAGAGCATAAATGCAGTCATGTTTGGTCTATGATTCTCTTTGAAAAATGCTTAAAAAGGCTTTATGGGGAGATACTCGTACATAGATTAGAGTCTAAACTTCTATTTAAAGGCAGGGATTGATAATCTGTAAGAAGCAGGATAAGGATTAACAGGACAATACAAACGATGCGGGTTGTTTTGTGTGGAAAATTAATTTTGATAAGCGGCCATCCTTCAGTCTCATTTTGGATGATATAAAGAAAGAAGAAGCTGTATCCTGAACAGACTGTAAAGCCCCCCTAGTGGCAAACTTGTGATTATTGATTGATTAAAAACAACAAACAAAAATGACATGGCTTAACTTCTGTTTTAAAGGCAGAGAAACTTCAGCTCGCTGTGGAGGGTTTCTGTTGAACACAGTGGTTCAGTAGTCAACTACTCACATTTTCCACTCTATTACTCCTGCAGCTCACGCCTCTGTTAACTTCTCTCCTGACTGATTCGAGCCAACAGTCCTTTCAACCATCAAATCCCAGATCGCAGGTTAGTTTACTTCAGTCAAACATCCCCCACTCTCAGAGTCCATCTGTCTCGCCTGCTGACATCAGAGCGTGTGCTCTGTCGGGGTCAGTGATAAATTGATATTCTGGGGCACAAACCAGAGTTCAGGCCTCCTTTGTAAGCTTTGAGGTATTATAGTATTTCCATTTGTTAACAAGCATTTTTCAGTTTGGAAGTATCTTTTTATCTTTTTTCTCTCTGGTAGCGCAGCTATATTCTGGTTATCAAAGCCTCAGTGATGTTTTTTAAATATGTCTGCTATTTTAGTAACTCAAGTAATTGTCCAAATTTAGCTTAAAATACTGAAGGGAGAGCTGCTGATTAAAGCTATGTGAACAGACCAGCTGAAGCTGATAATCATCTCAGCTGGAGGCCTGCCCAGTTCTTGAACTTTTACTTTCATATCATGTAACGTGGGGGTAGCCTCTGTATGCATTAAACCTGATTTTAATCATGGACTTTGCCAATTAGTTTAGTGAGGCTTCTATTCTTGGCTGCAGTCAAAACAAATTGTAAACTATGAGTACTTTGTTCTAGTATTACTGAAATTATATCAGTTGTTTTGCTAAAATGATCAGTTTTAACTTGGATTGTTTTTGACTTGGACAAAAAGCCCCACAAGACAAATTAGCGATCTTTGATCGTGGACTAGAGACATTAAATATACCTGATGTAAAACAGCGTGAGCACGAAAGCTTGAGCTTCCGGCCATGAAAAAGGCAAATTAAATCTTGTAATGTGTTTACGGCAAGTGCAAAATGAATAAAAATACCTCTAAAAATGCTTCTACACAGCTTATAAGGGATGCAGCTGGAATGACTTCAGCCAAGATGGACCAAGCGCCTGGAAACTGGATTATGCAGCATGCTGACAGTTTCCAGGTCAAACTGCAAGAAACAACACTACAAGCTAGTACACACACACACTGTCTACTCTGTATTTTATCACAAAAGACACTTCAATGTGGACCAGAGAAGCCAGGGATCGAACCAACAACCTTCTTATGGATAGAATCGATGACCTGCTCTCACCCTTAAGCAATCCTTATGTAGCGCAAGTTAAGGAATTTCTGTAGAGATCTTGCCTCCTTTTGCTAACATGAAGTGAAATTGTTTCAGAAACAAACTCCTGATAACTAAAAAGAACAAACTTTCATTTTATCAGGGTCCTGGGTCTCCTGACCCAGCGTGTTTAGTTCTTTGTGATTTTTGTATTATTGTACTTGTGTGAGTTATTCTATGGTTTCTAGTTTCGATCCCTTGCCCTTCATGTCTCTCTGTGTCCCCTCTGTTCTGTGTAAGTTTGTGTCTGCATGTTGAGTTTCCCTCTGTCTTTTGGTTCATCGAGTCCTCTGCCTTACTGGTTATGTCTCTGTGTTTCTTACTGGTTGTCTCCACCATGTCAAGTTCGCGTCTCTGTGTCATACTTCCTGTTTTACTTTGAAGGTCCGTGTCTTGTGTGAATGTGTCCGGTTTGCTTCCTTATCTCATCAGTCCTGATTTCTCCCAGCTGTGCTCTCCTTCTGTGTCTCATTCCCCTCGTTACTTACCCAGTGTATTTAAACCCTGTGTTTCTCTGAGTCAGTGTTGTGTTGTACCCTCAACAAGCTGTGTGTTTTGCCTCTGTGGTTCGTCCCCAGTTCAGTATTTCTGCTACAGTGTTTTAGTCCACCTGTGTTTTTGTTTGTCTTTTGATGAGTTTAGTTTAGTAAGAGGTTTTCCAGCAATAAAGCTGCGCTTTAAGTTGTACTTCTGTGTCTCAGTCCTGCATTTTGGATCCACCACTCCTGCTTGCCTGCCTGCCACACAGCCAACCATGACACATTTTGAAATAGTATAATTTGACCAAAAAATAATAACTTCTCTTATATACAGTTATATTAGTTTCTTTTTTGTCATATTTTCCATAAATAACGAAATTAATCTCATTATATAATAAACTATGTGTGATTTACAGTAGGTCCTTTCAGCACAGACAGAAATCCTTTTTTTTTTTTTTTTTTTTTTTTTTTTTTTCTCTTGCAATGACATCGAAGTCTAATAAATGTTTCTCCTGCAGCGCTGTTCCTGTTCTCACAGGATTCAGTCACCCCAAAAATATTTAATGGGACTGGAATCTGTTAATGAAAACCAGGATCGACAATAGTATTTTTGTTTGTTTTTTAATTAAAAAACAAAACATTTTTATAATGAATAAATTCTTTGTTTTTGGTTTCAAAAACAATCAGGTGATACATGTGATAAATGTCAGTGCTGGGGTGAGGCGGGGTGCTGGCAGTCGGATAGCTCTTGGTAAAGTTAAATAATGTTTAAAAAAAACTGTTCTGGAAAGTTCAAGCAGCCTTAACGTAGCTTAAGTAGAACCACAGATCACTCATATTACCCATGTCTGCTACAGCAGATTTTATAATAGAGGGTTAATCACTTTGCCTCTGCTTAATGACGGTGGTCATTGCTGAACTAAAAGCATAATTCAAGGTCTAAATAAATGACGAGCTCTCAGTATGACCAGTCCTTGAGACGGGATGGGCCACCTTCAGCCCCCAGGAAGACACATCCCATTAACTCGCTCAGCATTTTTACGAGACAAAGGCCACAAAACCCCTCATATCTACAGAGACAATGCAAAGGTGGCAGTTTGCCTTGCCTCTCTTTTCCTTCAAAGCAGATTACTTGAAAGAAAAATTACCCCACGGACAAAGCTAATCTGCTTGTTATGGCAAAACTGTGCAAAAACTGTTTCCTTAGCAGGAAAGAAGCTTAAAAAAAGAACCTCTGCGTCTTTTACTAGATGTCATTACGAATGAAGTCAAGAAGATGAAGCAAGCAAAACATTCATTCATTTGCATTGAGCTGTTTGCGTATTTGGCTCCCTAAACACAAAGCACTGTCTTCCTGGCTGCTTGTCTCTTGGATTAATTAGCGTTTCAACTGGCATAGCTTTAAAGGTTGTATTTGCATGAGTGAATGATTGTTTAGTGACCAACTTGTTGATCATTTCCCACAGTTTACAGCTCCCTGCCTGCTCTGTACATCGCTCCCTGTATGGGGTCACTGCTGTCATGTGACTGTATTATAAAAGTGGTTGTTTTGGGGGTTTTTTTGGCTCGCACATCTCCTCCTGTGCCACAGACTCTTCTTTTTTGGCATAGGCACTGCTAAACAAACCAAAGTTACACTAAGTGTACTGTCTTGCTTGAAGTGCAGCTTTTTGACAGCACTTTGACAACATTTGAGAAGATGCCAAATTCAATTATCTTTGGAGTATACTGTCATCCTGCAGCAACAAAATCCTCAGCTGATATCACTTCAAATCTAATTTCTCTTCCTGAAGGCAGTGACCCAGGTTTGAAGTCTCACTGCTTGCTGAAAGATAAACACACGTCTTACTCTATTTGGTCCAATAAACATTCAGGATATGCTCTTTGAATCCCTTATCAAAGCAGGCAGGTCCAGCACGGCACCACTCCGTGCTATCAAAGTTTCGCGGTATCCTGCTGGTGTTCATTAAGGACACAATGTGACCATTTCTTTCCTAGCCTCTGCCTGTCCCTGCAGGCACATGGGGCCATCATGCAATTACCTACCTCAGGCCTTCAGTGGTCCCTGAACAATCAATAACTACAGTTCAGTAGCTGAAGCTTCCAGCAGTTTTATAGTTGTGTCACTAAGTAGTGCAGCAGGTTGTAGAGGTGGCTTGGAAGCAGGTAGGGGCAAAATACTTGTCACACAATCCAGATACCTTCAGAGGCCCCAGTGGCAGAATAACATTTGACGCTTAATCTGAAAGATGGCTGGAAAATGAAGAAAAACTTAGATGTATGTATTTTTTTCCAGTCACAATGATTAATTTAAAGTTCAGCATGAGTCTTGACACAGTTTCCAAGCGTGTACATAAACATTGGTTTACATTTTCTTACACATAGACCACTTTCTTACTGGTGGCTTCTGTTTTGAGTGATATGTGCTTGCTTTATTTGCAGTCACGGACTGCCCAGCAAAGTAAAGAGTACCCCCGGCTGGAGTTACGTTGACTGCTGTTTCTTTGGCTAAATAAGTCTGGGAAAAATGAAATTGGTGGTGTGACATGACATTTTTACCAAAAAGAAGATTTTCAGAAGCAGAATACTTTATTGATCCCTGGGGTAAAAAATTTTTCGTTACAGTGCTCCATTATAAACAAACATTAACAGAGACAGACAAGACACTAACTAAGAATAGCACCATATATACAGGCATATTTTAATAAAAAAAAAAACAAAAAAAAACAAAACACCCAGCACGCCCCTGCAGGCGGTTTATCCTTCAAGCTCGGGTCCTCTACCAGAGGCCTGGGAGCTTGAGGGTCCTGCGCAGTATCTTAGCTGTTCCCAGGACTGCGCTCTTCTGGACAGAGATCTCCGATGTTATTCCCGGGATCTGCTGGAGCCACTCGCCTAGCTTGGGAGTCACCGCACCTAGTGCTCCGATTACCACGGAGATAGATAGATATAGATAGAGAGAGATATATATACACACACACACACACACACACACACACACACACACACACACACACACACACACACACACGACCCAAGCTTGAAGGATAAACTGCCCGCAGGGGCGTGCTGGGTGTGTGTATAACATAAGTCACTTATTAATAAATAGCTGAAAAAGAACATGTGCAAGAAGGGTGTAGCTGTAGCAGTAAACAGTGTGTTAGGTGGAGGAGTTGTACAGGGAGCCACAGGCAGGAATGATTTCCTGTGTCGTTCAGTGGTGCATCATGGGTAATCTCAGTCTCTCACTGAACGAGCTCCTGTGACTGACCAACATGTCATGGAGTGGGTGGGCGGTGTTATCCAACATTGTCTTTATCTTGGACAGCATCCGCCTCTCCGACACCACCTTGAGGGAGTCCAGCTCCATCCCCACAACATCACTGGTCTTACGAATCAGTTTATCGAGTCTGTTGGCATCTGCGACCCTCAGCCTGCTCCCCCAGCATGCAACAGCATAGAGGATCGCACTGGCCACAACAGACTCGTAGAAAATCCTCAGCATTTTCTGGCAGATGTTGAAGGACCTCAGTCGCCTCAAAAAATAGAGACGACTCTGGCCCTTCCTGTAAAGTGCTGTGGTGTTTTTAGCCCAGTCCAGTTTATTGTCAATGTGAACTCCAAGGTATTTATAGTCCTCCACAATGTCAACACTGACCCCCTGGATTGAAACAGGGGTAAAGTGTTTCCTGGTCTTCCTGAAGTCCACGATCAGTTCCTTGGTCTTTGCCACGTTGAGCTGCAGATGATTCTGCTCACACCACGTGACAAAGGAGTCGATCACAGCCCGGTACTCTGTCTCATCATCCCTGCTGATGCATCCAACCACCTTCTTCATGCCCCTCCACACCTCTCTCATGCTGTTCTGCTAGAGTTTCCAGCTTCCTCCTGTAATTGTCCGTAGCCTCTCTGATCTTGTCCTTTAGTAACACCTGGACCTTCCTCACCTCCTCTTTATTGCCCCCTCTGAAAGCCCTCTTCTGGTTGTTGAGGAGGGCTTTGATGTCCTTAGTAACCCATGGCTTGTTATTTGGGTAACAATGAACAGTCTGAGCTGGAACAATGGAGTCGGTGCAGAAAGTTGTGTAGTTTAAACTGATAAAATAAATAAATGAAGGTAAACAAGTAGGATATCTTCTCATGTCTCATATAGTAAGATGCCGTTATGGAGCTGTAGCTGTTAGACACTCGGAGTTTGTACTGTACTCTGCAAAGAAAAACAAATTCCCCAGTTTTTATATATTTTTGATATTTTTCTGTCTCTATTGTGTATCTAAACTCAATTACAGGCAAAAATCAATACAAAAATACAGTTTGGCAGCAGCTGTGTGAGATCTTCTATAGTGATGTTTAAAATAAACAATTACAGAGAATGTTTGAGGCACAAAGGCTTGGGATATTGACAGAGAATAATAACCTTCAAACTTTCATCACTGTGCAGTAAAACACACACACACACACAAAACATGTCAGGCTGAACTTAGTGTGGCTGAAAAACAGATTCTCTATTACTGGAAAACTTTTCAGGCGACAGTAATGGCAGAGGTGGAGTAACTGGGAAGCAGCTGGTTACACCCATATAGATAGACATTGCCGCCCTGATGTCACCAAGTTGAATCCAGATTTTGAAGTTAGTGCCGGACTTCTGTCATGTGTTTTTTAAATGCCTGCAGCGAGCTTATTTGGAGGAAATGGTGAACTAAATTCTCACAGGGGTCAGCGAAAATGTGCTTTTCAAACTGATTCAAAATTTTCTCTTCATATTTTTTCTGTTTCCAATAGTTGTTTACTTTCAGCTGCTCACTTATTCATATGGAACAATCATAGCAGGTGTTTATTTATTTTTTTACTCTGGGGTTTCAGCAGGAAGGGCATCCAAAGGGATTGGTGTCTCCTCCCATACATCATGTTTCCTGACATAAAGCAGCCCAAAATAGGTACTTTTACATCTCTGGGCTCCAATTAAGAGTTTGGAAACTGTTTGCAAATTCTCGTTCTCATCAACAGTACAGATTTTTAGTATTATTCTTTGAATAAACTCTAACTAGGCCAAGAGTTATTGAATAGTCATTGAACTTGTCACTGTAAGGACAGTAGAACATTTTTGCCAATTTAATTCCACAACTTGCAGAAATTCCACCGAGCACAGCACTTCTGCACCGAACTTGAAAAAAGCAAATTATATCTGCTTCCGGATTTAATTTTCTTGTTGCTTTTGTTGTTGTGTTCTTCTTTTGAGTCTGACCACACACATCCACTGCCTATGACTCCGTTTATTACAGTCTTGCAGTCTTACATTCAAAAGTCCATAAACCAGTAATGCCCCCTTCTTTTGAAGGATTATATTATTTCGTGTTATGGAGGCAGTGTGTATGGTGGGGAGAAGTTACAGTCCATGCCAAAATACAGCAAATAAAGCCACAGGAATACAAAAACTGTGACACTGCGTAAAGTGTCTAAGGCCATTTGTCTTATTAAAAAAAATCAAATTCAAATTTTATTTGTCACGTACACAGTCATACACAGTACGATATGTAGTGAAATGCTTGGACAACTGCTCGTGACCTAAAGAGAACAAAAAAGGAAAAGGCTATGAATAAGATAGGAAATAAATATGAAAAATTAAAAAGGGTAAAAATACACACAAGCTGTGTTTCAGCCCCGAGTTTAAAGCAGGGTGGCAACCACTGCAAATCAAAAACAAGTCTGTAGTCATTATTTCCACAGGGTCACTCACAGGCAGTGTTTCTCCTCCCTAAACTGGACCTACACACTCTGAATGCTAACACGCACTTTGTGTTACGGATGATACAAATTGAACAGCTCCAATCATGTGTTTGACTGACACACACACACACACACACACACACACACACACACACACACACACACACACACACACACACACAGGGTTTCAGAGGTCACAGCACAGATGTGGCTCATGGCCAGTTCATAATACTTACAGAGGGGGTGGAGCTTAATTATAACTGATAAGAATATTTTGGTGGTAAAATAATTGCAATATATTTGTGCAGGAAATGTATGCATTGTCATTCTTCTATATGTGCCATGCTTATACCCTAAAACATCTTAATCATCCAGACTTATTTGTTGTATAAATTGTATTGGGAATGTAACTTTTATTAGACGGGGCTTCTCCATCTCATTACAGCTTCTCTCCACACACTGCCACACTTTGCATTTATTCTTATCTCTTCTCGCAGATGTTTTTATAAGAACAGACATCTTCAATCCTTCAATTCTTAATATTTCCCCAAGACCTTTTCTAGTCTCAGAGGAGAGATAAAGCAGTTAATTTCCTTAAACGCCTCTCACCTATTATTATCATGAGAATTACATGCAGTGTAATTAGTGTGAAAGCCATCGCCACATGCAGTAGCACCACAGGCGGGACATGACAAACCTCATCTCTTTATCCTGCAGGTACTAAACTCCTCTGTCGTCTTATCCAAACATCCATCCCAAATCCAAATAACCAGATTCATGCTTCTTATTTTATTTTTTTTAATGTTGTGCAGCAGTGTGTGGTAAGTCTCCCCTGATAATACAGGAGAGGTAAGACTTAAAACACCTCATGCTGTGCCCTAGTTAGAACACCGCTCATGTAGGAAAAGAGGACACCTTATGTCTAATATGTTCCTTAATGAGATACCAACAGGTCAAAAAGGGGTTGTTTTTGTTTTGAATGGAGGTACGTGTAGGACTGTGCAAAAATCTTGAGCAGATTTCTTGTTAAGAAAATGGGAGATGGGTACAGCGATTTGTTGAAATGTGCAAACATGCTCTTCTTTGGCTGGCTGTTTTGTCTCAATGATCCCTCAGTAAATGGGTTATTCTGAAAAGTACTTAAACTTTATAGTTATTCTTTAAAGTGTTGCAGAATAGATCACTAGTAGTTCTCAAGGTCTTTCAGAAGGTTTTGATAGTGTAAGTTTGGGACTCTGTAGGAAGAACCCCAGTGACCCCATATGAGGAACCAACTGGTATTGTTGAGGGGAAGACATCTCTTTTATCAGGAAAAAACCTGTAGCATTAATAGGCTCAGAGGAGCAATCGTGTCTGGTGCCTCGTTGGGGGAGTGAGAGGAAAGAATGGATAGAAAAGAAGTGCATCAAGGAAAAACAATCTAGTTATATTGCAGTATTGTTCTAAGAAACATTGGGTCTTGGCAGTCATGTACTGTGGAATTTTCTTTGACACTTCTTATCTAAACAATGTGGCAGATTAAACACCTCCCTATGGCAGTGACAAACCCAGCAGTCTAATCAGCACATGATTTGCCTGTCATGCTGCAAAAACCTGCTCAGAGAACAAGCCATTAAGCTGGTGATCGAGCATGAACACGATGTGCTAGAACAAGCTCTATCCACCAAGGTCACACCCTGCAACCCACAGGACCCAAAGGCTCCGCTGCCAGCACCCGAGTGCCAGAAACCACCGGACATCTCCAGAGGTTCCTGTCTAGCCCTGTAATTCTGATGGCAAAAGAGCCAAACGGGACAGGCCAAAAAAAAAAAAAAAAGAGAATGTAATATTAAAGGAAACATTTTCTTCATTAACAACAAATTCAAGTTTGGGCATTACATAAAAACGTAAATGGAAAATGTATTATAACTGTGACATAGGCTCAAGTTGGCTCACACCTCTGACAGGACCGACGGGGTTGTATGTAGGTCTTATGCAGGGCTTTGCACGCCATTGTCTACATATTTGAGCTGTGAATAGTCATCAGGGTGAGAGGCAAAAATATGTAACAACCAGTAACTACTAACTAACTCCCGCGTTGATTCTCCAGGTACTCAGACTTCCTCCCACATGCATGCTAGCTTAATTGGTGAGTCTAAAATTAGTGAGCACCCTACCTCTCGCTCTATGCTAGCAGTGATAGGCTGAAAGGAAAAGAAAAGGAATGGATTCGGTATTTTCTAACTCGGACTCAGACATTTTAAACCATCTTGGTAGCGCAACATTAAGATGTCCCCAAAAATGTTCAAGGATGTTGAAGTCAAGGACCGATTTTGAACTCTGCTTCGAATTATTGCTCAGCCTCTTCACTTTCTCACTTTCTTGATTAACTACCTGACATTTTCATCCAGAATATGTCTTTTGATATTTAATGTCGCTCTCCACTTTATTTGTACAGCGTACAGCGTTACCTGTATCACAGGCTGCCACAAACCTTAAAGTAGAATGACTGCTTGCCAGTGGTTTCCATTAAACACTGGTCTGTTTTTATTCACATATATCTTTGCAGATTGCAGTCAAATGTAAGATTTTTCTATGGCTTTTGTTTTTATTAGACAGTGACAGCATTGTGGTGAAAATGTCTTATCAAGATGTTGTTTTCTATACTAGATGTTTTGTGATAAAGCTGTGCATGATGTTTGCTGCCAGGTCTTGCCTTGACTTTCACATATCTCCCATTTCTTAATGGCATTTTGAACAGCAGAAATAACAAGGCGGAAGCACTTTATATGTTTTAATAGCCTTCACTCTCTTCTTTGCAGGCTTCAATTAACTTCATTTTAGAGTCTTGGTGTGTTGCTTAGAAGCACACTGTCCACAGCTGACAGTTTATTCTGACAAATGCTGACCTGCCTCACAAGGGGTAATAATCCAAGACCTAATTAATGAAGTCTTGACGCTTTAGTGCATAAATAGAAGCTTTAGCACATGCCACAATTTAAAAAAAGTGTTTCCCAATAACAAAGTTCATGACATTTCAATATTTAAGGTTTGAAATGCTGTCACTATTTTATTGTTACAAAAAGAGTCACAGAGGTTGTTTTTTTTTTTTTTTTTTTATCTTTTCTTTTAAAATTTCTGGGCTTTGTTTAAATTGATCAAAATGTATATTTTGTCAGGTGGTGCACAAACTGCTGCATACAAGAAACAGGATCTGCATGCAATGGCATGTAAAAATATGAATGTAGTCTCACACATACATACTTTAGAACAACCGAGCCGACACGGGGCTCAGGAGGCAATTGTCTTTTAGCCTGTGAAAACAAATGAGCTCGTTCAGTGGTGGAAACTTTCTCAGTGTGAGGAGAGAAGCACTTCAGCTGCAGAGCATGTGCATCCTTCTTCTATCAAGTCAATGCTGTTTTCACACAGCAATGGTTTGGGAACAAAGGTAGAATAATCTCTTGCTTACGAAGGTCTGACACTTAAGTTGGGTACATAACGCTGCATTAGCAACTCATCATTCCCGAAAGGTCAGCCACCGAGAATCACTGCTAACTATTTGCTGTTCACACAGTCGATTACACCGCTGAGAAATTGCATTTGCTTGGTGCGCGATCACCGAGATGCCCTTTTGTGTATTGGTGTTGTTTATTTGAGGATACTATCTGAAAAGTGGCAAATGGTGAATTACATCTTATTCAAAGTGGCATGAACATACTCGGGTATAGAGCCCTGAAATCGTTTAAGAACTTTTACATAAACCTTTACAAATTCACAGTTTTATCCTCTAATTTCTCTCTACCTCCCTCCCATCTATTTTGCTACTTTCAGATCAGAAACTACACAAAATCCCTGTTTCCCTTGGCCCCTGCTATAGCTCCTTAACAGCTCTGAGAAGAACTCCTGTGCCGTGATCTCTCTGTACTCTGATCTCCATCAAAAGACATTTGTCTCCAAGATGTACGGTACGATGTGCCTTCTCTTTGAGGCAAATGTACTGGGACAACAGCAAATCTTTAAATTTGAGCTAAAATAATTTATTTAATTAAGTATAAATCAGCAGCTAGCTGTATAACATTAATTTGCTTCCTCACTTGCAAACCACTCTCTGGAGCCACATCGCTTTTTGTGTTTCTGTCCTTATGTGCCTTTGCTGTACCAGCCTGTCATTTGTTGACATTAGTAGTGGACGCAAGGAGCCTGGTAGTGAGTTTAAATGTCACATTCTTTGTATTCTTGTGGAGAGCCATTTGACATTCTTTAAATAAGAATCCATCAAAGTGCTGTTACAAGCAACTGAGGAGGTCTGGGAAATGTTTAAGTTTACAAAATCAATACAAATATTCCCCCCAAAAAAGCATGGATTTTTTTTGTTTGCAGTCTTTATTAAACTTTAAGATAGCACTTAAACTTCTTTCTCACAGTGTACGATTTAGAGAGGCCATGTTTTGTATTCTGAGTTTGTTTTAAAGCGTCTTCCTCTTTCTGCTTTACGCTCTGACACATTAGCTGTTGAAAAGAGGGAGCCACATTTATCTTGACTTTTACTTTGACAAAGTGAAGTGGTGAATGCTTGCATCCCTTATTCCAGCGGACAGATCTGACAGCAGAGCAGTTTGTACAGTTTTATGAATCTGTGTCCAGTTTTGAACTGTTTTGATCCACAGACTGCAAAATTCCAGACAGCAAGTCAATAACACTCTGCTCTTGCTTTTGTAACAGGCAGGATTTCAGTGTCAGTTACACTGCACTTGTGAGATTAGTTGTCTTCCACTACAGGTCTTTATCCAGGTGTATCAAAAACATCTAGAGGGTTAAATAAATAAAAACAGCAGTTTGCATATTTATCAGTAATGATCCAAAAATATAAAATCTAGATAGATCTGTTTAAAATTTGTGCAAGATAATTTTTTGAACCTCCTCCCCTGCAGTGTGTTCTTGTGACATAGATGGTTTCACAGCTGCTGCAACTTCATCCAGTTTATTATTTATTTGTTTCAGCACTATTTCCTGCCTAGGTAGCAGCTGTTCCTTCTGAAGCCCGTGTTTGGCAGATTTGCAAAATTCAACAGTGAACTAAGGAAACAGCATAAATTATTGCAGTTGATGCTTCTTTGCAGTTTCATACAGGCATATGTGGAGTCCAATATCACAGCAGATTGTACTACATCTCTACTTTTCACATAACCTCTAATAGTAAAAATAAAATAACAAAATAAAACTTGTATATGAAAAATGCAGATAAAACTTTAACTGATGAGCCTACAGTATCCTGCATGTGCTTTGCATGTCATCAAAACACTTCAGACCTGCATAGGGAAGACCTCTGAAAGTGCCATGTGGTATATCAGACCTAGAGTTTTGCAGCAGATCCTTTAAGTCCTTGGAGTTATAAGTTGAAACCACCATGGATCAAGTTTATTCCGGACTTATCTCCCAACTCACTGCTGATGGTTCATGGTTAATGTCTCTTCAAGCAACTCTCAGGTTCTCATGACTGCTGATTTAAAGCACCCCACAAGTATTTTTGAACACTCAGTTGTCTGGCCATTATTATTTTTGACATGTTGATGTTATTGAAGAACATTACAGACTAATGGAGTTATCAGAAATCACTGTTACAATGCAATATTTCTGCCCACTATATATCATGAAGTCATTGTTTTTAATGTTTTTGTTTGGGGGTTTTCCATTTTTTTCTGTCTGACAGAAGGACTCAGTCCATCACTGATTTAGTGTAAACTTTCCTTGCTCTCATTCAGTTCCATTCCTAGTCTAGCTGACCCTGGTCCTTCCTGTCTCCGGTCTTTGCTACTGGCTCACTCAACAAACACATTTCTGTTGTGGTACTCATCAGTACCATTGGGCCTCTCCAAGAAGGATCTGAAATGTTCTCTAACTTCACTGTGTTGCACCGTGGCTGGTGGAAGCAGGTTGGAAGGCCACTATAATTAGATCATGCAGCAGGTGGAGAACTGGCGACCGTGGCTCAGGGGGTTGGGAAGCGTATCTGTAACCGGAAGGTTGCCGGTTCGATCCCTGGGCTCTCTGTCCTGGTCGTTGTGTCCTTGGGCAAGACACTTTACCCTACTGCCTACTGGTGTTGGCCAGAGGGGCCGATGGCGCGATATGGCAGCCTGGCTTCTGTCAGTCTGCCCCAGGGCAGCTGTGGCTACAACTGTAGCTGCCTCCACCAGTGTGTGAATGTGAGAGTGAATGAATAGTGGTATTGTAAAGCGCTTTGGGTGCCTTGAAAAGCGCTATATAAATCCAATCCATTTATTATTATTATTATTATTATTATTATTATTATTATTATTATTAATGTAGAGGCTGTAAAATCTACCTGCAGTCCAACACTTGGGAGAATCGACTAATAATATTGACTAGTTATGAATTTGCCGAAAGTGTACTTGGCAAATAAAATGCTGTATCAATTCTTTTTTTCTTTTTTTTTTTTTTGCTGTTTCAATTCTAAATCAAATTTTATTACATATGCAGACAAATTTTAGACGTTTAGATATTTGGATGGCACAAACAGTGATGTTGATGTTGAATATTACAGGAACTATGATAAAAGTCAATGCAGACCATTGTTGTGATTCTGAAAATTTTTTGCATGCACCAAAGTGGCTTGTTCTTTATACTTTCTAAAATCAGATTTTAAAAATTGTCTTTCTTATACAACATTGCAATATATTGCATCTCTGTGATATGCACCTATCACCAGATTAACCAAAACACAGTAAATGAATCGGTGTTATTCATTTCATATGTTAGTGGTTGTAATAGTTTAAGGCCCCATACAGCAGTGCGAACTAAACCACCGTTTTACTGTCAGTCTTATTTTATAATCCTTGGTCTTCCGGCTGAAAAGCTGCTCAGTCTGTCCCAGGGAGACCTGGTATGCTCTATGTCACCATCAGGGCAGATTAATTATTTGTCTCCTCCTTCCATTAGTAGGGTGGGGATAATGAGACATGGCAACCGGGGGTTCAACACTGTGGCAAAGACATCACCTCGAATCAGGACTGTTAATCATCCCAAAGCACATTTCAACCGCTGCTGTCATTTCTCTCACTCGTCTGATTTGTATAGAGGAAAGAGTATAAATTACTTCTAAATGCTTCTTAATGTTGGTTATTAATAAGTGGAGCAAAGAGAGTCATGTGGAGAATTTTCTTTTGTTTAAATCATTAGATTGCATTTTTGAAACTGTAAATATTACAATTTGTGCATGGAACAACAAACATGGTATATTTTACAATAAACAGGCTGATAAATTATGTACTTCATCATTAACATGAAATGTTTTGTTTTGCAATTTTCTTATTTTTATTGGAGAAACACCAAGTATGATGTAATTGTTTTAAAATAAAACAGATGCTGTCTATTGGTTTCAGCACTACTGAATACTTTTATTGATATTACTGCACACTCAACATTTTGGTGTAAAAGAAAAATAACTTCTGCCATTGGTCACTTAATCTTAACGACAAGCAGGTATGACGATGCTTGGTCATGGGCGTTTCTGGTCTGTATCTGTGGTATCTCCATCGGTCCAATTTCTTCCATTTAGCCATTTCAGGGTTGCAGGTAGCTGAAGCCTATTGCAGCTACCATAGGGAAAGGCAGGCTACATTCTGGACAGGTCGTCAACTTTTGCAGGGCTAATGCATAGCTAAGCTAGACAACCATTCATACTGACATCACTAATTAATTTAACCACATGCATGTCTCTTGATCTCTTGAACCCTCTGGTAATCTCTCTTACAGAAAGCATTAACAACCTTGGAGCAATTCAAATCTAGTTACTGGATCACTATTAATGCTCAAGAATAAACTTCAGCTAACGTCCTCACAGCAGTTCTTGTTATGCTATAGTGTCGTTTTGAGTGCCTAATACCTAAAAGAACTTAACTCCACTTCAGTTAAGTAGTGGTTTATCTTTCGAAACAAAATTCGTGACGGCCCTGAGAAACCTTTTTCTTCCTTTTATTTTCTGGTCTAGTTTTTTACATAGTGATTGTGTTGGATCTAAACAGTGTAGGGACTAACATCTTATTAACTAACGCGTTACAGTAACTACGTTATTATTGTAGTAACGAGCATAGTTGTTATGTTATCATAACTAGTTGTTATGAACGCGTTTATTGTTACTGGGATTTATATAGGGTCATTATTTGTTACTTTGTGTGTTGCGTTTGTTACTACTAAATACAATCAAAGCACAACAACTGTTTCCGTGTTGGATGTAAAAAGTGCACGTGACGCTGTGACGTAGGCTAGAATCATGGCGGCAGTCGATGACGGACTGAATATGTACATTCAGTTAGAGAAGCCACACATTAATAAGAGAATTCTCAGTAAAACTAAAGTTACTTTCCCTAGTAGCTAGTTACTTTGAAAGTAACAAGTAACTTGAAGTAACTGAGTTACTTTTGATAGAAGTAACTAGTCGTGTAACTAAGTTAGTAATTTAAACTTGTATCTGACTGATGTTGCCTTGCGTGTTATGCTTCAGGAAGATTTTGTAACGTGAGGAAAATCTTGTTGATAAAAATGACAGCAAGTGCAAAGTTGGCCTGAAATCAAACCACTTATGTTTAACTTTGACAAAATTATTATTATTATTATTATTATTATTATTATATGCCCAAAGAATTAGAACAGCCTGGATTTACTAAAGTCGCTGGTGTATCTCACTTGAGAACATGATGGGATGTCTTGCATTTGTTACAGCTTAAGTGAGATGGGGCCGTTACTAGTTTGATAGGCTTAATTTGTCCTTGACGAGTCTGTCCCTAAAATTAACCAATTAGTAAGTAGTTGGTCCAAATGAAATGCAAACTATTGTCTCCCTAAACCAGAGTCTTGTGTGGCAACTCATGTTGCTGGATCCAAAACCCAAACAATATTTTGAATTTACCTGCAGTTACATGCAGTAAAGTCGTTGCATTAAAACAGCCTGCCCTTTCATCTATGACTGAGAGCACACAACACAGTTCATCATCAACATCACACCTAATGACTGGCACATTTTTTTTCACAATAAGGAGGTTAGCAACGTGAAAACACCATCTATGTTAGAATAAATTAACGCTGCATAAATACTGCCTTTGGAAGCCTGAAACTGTTACCAATTTAGCACAGATCTGCAATACTCGTCCCAAGTTAATAGGTTGTACCAATATGCTAAATTAGCCATATTTCTTCACAAGAAGGTGTTGCATCACTTTTTCTGACTTTAATGTCATGAGTACCCCCACCCCATCCCACACATAGAGATGGACTCATTTTTAGCTTAAAACATAATCACCGTATATTAAATGTATTTCGCTTTTACATACTTTCTAACAGTTTGCCTTAAATGTTTTACATCAAGCCAACAGCAACAACTTTCACAAACACGCTCTTGTCCAATAAATCTTTTAGCACTGTCCTTCTGTGGTGTACTCAGCTAGACGTGGGTACTGGGAATTGAATCAGCTTACTTCACATGCCATTAAGTGGTGAAGGTGAGAAACAAATCCACCTGCCTAGTTGTTGCTAACACAATATGCACTCCATCAAACAGGTCCAGTCAGGGCACAATTTAGGAAAGGTAGAGGACACTTCTTGTGCAAATCAAGATTGATATTGCAGTGGTGTTTGCACTGTTAGCCGCTGATTGCCAATGTATCTTGTGAGAACCAAATGTAGAGGCTGCAGAGTGTTCAATTTCATGCTCTACACCTGCTTTGCATACAGCCAGCATTCTGTTTTTCTCCTGTAAAGTTATTGTTCTCAAACACATCAAGAGCATTAAGAATTCCAGGAATTTGCACCTTATTTAGACTAACGTTAATGTCATTTCTTGATTCTTCTCCAACCATTTATTTCCATGCATTGAATTTTAGCATGTTGCGTAGTTACTAAGTACTTCTATCATATTTCTAGTACTGTTTTCATTTATCTAAAACAGGGGTGCCCAATCCCGGTCCTCGAGAGCTACCGTCCTGCAGCTTTTAGATGCATCCGTGTTCCCACACACCCAAATCAAATGAATGGCTTGTTATCAGGCCTTTGCCAAACACGATGGCATGCTGAAGAGGTAATCAAACCATTTGATTCAGCTGTGTTGGAGTTGGGATGCATCTAAAAGCTGCAGGATAGTAGCTCTCGAGGACTGGGATTGGGCAGCCCTGATCTAAAACATTCAGATTTGGTAAATGTTTCCAGTCAGTTACTATATAACACTAATATGAGAAAAGGCCCCTATGTTGGTAAATTTGCACTGCATCATTTCCAAGGTTCCTAAAGTCAAGTTAAATCTATCATGCTGTTGGCCTTGAATTATGACTCCAACAGTAGATCTTCATCAGTCTAGTTTTTGACGTTTGATGACGGCTTTCTGGTGGTCTTTGTCACTGTGTGTTTTCTACTCATTGAGGATTGTTTTTCCTCAAGCTTCATACTGATTTTTCTAAAGGTCAACCTTTTGTTTTGGTATCCCTGATTCCAGCCAGCCTTTTATTATATGGATTTAGGATGTATGTGGTATGATTAGGGAGAACTTTAAGTTACCACAAAGAGTTGAGCGACGATGGGAAAGTGAGCCAGTTTAGAGTTACAAAAAGCAGCATTATTTCCTATTGTGTTATAGTCCTATACTACTGTATGCTATATTGCAAACAGTACTACTACACATAATGATTTTTCTCTAGCCATACCCAAAATGTTTTGATGGGATAGTTAACACACTTTGTTGCTTCGCCGTAGAGGAGATGATTCGTATCAATTACAGGTATGTCGATACTCTATAAGGCTAATGTGCTTAAATACAAATAGGAAATGGGGAAACACGTAGTCTGGCTGTGTGCAGGGAAAACAAAACCTCATCAGTTACTGTGAGAGGGATTCTACTCTTACCAAACATTAGTGTCTACAAAGAGATATTACAAAAAAAAAAAAAAAAAAAGAGTTTTGACACTGGATGTAAAATATAAGTATGCATTCATCAACTACTTTGTTAGGTAAGACTGTTCCAACTGTCCAAATATCTAATCAGCCAATCACATGGCAGAATTTAGGCCTGTAGACATGGACAAGATGCTGAAATTTAAGCCAAACACCAGAAAGCCGAAAAAAGGTGATTAATCCTGTAAAACCCAACCCATCAAAAGATAGCCAGGAAATTCAGATTTTTTGGAACTGAGATGTTTATTAACCCTTATAAAAAATCCACAATGTTTTTTGCTATATCATGTTGTGTATGATATATTTTTATTACATATTTTTTGTATCGCATGTGATACATTTGGTGGTTTTGGCAACTTTTTGTTAACAACAATGTTAATTTAAGACAAAAAAAAGAGTTTTGTCTGTAATATTTTGAAATTATAGCGATGTGATGGCAAGCCACACAGGGTAAGCACCACACCTCACCATTAGTGGCTTCGCTTTAGTTTGCTTTGCAGTCACAACTTTAAATATATTCTACTTATTGTCGAATATATTAAATTTATTTAATTTTTCCATTACACTTTCTGATGTTTATATGGCGTGCACACATTAACACTGCAAGGTCAAAGTTCTGTTTTATGTTATATTAATACATCCTTCTCTGTTTGAGTTACCTGGGGTTTGGCTTCTCCTTCCTGTCTGGCAAAAGGTGTGGCAAAGGGCTGGGAGAGCTGAAGTACCACTGACAGCCTAAGTGGATGAAACCACATGCTTCATTCCCTGGGGGGTGTTTCAAGTTTGTTTAATTGTTTGGTATTAGTTGGTTATGTGGCAGCCATTTGGTTTTCCATTTGGTTTTGCCAAACCAGTATTTAAGTTCCTCTGTGTGTCATTTCAGGAGGTCAGTTTGTCTTTTTTGGCTTTGTTAAATATCTTCTCATATTTTGGGGTCAATAAAACCCTTTTTTTTTAAATTGAACACCTGTGACCTTTATGCCTTGCTGCTTGGTCATTGATCATGTTGATGAGATAGAGAAACTCATGTAGCAAATATGATACAAAGGGCGTTATAGGTTTAATATGACTTCAAACCATGGCCATGTTTTTGGTGCTACATGAGCTGGTTTGAGAATTTCAGAAACTGCTTTTCTTCTGGGATTTCCCAACTACACAATCGTCTTCCGGGCTTAAAGAGAAAATATTCAGTCAAGGGCTGTTTTCTGGGCAAAAATGCCTTGTTGATACCAGAGGTCAAAGGAGAATGGGCCTTGAAGCAGATGGGCTACAGCAGCACAAAACAACATAGCGTGTGCTATACCTGCACTGCAAACTGAGGCTACAATTCACAACGGCTCACTAAAATTGGATAATAGACTGGAAAAACACCACCTGGCTTACTGTAGACAAATGGCCTCCACATTCCGTTACAATAGAGGACCTTCAGAATGTGGTGGAACGTGAGATTTACAACGTAGATGAGCAGCTGACAAATGTGCACCAACTGTATGATGCTGTCATCTATCATAATCTCTGGGGAATATTTCCAGCACCTTGTTTAATCTATGCCACAGAGAAGAGTTAGTTCTGAAGGCAAGCCCAAGCCAGCACTAACAAGTTGCATCTGATAAAGTGTCTGGTGAGTGTAGGTGGCTGTAGCTCAGGTGGCAGAGCAGGTCAGCCACTAATCAGAAGGTCGGTGGTTCGATCCCAGGCTGCATCCTGGCTGCATGTCAAATATCCTTGGGCAAGATACTAACCCCATGTTTGCCTACTGGTGGTGGTCAGAGGGCCCGGTGGCGCCTGTGTCCGGCAGCCTCGCCTCTGTCAGTGCGCCCCAGGGCAGCTGTGGCTACAATGGAGCTTGCCATCGCCAGTGTGTGAATGTGTGTGTGAATGGGTGGATGACTGAATGTAGTGTAAAGCGCTTTGGGGTCCTTAGGGACTAGAAAAGCGCTATACAAATGCAGGCCATTTACCATTTATAAGTCTATATCAGAATCAGATATAAGAATATTGTATAATTTATAAATCCCACGGCTCTTTTCATGAGTTATGTTACTTTTTTTAATGCATAAATTTAGTGGTAATTTTAAACTAAATTAGAAAACTGGAAATAGGTTCTTGTGGCCCATCAAGGGACACGGCACACTCTTTGGTAATCAATGCTTTACAATATAATGAGCCTGTAATTGCCAAACTTTATAAACTAACTTCTTTTCCAAATCAGTTGTGCTGACAGCGTTTCTTACAGGGCCCATATCTTATGGCTTACGAGGTAAATGGAGCAGTGCAGGCTCATATAGAGCAGCAGTATCTAAATTCTCCGGTGTCTCGTTGTTTTGGTACAGTGTGCCCCATTAGTACTTTGTAAACAGTGTCACAGCCTCGTAAATAAAATCCACACGAGTGGTGCTTTTGAAAATTGAGTGAATCTCCTGTTTTTCGCTTGTGCTGAGCAGAACTAGGCCCATTGTAGTTAATCCTCTCTTCCCTATTACTGATGGATTCAGGCCTCCACTTCAGTGTGACGAGAACATGTTCGTCATTATTAGTCATTTTTCCTTCTCTAGCAAATTATACAAAGCTATAAAAACAGGGTTGCATTTGACTAAAATAAGTAATTTCCAATAACTTTCCTTCTGTTTCTACAAACAATTTCTCCACCTTCTCATTTTCTTCAATTAGGAGGATGAGAAACACGTTTTCCACAGAGTGGGACTGCACTGTCTGGCAGTCTACAGTCAAAATAATGTAATTATCATTTCCCAGCACAAGCCGCTTAAATTTCTGGAGGAGCCAGTTTTGCTGAACCGTGACTGGAATTAAATTCTGTCACTTCAACTTTTAACCAAAATGTCAGTGGATTTTTATGGGCCACAGTTAAAATCGCTGTGCTTTTGTATTTTTTATTAGTCTCTTTTTCAATTTAGTTTAAAATGTAGGTTTTGATTAAATTTAGCTTCAGTTAGTTTTTTAAGGTGAGTGTGCCTTTTTTAATTTGTTTAATTTTTTTATTTTAGTATGAGCCTTAATCCAGAAACGGGTGCATACTTTCCATTGTTCACGTGCAGAGTATTACAACAGTAAACACCACATAAAGCAACTACTTTCTTAGGTGAAGGGAAGTAATTAGTATTAACTATTATTAATAAATACTATTAAGAAAAGTTAATATTGCTATTGACTTCAAAATATGACCCTGTAAACATTTAAATTGAATACAGTGAAATATAAAGAATATTATTTACTTATTCTCTTTAAGTCTGACTTTCTTCTGCCTTCCAAATAAAAAATACATTGTATGGAGAAACATTACATAATATAGACATATGATATTAATGCCACTTAACATTTAAATAATAAGTATTTATTAGTTAGTATTAAATGTGAAAGAGAGATTTTGCAATCTTGTTGCAAGTCTTTTAAAAAAGGGAAATATTCTAAAACGTATGCCTCGAGAGCAAAATAACACATTAGTACAGTAACTGCACATAGCTCATTATACCTCTCAAGCCTAACCTTTTAAAAAAAGCATTAAGCATTTGAGATGAATGGCATTTTATATGAGCTCATCTTTTCAACCTGTTATGTGTGTGACAAAGGTGAACTTTTGTGTCTTTCATATAAATACCTGCATCTGCCTTATAGCAGTGCATCTATTCAACTCCAAAAGTGGATGAATCTTCCCCTTTGGAGAGACATTCATTAGCTGCAATAGCACGATAAATGGCTAAAATAAAGAGGAAGCAATTTCACACACTCCCACCAAAAATGGCATTTGAACCTTGGCAAATGACATTTATGAAAAAAGCTAGCAGTACAATTACAAAGCACACTTTAGATACTCTGATGATTGAACTTGAGATAATTAAATGCCTCATTATGTTATTGTAGCGAGAGTTCGACAATGAGAGATTGACAGATGGAGAGTGCAGAAAATAGAAAAAAGGAAAGAAAGGGATGGTGATGTGAAATTTTGCCATTGTTAGTCTCCAGGTATGCATTATCAGGAAGGGCCTTGTTGAGCACTCCAGGCTACAAGCTTGGAGAAGAAGCTTCGAGAGAAACTAATTTATAGCAAACCAAGGATCCAAGAACCATCTTAGAAAATGAAAAGCCTGAAGCATTTCTGCCTTTAATATCTGAAAATGTTCTCAAAATGAATAATACTTACATTTTAAATTCAACTAGTTAATAGATGTGCACCCCTTGTAAACCCTTAATAAACTAAACTTCTTAATTATTTATTTCATGTCTTAATCCTGCTAAAAACAAGTTTGATTCAGCAGAAGTTTAACAACAGCATTCCAGATTTGGCTCAAGTGAAAAAGTGAATGCATAAAACAAAATTACAAATGTGGAAACAGTAATGATGACTAGCACATGCAGTATGCTGCATGTATGCAAGAAAATCATTCAAACTACAGAGACTGAGAATAACACCAGAAATATAAGCTTTTTATACCACGATTTTAAACCAATAAACTAAGAGAGATGCAACTTTAAACTGTGCTCAGGCTCCAATTAGATAACCCCTCTCGGTTCCCAGTTACGTTGTTAGTGGTGAGATGTTCCATCATTTATCATTTATTCGTAACTTTGTTTATGTCCCAACCTTTTTTGAAACTGCTTTCTGGCATCAAATTTTAAAATAAGATTATATGTCTGATGCAATAAACTTTCTCAGTTTCAACATTTGATATGTTGGTTTCTCAGTCTTCAGTTTTATTCTATTTTTATTTTATTTCTATAAAGCTATTTCACAAAAACTATGACCTCAAGGTGTTTCCTATTGTATGATACAAACCCTGCAATAATAAAATACCATAAATAAAATAAAAAAAATTAAAAAAACATAACAATCAGAGCAAGAACTTGGTGATAGTGGGAAAGAAGAGCTCTCTTTTAACAGGAAGAAAGTTTCACATATATGTAGTGTTTTGATATGGAGCCAGGCATTCATTTGGATGGACACCTGGTAAGTGTTCACACAGCATATTGTGGCTTGTGCTAAATAAATGGCCGATGATTGTTCCTGGTCCATCCAGTAAAATTCTGTGTTCAGTCAGACATATTGACCAGAAAGCTGCTGGGCAGCCTAGGATGCTTCGGTAAAAGCCTGAGTTTAGTGCCACTTAAGGAATTGCTGTAACAGTCCCTATGTTGGGCAAAGAAAATTAAACTGGGGCAGCCGGGGTTGTGTATGTTTGTGTCCTGCTGGTCTGTGCTTGCAACCATGACAATACTTTGGTCACAGTCTGACCCGCTCTGCAAATGAGTTTGAATTAATAATTGACAAGTTAGAGGCTGTGCTGGGTCGTGCATTACACTACGTGCAGTCCGCTGAGGTGAGGCGGCACACTTCCTGGTCAGCTTGACACAAAGCTTATGGTCTTCTGCTCTTGACACTAGGCCAGCTCACACGGCACTCCAACCCCACTGGTCTTTCATAAGTTGTTTGAAAAGCTGGTAACAAAATATAAATATGCTACTTAAAAAGTGGAAAGGTTGCCAATTCAGACTGTCTGTTGTGCTTCTTGGCCACTATACACCTATATGTCTCTTCTTATGGGCATATATTTCCACTTGTAACTAACTACAGCCCCACCGCCCTACATACCAGAACGTTAAGCCATTGCATGGAGCGGTACCAGTGCGCTTCCTAAAAATGTTCCAAACAGTTACTGTTGCTAAAACAAATGATTTGTTTTGAAAGAACATTGCGAGAATTTCTTTAAAAGACCTAAACACGAAAAGTTGTAATTGACAATTGTTAAAACCACAGTCTCCAAAATCTTGTCTGTCTCTGTGTTTAAGTGTAGCATACAAAAACCTGAGATGTGTATACTAGAAATGCTGAAAGTATCCTGCTGTGTGCTTTTTGCATTTAAATGTTAGTGTGTCATGCTAATGATTATGTAATGTTTATAACCAACTCCAGGCATTTGCTCAACAGCAGCTAGTGTGGCGCGATTGGAATTAGTTCACCACCATTTCCCCTAGTGTTCTGCTTTAGCTTTCATTAGACAAAGAGTGCAGATAATGTTTTTTTGAGTCTCAATTGTAAACAAAGCAGGTTTCTATTATATAAGCGAAGGAGTTACCAGGGCCACATTTAACCACATTATCACCATGGTAAGAACTTGGATGCTGGGAGACATTTTACCAGCAGGCACAATATCTCCTTATTTGGATGTGGAAAGAAAATGTGATCTTTCAATCCCCTATGGACGCCCAGCATGTGATCACCAACCTTTGAATCCCAGCTTCATTTAAATGAGCAGCTTTGATTCAAGCTAAGACTCCGACTTAATTGTGGTACATAATGTCTGCTACTTAAACACTGCAGCAGTTTGATTTCCACTTTGTGGAAGTAAACAGACACTAGCCATAAATTAGAGCTCGGGCTGACATGTTGGTTATATTCTGCAGAGCGTTGTGCAGACACCAGAACATCAGTAAGACATAATCACAGACTAAAGAGAAATAAGCTGTCAAGTGTTAACAGGAATGACTGAGGAGAGTCTTTTCTTGCTTTGCAAGGACTGAAATGCACTGACAGTCTTTCCACACCCACTGTTATAAAAAAAAAAGTAAAAGTGACTTTGAAAAAATGTATATTAAAAGTTAATAATGAAGTGTTGATTTGTGAAAGTGTATAGATAGGAGTCTCTCCTTTTCAAAGCTGTCATAAGCAGCGTAACAAAGGGAATGTCAGGGGTGCATTAAACATTAAAAGACTTTGCTGCAGTGAGATTTCGCCTTTATCTAAAACAACTTTACATGAATGATAAGCTAAACTGCAGCAAACATATCCTCTGCTCCACAGAGAGAAAATGTCTGTCTGAATGCTTTAGCTGAAAAATTTTGCCCTCCATCGCAGCAAGGTTTGTGCTGTCATCATCACTGTGGGGGAAAAAAAGAAGAAACTGAAACACATCCGCAGAGAAAAAATATCCCTATCTGACCTTTTGGAAATGGCACCTGAGAGTAAATACTTGAATAAATGCCTGGCCAACTAATTTTTGATGAATGCTACACTCTGAGATGTTGGGTAATTTCATTTTCGCAGATCTCATGGGAGAGTGCCAAATGGAGGTGTGCATAATGCACTTTGTCCCCCTTTCAGACCACTGACCTTGACAACTGTAACATAACCTCGCACATCCCTCTAAAACCCAGCAGATCTACACAATGATCTTGGCGTTTGTGCTCTTAAAGCATTTCATCATAAAAGCTTTAAAATATAAAAAACATGCTTTCCAATATGTGAGATAGGGGGCAGGGTTTAATAAGAATATTTTCTTCTTCCTGCTCCTTTTCACACATGGTTGTAGTGCTTTATTGATAGAAAGTGTGGTTGGTTGGTTTGATCTGCTGTACCAAGTGTGAAATAAATAAAGAAATGAAATGAAAATGAAATGAATAAATCTCGAAAAGTAAACATGGCAAAAATTTAATTCTTTTTGACAAAGTGGCTAAGATAAAAGTTAATTTAAAAAAACATATTAAGATATATTAAATTGAAATGAGTAGAATCAGAAGTTCCAGATTAGCTGCCACAGGTGGAATCATCTTGTGGTTTCTTGGAAGACCCTTACTGGCACCAGATACTTCAATATCTATATCTTTTGAAGGGTAGTCTCACAAGAGGGTTAAAATACCTCCAAGCTATGTGAAATGAATCATTCCACTATGGTAGTAATTCTGCTGAAGAACTGCAAACATGTCTATTGAGTTCTTTTATTAAATAAATAATTGAAAGGTCTTTTTTTCTGTGGGTCAAAGGCATCAATGACTTTGTCCAAAACTTTCAAGAAACTACAACAATTTTCATAGGTTGTAATTTTGACATTTTGTAGCATCAGCAGCACAAGCTCGAGACGTGGACTAAATCTAACCAACAGTAAGCTTTGCAGGAAATAACGAGAAAATTCATTTTAGCTGTGATTCATGTTTTAAAACATATGGGCCATTAATATAGTCTGTAGGTGTTTTATTACCGATATCTAATAAACCTGGTGATATTTACTCACACAAGCTCTTAGTGCTATTTTCTCTAAATTCAAATGAGATTAAAAATGCAGTAAATATCCTCTTCTATTAAATGTCACAAAATGGAAATTTGAGGAACACATTGCACTCGTAGTGTAATTAAGTTTGTGTTTTCATGTGCAGATGAAGAGATCATGTTTTGGGATAAGTTGTTTTGAAATTGATAATGACACTCATGACACTTTATGTTCCTTATACATGCAATGTAAGTAATATATATTTTGATAAAAATCTAGCATCTCCTAATGCAAACATGCAAACAAATTAAAATGACTGCCTGTAACTAATATATCTATTAAAAGCACCTAATAATTCCACAAAAAACTGTGTTTGCTACTTTATACCAGCATAGTTTATGTAAACAAAGCTGAAAAGCAGGAGAAAATATAAAAGCCAGAGATTGAACTGTGGTTTATTATTCTCATTATTAACAGAGGCATGAGGGATTTGGAAGTTATGCTATGCCATTATTCAAAGGCTTGGTTCAGACGTGTGCTTTTCAGTGAGAGCCTTGTGTTTGGGATTTTGGGAACATCTTTGATGATCTGCAGTCACCGCTTTGATGTCTTTGAGTCTGTTTGTCTACGACTCTTTTTGCTCTTGTGTCATGCCAAAGACACAGCACGCCCTTTTTCCTGCCTATCCAAAAAAAAAATTTCCTGAGAAAAACCCTCAAGTCACTGGGTGTCTACATGGAAAAGTACATGTAAAAGCTTCCATAAACTGTCTGCAAGTTGCACCGCATGATCCTGTGTTAAACGAACAGGAACGACAAATGTTGCAGATTTTTCACTTTAAAAGCTGGAGAATTAATAAAAACATTAGTCTTCTGTAAAACTTGTTAGAACCATCCCATGACATTTTCTGCTAACATGCCTTCAGGAGGTTTCCTGTTTCTCCTGCTGCGACGAGGCATATTTTCTTTTGTCTTTCATCTGCCAACACGGCAGCGTGTCATTCTTCCTCTTTGTTATTAAAGAAAAGAAGCTGTGAAAAGCTGAATTTTGTCTAACGAGTCCGTTCCTGTGTCTTCAAAAGTACTGATTCTCAGCGACATTGAAAATCACAGGTATGGCTGGAAGGTTAATTCATGTCTCCATAGTGTGCTCACTTTACCAGCATGCTATTGTAAAACTTGTATTTTTAGATGAGACACAGCTTCTGCACATTAATCTCAAGATAATAGACTTTTGCTTTTATATGTACACCTCACTCCATCGAGAGCTTTGCCTGCTCTTATTTTTAAAGTGAGGAAATGAGCATGTGGGAGTTTAATACATTCATGTTCCCTGTAAGTTGACTTTTAATATATAAAAGATTAAAATCCAGAGAAACCCCCGATAATTGAAAGAAACATTAGGCAAATAACACACACACTCACACACAATAGCCAAGATAAAGCGAAAAATAGCTCAGTAAGACACAAAGGGCACAATTAATGATGGAAGGAAGCAGCTGCTTTGAAGGAGAGAGAAAAGTCAACAAACTGCAGTAATATTTGAGTGGAAAAGAAAAATGATGGGGTAAATCCTTCCCTGCTTCTCCTGCTGCTAGTCTACTTGAATTTCTAACATTCCTTACATACACAGCCTATTTCATGTACTGTATATTCAAAAAAAGCCATATCCTTCGCTTTTAAAAGACCATTTACTCCCATTTTATCAGGATGAAGCTGTACATCATTAATTTCGACATGAAAATTACCAGAAAAGTTTCGCTCATTTCTTGAAAGTGGAAACAAGTGTGCGTTTTCTAATTAGTAATTGTTTTATAGGATGTATCAGATTGTTTTACAGCAGACGGCATTAAACCTATTATAGTTCATATGATAACTCTGTTATATCAGCATCTTCAGTTTTAGGCTATTTGAGGAGTTTGGAAAGAGATCTGTTTTCTGTGAGATCGTGTTTATTTGATTTTTCCCAATTTACGCTTGGTTTTTGTGAACTACTCTCCCCTTTCGACTTTATTATATTCTCTGCTGATTTGACAGCTTTCTCCAGTTCTTGCATTGCTTATCATGTTTGCTGAATGTTTCCAAACACTGTTTCCTCTTAAAGTAATAACATATTCTCAGTGCAGCTTCGTCGCTGTTGTGGCCCTGGCGTAGCGCCCGTTCAGTCTTTGGCAAATAATAGTTAAAGCTCTGGATAACCACAAATATTTGTTTTCGCATTACTGTTTATGTGTTAATTGAAACAGTGAGATACAGCATCCTGCCGTTACTTGCTCCTCACAATCTTTACTGAACAGACTCATTAATTATTTTGTTTGTTTTATTAGGATCCCCATTAACACCAGTCAAAGCCTTGGACTTTTGTTCTGGGATTTTCTGTGCATTCATTCATTTTTGACGTTACTAGGTACATCTTGCAAGTGCCTGATTTGACAGACTTTTTCCTGCTGAACTTGCTTAATTTCTGATTCAACAAAGATTTTGTTCCACAAAGACAAAACACGATCACTCAGTAGCTGTTGATTTGTTGGTTACACGTCCATGATGCAAATCTCCCACTAAATCCCACAGGTGCTCTATTAGATTGAGATCTGGTGACTGTGGAGGCAATTTGAATATAGTAAACTCCCTGTCCTTTGGCAGAGGCCAGGTAGAGATAATTTGAGCTTTTTAACATGGCACGCTATCTTGCTAGAAGCAGCCATCAGTAAATGGGTATACTGTGGCAATATAGGGATGGATATGGTCAGCATCACCACTTAAGTAAGATGTAAGCTTAAATGATGTGTGATTGTACTAAGAGGCCCTAAATGTTTCAAGATAATATTAAACTATGAATGAGAACTTCAGTGCTCCACATGTGGATATATATACCTTGACTTTAGAAAAAAAAATAGATGTTTCAGCTCATGGCTTTCTGCAAAGCTTCTGATACACATTCGATAGACCTTAACAAAGGTAAAAATGTGTTTCATCCATATACAGAGATGTCCAAAGTACTTACATACAAACATGTCATTACATTAAATAGCTGTGTATAGAGCTGAATCTGGGGCAGAAGAAAGACATACAGTGGATGCAAAAGTATTCGGCCTCCTTGAACTTTCACGTCACAATCTGTGGCAAGATCTGAAAACTGCTGTTCACAAACGCTGTCCATCTAATCTGACTGAGCTGGAGCTGTTTTGCAAAGATTGAGCAAAGATTTCAGTCTGTAGATGTGCAAAGCTGGTAGAGACAGACCCTAAAAGACTGGCAGCTGGAACTGCAGCAAAAGGTGGTTCTACAAAGTATCGACTCAGGGGATGAATAATTACGCACACCCCACTTTGCAGTTATTTATTTGTAAAAAAAATGTTTGGAATCATGTTTGGTTTTCGTTCCACTTCTCACGTGTGCACCACTTTGTGTTGGTCTTTCACGTGGAATTCCAATAACATTGGTTCATGTTTGTGGCTGTAATGTGACAAAATGTGGGAAAGTTCAAGCCACTGTACATAGAAAACCCATTTCCATAAAGAGAAAATAATAAATTACATATTCTGTTTGATTCAATACAAAGCTCGAGTATACATAAAAAATTATTACATAGAACAACATCAGTCCATAAATGATATATATGTCTTAGGACTCTTGGTAAGAACTACAGACATGTCCATGCACACAATCTAATAATCATAAAAAACAGGAGAACAACAGTTCCTCATTTAATCCTCTAGGACAGTGCTTCCCAAACTTTTTCCAGCCACGTACCCCTTGAGACATGTCAGCCTCAGCCACATACCCGCTGCTGGGAACGACTCTTAATTAGTGTCTAAAAATACATTGCAATACCGCATGCATACAAATAAATACTGCACAGTCGATAATTTCTCACCACCAAATGAATTTATTAAGATATGTTAGTAATGACAGAATTTTAATAACGAACTTTACTACTTAATATTAGCAGTGTATCAATAGATTTATTAGAATTCATCGTTTTGTCGAGAGCATAAAGGCCAGATATGAACTTTCATTAAACAGAACTTTATTTAAGGTGATGGATGTGCTTGAGCAGAGGCACACAGCTCTTCAATGTTTGGCTCAATTTGGGAAAGGCTGAGTCTTAAATCGTTTTCCAAGTCTTGCTCTGTATTTTGTTTTCATGTTTGTTAAAGCAGAAAATCCCCTTTCGCATAAGTATGTGGTGGCGAAAGGCATCAGAGTCTTGACAGCGCGCTTAGCCAGCGCGGGCTGTCCAGTGCGCACTCCTATCCAGAAATCCGCCAGGGTCTTTTGAGCGTGTTCAACCTTTTCGTCGTTCAGACGAGAAAATATATCACACAGATAAGCCAGGCAGGTAAGGTACTCTTCATCATGCAAATGTTCAGACAGCTCAAAGGGATGGTCACTGAAGAAAACTGTAAGTTCATCCCTCAGCTCAAAGAAACAGGTCAGCACTTTCCCCTCTAGATAGCCAGCGAACCTCTGTGTGGAGTAATAATGTCTCATGCTCGCTGCCCATCTCATTGCACAACGCAGCAAATAAGCAGGAGTTCAGCAGCCTGGCTTTCACAAAGTTAACCATTTTTACACTTGTGTCCAAAACATGTTTCAAATGGACAGGTATTCTCTTTGCAGCAAGAGCCTCTCGGTGGATGCTGCAGTGTACCCAAGAGGCATCTGGTGCGACTGCTTGCACACGCGAAACCACACCTCCGTGTCTCCCAGTCATGGCCCGTGCGCCATCGGTACAGATGCCAACACATCTGTCCCACATGAGTCCATGTGTGTTCATGAATGTGTCCAGCTTTTGAAAAATATCTGCGGCAGTTGTCCTTTCTTCCAGCGGTTTACAGAACAGCATGTCCTCCTTGATGGTTCCTTCATGAATGTAGCGCACATATATGAGGAGATGCGCCAGGCCAGCCACATCCGTGGACTCGTCCAGCTGTATTGCATAACATTCACTGTGGCGTATGCGCAGAAGTAGCTGCTGTAAAACATTTTCTGATATTGCACTGATGCAATGAGACAGTATTGTTTGATGATGGAATGGACTGTATCGTCTTTTTTGCCTTTTCCCCCAACATTGTCCCTACCATATCTAAAGCTGCAGGGAGAATGAGGTCCTCCACAATAGTGTGGGGTTTGTTGGTTTTAGCCACTCTGTAACTGACCATGTAAGATGCTTGTAGTCTGTTTTTATTCTTAAAATCTGGCACTTGAATGCAGGTTTTACTTGTTGAGAGTGATTTTAGCTGTCGCTCAAAATATTCTCTTGGTTTATTTTTCAAATGGGGATGATTTGTCTCTACATGTCTGCGCAAAAGTGAAGGTTTCATTGAGTTCTGAGACAATACTTTTGCACAAATAACACATTGTGGCTGTGAAAATCCACCAATATTTATACACTGAACCCCAGCAAAACATAATTGTCATCATATTTGCGCTTCTTTGAGGTTGTGTTACAGTCCAAGCTGTCATGTTTTCTCCCACTTTGACGGTCCGCATCAGACACTTCATCACTTTCCACATGGCTGGCTCCAGCTATGCTAGCCACTTTGATAGCAACGACAGATACATCCGTGCTAGCGTCCAAATCTGACGAACACATTGTTCTTGGTCACTGGAAAATGCATCTTCAGATATGAGCTGATTGGTTGTTGTGGCCGGTGTCTCTGTGGTAGGGCCTTTTTTTCTTGTTAACCACTTGTCCATTTTCGTGCTGCACTAAATGCTTGGAGGCAACTTTAACTGTTAGGTCTCAGCAGTGTTGCCAACTCCTCAGTAAGGAAAATCGCTATTGGCTGTCCTAAAAGTCGCTAGAAGTCGCTAAATGACGTCATCGCCTAATTTGCATAATTGGTCGTGCTAATCTAATTGTAACCTATGTTGTTGGAGAGAGAAATAACATCGTGGAAGAGACATAAAGTGAGTAAAAAACGTCCTAAATGCATTTAGAGTTTATTTAGAACTACAAATTAAATTTCTTTTAGCAATTATTGTTTTTTTTAATGTCACAATTCCAACCCTGCTCCTTTACCCGGGCTTGGACTGGCAAAAGTGATCCGAAATAGGCGCTCTGGGGGAGTTACTTTGTGTGTGTGTGTGTTTATAAGTAGTTTTAAACCTTGTGATCCACAAAACAGCATAAGAGTAAAAGAAGAACTGACTGCGTTACAGCACCCGCTGCTTGTTGAGAGTAAAAGCGATACGCGCTTTCACGTCTTTTTTTAGCTAAATGACGTCTGAAAACTCGCTAAATATAGCGACAAGTTGGCAACACTGGGTGTCAGTCATTTGGGCAAGTCACACCCATGTATTTTGTTAGAGCTATTTTTTTGCTGAACACCAGAGAGTGGTATATAGTCATAAGAGCCACATAAAACTGCATTAGCGCAAATTTTGGCCTTTAAAATTTGTGATCCCCACTCAAACTCTGACCCTCGCGTATTCCCTACAGCCACTTGCGTACCCCGAGGGTACGCGTACACTAGTTTGGGAACTACTGCTCTAGGATACACGTTTGCAAACAATATATCCAATACATCATCCTTCGGAGACGTCCAACACCAGTATAGCACCACCACCAGTCTGAACGATTCATATAAGGCAAATTGGAGCCACGCTTTAATGTTGTTTACGCCAGATTCTGACTAGACCATCCAAAGAACGCAGCAGAAACGGAGACCTCTCAGGCACAACAACATTTTTCCAATCCTCTGATATTGTCTGATATTGGTGAGCCTGTGCAAGTTCCTTCTCTTAGCTGATAGGAGTGGCACTCGGTGCGATCTTCTGCTGCTGTGGACCATTTGCTTCAAGTTTTTATGTGTGGTGCATTCAAAGATGCTCTTCAGAATACGTTAGTTGTAACAACTAGCTATTTGACTTAATGTTGCCTTCTTGTCAGGTTGAAGCACTCTGGCTAAGGTCTCCTCTGACTTCATCCATCAACAAAACAAATACAACAATGACACAAATATTGCTCACACAATGCATCTGGTTATTGCAATGAACATTAATTTATGTGTTCATATATGCTTTTAATGGGATTAAAAGCATCAAATGTAATTTCACATATTCCTGTCCTGCATTTTTATACTTCCAAGGAAAAAAATGTAAGTGTATATTTCAAACCCACATAGCACATCTACACCTTTCCTCCAACAGTTTTGAATTTAAGCATGATCTTAAGTAACTCCCTCTAAAAGTATTTGAGCAGTTATTTTGAAGCCTGTATTATAAATCAGTGGTGACAGAACTGTGACCTTAGTAGTAACTTGCATGTAAAGTAAAATAACATTTAAAAAGTGCTGCAGATATTGCTCAAAATACAGTTTAAAAGTCTTATTTCCGCCACACTTAAGCGTCTTGCGAGCCGAGTCAGGCAATTTCCTAATGTGATAATTATTTGTCTGTAAATTAGTGCATCACTTCAGTTTATTAATGTAGCAAGTGCCAGCTACAGTAACTATTCTTGGTAACAATAGCTTGTCATTACATGTCTACAACTCATGCAAGTTTCCTGACATTACAGCTTCATTTATGGCTCAATTTAGAGTGTGAAGATGATGTCATAATCTTTGCTCATCCAATGAGAGCACTGAACAAGAGGTAATCTAATTCATGATATTGATACAGTTAGCCAATTAAAAATGTTAACAAAAATGTACACTTACCTGTAGTGGATCATTACTAATATATGCAGAGAAATATGCTGCCACCACACAGCTGAAATGGGTGCAAATCTCTGCGCGTCTGTGCATCAACAGCATTATTTCAGCTGCTGAATGTCTCTCTGTCGGTTTGGAATTTTCCATAGATTTCTATCAAGGTGTCCTTATGTGCCAAGATCCTCACTGTGTAATGTCTCCGGTATGACTTGAGCAGAAATCTTATATGTAGTTGAAATTACAATCCTCTTATCCAATGCACCAGTGATTTTCATGGCAGGGGTAGCCCTGGGGCTGGAAAGCTAAGCCAACATGAAAGAGCAAAATAATGTTCCTTGAAAAATTAATACCTCATAAAGTATGCTGCAATAATAAATATATTTACTGCATGGAGCAAACAGATCTTTATAGCTGGCTTTCCTGTTCATGACAACTGTATGGTGGGGGGATGGGGGGGTTATTTAGCTTACCCTATTAAATTTTATTAACACTTAAAATTATGCATAGTTAAATGACAAAGGGCTGTAGACACAGGCGGTTATAGTCACTGCCTCTACTATTTATCCCTTCCACTAATCTGAGTCACTGAACAAGACCTCTCAGACCTTCTTTGTGGTGTTTGGAGCAACTTTAATGATATTATTTGATAAATGGTATTCTTGCTCTGTGGTTAATTATAGTAATAGTCCATCCAATAAATTTTACAAACGTTTTTTGGGTGCTTTAAATTTCATTATTTCATATTTTATATTGGCATTATTTAGCCTGTATCTGTGATTTGGTAATGCACCAATACAGTATACAAACAATACAGTACAGTACGGTCTCCAAATATGCTTCAAAAACATAAGATAGACATAACCAGAAAACTAAACTTAGTGCTTGGACACAGAATTTGGTAAACAGACTGGTAACGTTATGGTGAATGCATGCATCTTTTATAAACAGTCTCTTGTCTAAACTCGAGGTCATCTTTGCAGTTCTGTCTTTCAGCATCATCTCATTTACTGCAGCAGTGACACACTCCACAAGTGGCTATCTGGCTTTGCTTGGCAATTTAGTTTGCTTTGCAGATTTTACTGATTAAACTCCAATTTGTACTGGCATTAAATAAGAAGAACTCCAGGGTGTATGGTATCAATTTAAAGTAATTTGAGATTTATAGATCACAGGTGCTTAAGCAACTAAACAAATTCCTAGAATTTTTTTTTTATGCCAGGTTGTTTTTTTAAAAAACATATAAGTCAAACTCAAGGACAGCGTCTGGAGCGACTTTAAGATGAATTGTAAATATAACAACTTTTACAAAGTTCCACATTTAAAGCAAATAAAACAGTGATATCAATCTCACCTTACTTTTTTCTTTTTGTAAAAGTAATTTTGTTGTGGTGCTGTAATTACGCAGGTTATTATTTATAAGTGTTATGCACTTTGCAGATAAATGGCACAAAATAAAGTTAGTCTCTCCTTTTGTCTCATTGCTGTTTTGAACTCGAAAGCCTGACGCTCCAAAAACATTTCACTTTGCTGTTATTTTTAGAGCATACTAATAACTACATAAAAGCCCTGATAATATAGTTCTTTAACACTTGTATGTGACAACAGCGTAACTTTCACAAGGACTGAAAGATTTCTTCAGTTTGTTCTCTGCTGAGAAGTTATTATTTATCTCCAGCTTATGAAACCATTTCAAAGCTTCATTGAGCAGCTCAGTAATGATCTTAGTTAATGCTGCTTTCACAGGATATTTACTTTACAATTCTTTGTGTCTTTGTACATTTTATCAGGAGCTGACGGGCAGTAAAGAAAAAACCATTGACGTGTCACTATCAGTCCTCATCACCTGCACCTCACTAGTCCAGTGAGTTATCCAACAGGACGTTGCCATTTGTCAGTGAACCCTTGATGGGCACGTTGATGTATAAATGTGGATGGCTTCTGGGGTGACGCATTTATGTTTCGGCTGTGTCGCTAAACCAATTTAAAGAGACAGATTGCTGTGCTTATTAAGTAGTATCTAGAGGGACAATTAGAGAGCTAGGTGAGGGCTACAGGCAGGAGCTACTTCTATCGGGAATCAATGACCCTCATGCAATGAATTCAAGTGGTTTGAGCAAACCGTATTGATTCATCCGGCAGGCTTCATTGTTTTGTTATTAAGGGGAGTCATAAATCTAAGTTAGAAACTTGCTGTCATGGCCGTGAAATATCTGACAAGCAGGACATTTTTTCAGTGCAGCTGGACTTTTGATGGGGATCAAGTAAACATAATGAAAGGATGGAAAAGTAACTCAGCCCTTCATGTCACCTCAAGGCTGCCGTGCCTCCGACTGTACGGGCGGTTTCAGCAGAAAGAACTGCTGTGACAATGATTGATATGCTGAAATACAATACATCAGCTCAAAGCAGGCTTCATATCCTGTGGTGCCATTCAGTTACAATTACTGCTGCATGCTATAGAATTGATTGACTAGATCCTTGAAAATTAACTTCAAAGAAAAGCACTGCCGCATATTAGACAAAGCCATGTGAAATTTGTTTTTTCCTATATTTTCTATAGGTATCAGAATAATTAAGAAAAGCTCAGTATTTTAACTCTGGGCTCTTTTCTTCATCAGTTTATTTTGATCATTGCATATTAAAATCATTACTGTCAAGCAGGATGGAATCCAACAGCATTAGCATCACGTCTCTGTAGTGTTTTTCAGATACGGACAGTTTCCAAGGTTGTCTCTTGAATTTAGTCTCATGTGAAGAGACAGCACTTCATCAGCCTCAGCAAGACATTGGCTGTTTACAAAGAAGTGATCACAAAAGTTTATATCTTTTGTTTTTGTTTTTTCAAGAAGGAAAACAAGGAAACGATTACAGCCCAGAGTTAATTTCAGGTCATGTTAGCACTGTACTCTCCAGAGGATTGGAGAAACTGGCAAAATTGTGAATATCAGGCCAATTAGCACGTGTTCCCTGCAGCTTTCCAGCAAACGTGATTATGCAAAAGTCATTTTAAAACATCTGTTTATGTGAGACTCAAAGTAAGCAAAGAAATTAGCCTCCTGAAAAAGCTATTTTGCTAATTACATTTGGGAACTCTGTGTGGGACTACGATTTCTGGTCTTATCTTCAGGTCTTGTAGGTAGTTACAAATGGCCTCCTGTTCCTCAAAAGTTATTCCAACCTGTAATTAAACCTTGGTAGTCTTATAATCATAACCAAACAGTCACTTTGTTAGAACCAACTGTTCAATTGTCCATTAATGCAAATATCTAACAGCCAAAGAGCTGGCAGGAGCTGAGTGCTTTTACACATGTAGACATGTTTAAGACCACCTGCTGAAGTTCAAACCAAAATAAGAATGGGAGAAATGGGTGATTGAAGTGACTGAACATAGTGTGGTTGTTTATGAGAAGTGGGCTGCAAACTGATAATCTACTGGGATTTTGCCACACAGACATCTTTAGGGTTTACAGAGAATCATCTGTAAAAGAGAAAGTGAGTGGTTGTTCTCTGGATGGAAATGCATTGATGCCAGGAGTCAAAGGAACTAGGCAGATAGGAAAGCAACAGTAATTCAAATAACAACTTATTACAACTGAGGTATGTTGAAGCTATCATATCAATGTGGACCAAAATCTCTAGTCAGTGTTTCCAGTACCTGTTTTAACCTTTACAAAGAAGAGATGTGTTTTCAAATTCTCAACGTTATTACACATAATAATTTATATGGAAACAACTTCCATAATATTAACCAATAGCTTTGCAAGGATGGTCAGGAAATGCATAAACTGCCAGGCACACGCCTCCATTTCAACAAGATCTCAAGTGAGTGGAGTCAAAGAGAAAGCCAAACTCCAATTTTATAAACATATACCAACCAACCAATAATAACCAATCTAAACTTATATACATAAAATACAGAAATGAATGGATACTACAGAATAAGGTGCAGTTGCAGTCTGGCAGTGGGAGCAGTGTGACAGGTCAACTGTTTAGGAGGGAGATAGCGAGGGGAAAGAAACTGTTCCTACGTCGGGTGGTCCTGGTCTGCAGGCTTACATAAGTCATATTTTCAAGATTTTACAGATTTCTTTTTCTTTTTCAGATATAGCAGGATAGTGACTTCATTTAATGTCAGTTTAAAAGTTGGAATCATTTGCTGAATAATCAAAATATCCAGAGATACAGGACCACGCCAGAACCTTTGAGCAAGATGTTGACAGCAAAGAGGTCACAAACCCTGAGGCTGCATTTATATACCTGTTTATCTGAGATAATACACAAATCAAATCATTTTACAGGCATCATTTCTCATAATGGTGTTTATGCCAACGATAACGTAATGTACTCACATTTTTATATAGTGCTTTTCTAGCTGTAGCGACCAGTCGGATTACAATGATAACAATAAATCATTTTAAACAGTATTTAGCTTTATTTGTTAACACATCACCTAAGAATTAAACTTATGATCTAAATTAAACAGCTTCTGTGGTTTTTCAACATGTGGCTGTTTTTCGTAGAGTCTCTCGTGTAGCATTAGCTTTCGTTTCGTTTTAGCTCAGTAGCTGTTTCCATTTGTTGCATCCAGTTGGATCCCTGCTTCCTACTTGGCCAGCTTTCTAACCAGATTCCTGCCTTTTCAGTCAGTAAGTGAGCAAACAATCAGGTAAATGACTGGCTCTGACTCAATCTGTCAGTACATGCAAGGGGATGTCTTGACTCTGCCGAGGGGAGAAAAACAATTCAACTCACAAGTGCTCCGAGATGTGATTTGATTAAGGAGATAAAAAGACAGACATTTAGAGAATAACAGAAGACTAAGAGCCTTCTTTAAGTTTAATGATCCAAACAGGTACTTAAGTAGATATTGACATTACCAACAGTGCACTCATTTGGCACCAGCCGAAAAGTTTAATTCTTCTGTTAGCATTTAGCAAGTTTTCCACCTACTTTTATGGACTTGTATATGCATGGCCTTGTGATTGAAAGGCTAAATCTGCTTTTATGTCACAGTAAGTAGGTAAATAGCAAAAAAAGTTGGATTCTGGTCCAAACGTGTATAGATGGATTTGACAAGTTGCAATTTTCAAACAAGAAACCGTGTTTAGTAGGGATAGGTATCGTTTAGGTTTTATCCGATACCGGTGCCAAATCGGTACTTTTGAAACGGTGCCGGTGCTTAAACGGTGCTCGAACCGGTGCTTAAAGAATGGAGAACACAAAATTGGTCCAAAAACCTCTCATGTTCAGCTGGTTTTTTGTAAAAAGATAACAATGTTAGCCTTTTCTGCAGCTATGTGGCATATATGGCATCACTCTTGGCTGGAAGCAGTGCTTAAACAATGGAAAAAACACAAACTTTGTCCAAAACCTCTCATGTTTAGCTGTTTCCCACTTTTTCTTTGGTCATTTTAGCCTTTTTGGCCAGGGTGCAGGGAGTATCTGCCATCAAACAAGAAGACAGCCGCATGTAGCTATGATGATGTTTGCTAGTTCACCTTACATGCATTAATGTAATAACGTGGTTAGCCTACTCAACGTAAATTAGCTACTCACGCAGAGAAGAACGGCTGCTGCTGCATCATTATCCTCATCATTTCTGCTACACTGGCAGGGCTAGGGGCCAGGACTCTATTCTTCGGGTTTTTGGGGGATGTTGCTCCGGGTCCGATAACTGGCAACCCACCCGACGTGCACAGTGTGAGGTCTCGCAGCAAGCTATCAAATACGGCGCATTTCTGGGCTTTTAAAAAAAACGCTATGCGTCGCCAGCTGTTTAATCGGATTCTTGGTGTTACCTCCTTTGACAGCATCACAGTATCAGCTTAAAGCACTTGTTGCTGCTGAATTTGCATATTTTGCTGTGAAGTACAGCCAGACTTTTGACCGCTTCGCCTTGGGCATTTTTAATCTGTAGCTCTGCTCTAACAGAACGTACGTACCTGGCCCCGCCTACTATCCTCGGAAACGTAAAATGATTGGCTAGAAGTGTATCACAGCTCAGGAAAAAAAAAGCACCGAAATAAAGCACCGAAATGTGCGCTGCTTTTCGGTCTGGTTACTACCGTTTATGTCAGAACCGGTGCCATCATGGCACCGGACACCGGTACCCATCCCTAGTGTTTAGCCTGGGAAATTTAACATTAACTGTTTCACTGAGCTCTAATTTTATGCTAAGTGGTTCCGCCTGACAAATGCAAACATGTTCTCAAAGCCCGTCCATCAGATTAAAATTGGGGTTTTAAGGAGTAGGGCCTTGAAGAGATGGGAGCAGAATGTACTCATGTCAGACCATGAGCTATATAAAGGACCAAAATAAGATAACTAGCTTTTTTGATTGAAATGACAATAAGAGATCCTCTTCGACATTTTCCACAAGCTACTCTTTGGTGCATTTTGTGGATCCTTTCACACAACAAACACTTTCTGCTCTCAGAAACATCTCTGATTCAAACATGCAGATCAAAAATGTTTAATATTTTCAACTGACATCATAATTTCTCTTGTGGATATCTCAGTGTTATAATGTGTCTATTTGCACGTGCTTTGCACTGATTAAGGTTCAGATGGATTCAGTCTCATAGGAGAGAAATAATTAAGTAGAAATCAATGCTAGAATTGGATAGGTGAAAGTGGAGCCTACAGTACATTAGCTGTAAAGTATTCCCACTGCAAAAATCCTTATCTGCACTCCGTGATTACCCTGTGGGGAAATTGACTTCATCCTCTGTGAGGCATAATTTCAAATATAACTCTCCACCTTAAATGTGGCAATTACAGCCATTTACAGGCAAGAGCTGGTGCCTTCAGTGAAAGCAGTGCTGAAAATGAACCCAAGTGAAAGAGATTCTGAGGCTGAAGGAATAGCAAGGCCGCAAAATTTAATGTATAAGGTTTAAACGATGCAGAGAATTTAACTTAGATTAAAAGAAGTCGCAGAAAATCATTTTGAGATTTCCTTTAAGATTTCAGCAATTCTTTGAAAAATGGTAAAAGTTTGAGTAAATTATACATCTAGGGAAACGGAGACATCAGCATTTGGCATTTCCCTGGCACTTGACAGACACACAACAAAGAGACTGAAGAAGTGAAAGAAAAACACAAGGGTCTGGAGCTGATTTGATCCCTGGAGACTTGAGGGATAAGCAACCAAACACAGAAGACAGTTCTTATAAGAGGCATTAACTTAAGCAAAACAGTCAACTTAGCCTGATTTTCAGAGTATAATTGTGGTAAAATTAGCAGCTTTGATAAAGCTTTGTAGAGCCGTCTGGCTCTATCGTGTGTCTTATGCATGCCAGATGTGAAATAATCTATCACTCCAAGGTTTCATGACTTGAAGCAGAGAAAGGGGATGTAGTGAATGAATAGACTTTGTCGGTTTATCGAGCTTTTTTGGTGGTTTATATTGACGGCACTGAAATGATAGTTGGGGTATATTTCTTTCTTAATGAAATGAAGTGCAGCTGGGATATGGGTAACTGTTTTCATTAGTCGTATTAGCCTGATTATTTTCATCACAGCACTGATATGAGACATTTGCGGGCAGCGAGCTTGATAGACTTTTTTGGGTTTAATGGGTTTATAGGACTTTGTAATTATTGTAAAGAAACAAGCAAAATTATTTTTGAGCTGTATTCATTTTAAAGCATCTCCATATCTTCATACTGGCTACAAACCACACTGTAGTTGGACCACTTTTAAAAAGCTCTGACTCGTTAAAACCAGAAGCTTCTTCCAGAAGCCAGAACACTGAAGCTACATCATTTATGGGTCGTCCAGCACAACAATGACCCAAAACTACCTCCAAGGCAACAAAGCACTCGCTGAACAAGTGACCTAGCCAGGCTCCAGACCTCAGTCCTATCTCTGTGATAGGAGCTGAAGGTTCGAGGGGCCAAGTGACAGCCAGGGACCCTTAGGATTTACAGTTTGTGTGGAGATTAGTGAGTCAGAATGTCCAAACCTGCTGATGAACTAAAAGAAACATTTCTTCACCAAGTACAAGTTGTGTTTTGCTTCAAAATCAAATACTTATTTCACTCAATGACATGCGAATCAGTTTATAGCTTTTATGTAATGTGTATTTTTTATTATTTTTTGGTTGATATTATGTCTCTCTTAATTAAAATAAGGTACCCACAAAATCTCTGCGTGAGCACGCTTACAAATTCACTGTGTATTCCAAATAACCTACAACCTTGACCAGATTATAAATAAATAGGTTCAAGCACCACCATCCCTCTGCAGAAGAAAGACACCCAAACCCAGGGAACACATAAGCAGCCATTTTTGTGTCACTGTGGTCACTGGCTCAGCCTTGGAAAATAATTCAAACAGCCATTTCATGCAGATGTTTGCACAGGATGAGGGGAAAACGCAACTCGTGAATGTATTCTGTCCTCATCACAACTGTAATTAATTGATGGCTGAGCCCCTGCCTGTCACATCCGGCTCTATCAAACATATTGAAGCTATCATAACTGATGGACCATGCAGAAGAGCAGATTCTGTCCCTGCCAGTAATTTATGAAAGCAGATGCATCCTGTCATCAAACCTTTCAACATAATAACACGACAAACTAAATTAAAGATGGTTAAAGTGCCATTTCTGGCAGCTTTCGACAAACATTAAGTGTCAATCTGCCAACGTTTCTTATACTTCCAAGCCAAAACACCACTAGAGAGAAAAATAAAATGACAAAGCTCAGAGCCCTCGTTATAGCTGGCATCCATGATGCCTGTGCTTCTGTGCATTAGAAGCACAAAGTTTCATTTGAGCACGCCGTCCTTGGCAAGTCAAGGCGATACTGATTATGATTCAGCCGTAGCAAACACCCAAATCCCTTCAGAGCCCCAGCAAGTGGATTCACTGTCAAGGTCCGTTGGTGACAACAAGACTAATTACTCCATAATGGGAATCATCCCTCTCTTTCATCCCAAGACAGCAGTCCTGGATCGCTGAGAACTGGCTGGGTGATTACAATGTGGCCTCAAAAGCATCGGCCATACATACAGATTAACTGCGGTCCAATCCATCAAAACAGAGAACTGGTTGTTACCACGACGAGTTAGCATGGAGCTCCCTCAAAATGCCCCTTGGATAGCTTTGTCTGCTCTGACTTTGTTTTCTTGAGGGTCTGTGAAATGGGCGCTTACATATGGTAATACATATTCAACAGCTTTTAAATTCTATGCAGCCTGAAAGTGAGATGAGAAAGTTTGGGAGAACTTTTGCACTTTGATGTTTTCATTTACATGTACAGTATGTTTGTCTGCCTCTCTTGTTCTTCCCAGGAACTCTCCCCTCTGGTCAGCTCCATTAAAATCTCGGAGGACATGAAAAATGGAAAACAAAATCAGCTTCGACGAGTTTTATTGTGTTGTTTCTTTCCACTTGATGTTGGCAAAGATATGTTCTGTCTAAAATACAGCTACTCTAATTGGATATTGAATAGACTAAATTAATGTGTCAAGAAATATCTAAATTTGTGGAGTACAATCAAGCTTAGGGGGTGCCTGCTGAATATTATGCAGGTGCTCCAACCTTTGTAAGAAACACAGATCAATAAAAACAAGTGGAATTTGGATTTTCTATTCTGCATAATACATTCATTTCAGCCTGCATTTCCCAAGATAATAGACACCAAACAATACCACATCTGAATAAATATAACTTTATAATATTTGAACTTCTGCAGAAATAGCTGTCAGAATATTATTGAATTACTTTCTTTATGTGTATTCAACGAAGAGAGACTTGGCTTCTCATTTTTCCTTCCCTGGCTTTGCAGCCTTACAGCAAACACTTAAATCTTTCTCTATAATCACTTTTTCCCCCTTTAATAGATTTTGCTTCCCGAGTTGTTTTCATCTCATTTTGAAGCTCTTTATGTATTACTCTGTCAGCTGACAGCTGGCATGAAGTGTAGACTGACATTTGAGAGTAGATGGACAGCCTCCGTCCGCGGTCTCGATCGCGAGAGACAAATGTGACGAGCAGTGAGGCAGAGAACGAAGCCGACCCGTGATTGATACAGGTGCCACTGCGAGAGGTCAAAGCCATGCCTCAAAAAACGGGGCCATCGATTCTCCTGCCCTTTAAACAAACAAAGGGACATCTCTGCACGGAGCCACAGCTGTACTGTTAGAGGCTATGACTTTTCTCAGCCCCTCCAAAAGAACTCCTCACATCCACATCAGCCATGATCAAACATGGTTGAATAACCACTACACCTGTTATATATACACATATATTCCAACAGCGCTCTGTGTTCGTCTGTTGCCCACCGATGCCTTCTTGTTCCAGTAGCCCACTTCTCATCAGGGTGCTCTGGTTCCTTAACACCTGATGTGTGTATGTGCATGTACATATGGGTTTATCTACATGGATATATTTGTATATATACATACCTGCTTTCTTACAGGGCATTTTTCTCTTTGGGAGAAAGTGGTGTACTATTTTTACTTTCTAATACCTTTCCTCTATCTCCATTTGCCTCGTGTATATAATGGTATTGAAAGTTGCTCGGGCATTGCCGAAATCTATTCGCCTCCTGCTAAGGCAGCTGTTTACATGCTCTCATTAATAAAAAATGACTGAAAAGAAAAATTAAGTGCCAAGATAACCCCCCCCCCCAATACCACAGTAACTCTCACTTCCCAGTTTGAGGTGTGAGAAACCACAATAAAGACATGAATAAGTAAAACAAGTCTCCAAGACACCCCTCACCCCACATCACCACGAGTCTCTTGGCACGCTTATGAAGTGAAATAATGTCTATCATTTATCACATGGGTGTGCCACTGTGTGTGGGGAGGGTCAGAAACATGTTAGTGAGGTGATTATCTCTATAAACGCAGAGAGAACCGGGCGTACATGGAACAGTTGGTGGGGCACCGTAAAGGTCAGGCTTTGAGAGCAGACGCGAGAGGTCTCCGGCACTTCAAACATTCGATTTCACAATACACACATGGTTCTGTTTTACGTCCTCATCTCCCTGTGGTTTAGCTGGCATATGTTAGAGCCAGATAGCCTCAAATGTAAAAACCGCAATCATCTTTCCTCCTTTCTGCTGACCACTCCACAAGATCTCATATCAGAAGTATTCCTTTGTTTAAAAAGCTACGTTGTTGCCATATGAAACATATTTTTTGAGCTGTTCAGCTATGTTTTGATTTCTTGCTTTTATTCCAAGAACTAAACATGAATGGATACTCTTAAAGTGGACCCCCAAAAAATATTAGCCCTATTGAGCAGTAATTGTCTCCTTCTGTTTTCACTCACCAAAGCACACAGTATTTCACGTACAGCATTCATAGTCATTTCCCAGTCTGTCCCTTTGGTTTGGTTGGTGCAGTACTGCGTTTCTTTTTTTGGTGGTATTACTGTCACCATCTGTTGTTCATGCTAGTGCAGTTTCATTTGTGCTGGAAGCAAAAGTCCCAGTAAAACAATGTAAAAATGCACTTACAAGTACTAAAATTATACGCTTCAAAAGTGCTCTGACATTGCTGTAATAAAGGCTTTCCATTTTCTTTCTGCCACAAAGCTACTAGCCATCATCTTTATTAACTAGTAAAAGCTCCTGTCCAAATGTCATCTGCTTAGTCCTTAATCACAGCAGAAACATTTCCATTGCTTTGTCAAACATTTTCTTTAAGTGCCAAAAACTATTTGTCTGTTTTAACAATAATGCTGATGCTGTTATCACCTCAAATCATGAGTTCTAATACTGATAGTAACACAGATGTATAAACCTTAACTTCAAGCATGTTTAAATATCCATTATTGGTTTGGAAGGAGTGTATTTGATGAAACAGATTGCAGCATTTATTTCTAATTATCCAGCTGGCTTTGCTGTTTCTATTCCGGGAAGGAAAAAATGGCTTCATTGAGATTAATTTGACAGCACTGGAATGGTGCTTAATAAGACCTTTTAGAAGACAAATACACCTTACTCCCTTTCAGGGTAAGAACACTTGGTGACCTGTGGTTTCTGGTGGCAGATACTTTAGGTCGTTGGGTTGGGTTGGCTGCTTCCATGTTCTCCCTGTGCTTACATAGCTTTCCTTTGAGTACTCCGGCTTTATTTTGCAGTCCAAATACATGCATGTTAGCCTAACTGGGGATCAAAGTGTATACAGTAAAGCACTGGATGAATGTATGGTTAGATCTTAAATACTCTAAGCACTAATCTAAGCACTCCATTTCTGCTGATGTAATTAAGTAAACTGTTATTGGTCAATGCTGATGTATGCCAAATTATACAACAACCAGACTAGAAATCAATGGCAATGGGTTTTTAATGGAACAATAACTCCAAACTGGAGAATTTTGGTTGAACTTGTCATTAGTACATACAGATGTTATCAGGTAGCTGCATGCACAAGAATGAGTTTCTAAAACAGTGTCAGAGTTATGGATGGCCCTCAGCGTCATTTTGAGCCTCAAAAACGTCTTCAAACTCATGGGGACAGTCATGGATTGGCCTCCTCAGAACCCAGACCACAACATTACTAAAGCTGTTGACAGACAATAGAAAAAGTAGCTGTCAACATCCCAAGAAGAGTTGTGAAGGTCCTGCAAGAGGCCTGGATTCTTGAAGATAACTTTTAAAATTAGAAGAATGCTTGCCTCAGAGTTTAGGCTTTGTGGAAGAATAAAGGTGGCCATGCCAAATATTGACTTTAAAGCCTGCTAGAACTGCAAAAACTCTGTGTGCCAAAGTTTTATGTGATAAAGGATGAAGTCAGTGAATGTACAAGCCTGCATGGGCACAGAAGGCCTCCCCCGCATTATTCAAACCTTCTAAAATCAGACTGTTATGATGACAGGAATACACAACTGTGGATGGATAGAATGTAATACCAACTGTTACTCTTCTGTTTGCTGTTATCCAAAGAGTTACAAGACTTTTATTTGTCACAGGATTGAAAAATGCTCTGTAGCTGCAATAAGACCATCAGAGGAGAAAAACCCTCCAAAGAAGTTCTTCTAAATGGATTAATGGCTCCTGAAAGACATTTTACCAACATTTCATTGATTTTTTTTTTCAGAACAGTTAACCCCAATTAACATAGTTAACTGACGTCTTTCTTATGTAATAGATTATTACAGTTACTCACCCTAAAATAACAGAGTTACCAATCCATGCAGAAAGTAAGTGAAACACGCTCTCAGTGGGGTGTTGGCATGGCTGATGTAAGGTATGGGTGTACTGTGCTGTACAGCGCGGAAAGGTCATCAGTGAGAGAACCATAAATTGTTCTGACACTCAAACACTCAGGCACATGTTTCTAATCAGCTCGGCCTCAGATAATATTATGGTTGAAGAATTCGCCGCTGCAGTCATTAGCTGTTATCAAAGAATAACTTCAGTGTGGGGAGGCTCAGGAGCTTATGGGTTTAGAACCACTGGGAACATGAGGCATGAAGAGTAATTATGTATGTTCACAGTGAGTAGTTCAGGCAGGTGGAATGCTTTCTGATTTTCTGCTCAAAGTTGCTTGTACTTTCTTCAGGCTGATCAAATGTTTTAGTTAAAATGTCACCCCACAGAGAGCAACACTGCGCAGCATGTTTTCACCCACCCTCCCCTCACACACATCTCGCTCTAGAGCTCCTCCAGCTGGAGCTGAACTTTTACAAACAGTGGAGCCAATCGCAGCTTCCAAAACCTAAAAAGTTAGTTTATTTGTATCCCTTCCTGCCCACTACGCAACAAGCAATTATTCCACTCCATATATCTCACCGAAGACTGTTTGGATACCCATTCTGCGCTGGGGGATGAGCTTGGCAGCCGAGTGTTGACAGTCATTTCCACAATGGACTTCCTCTTTTCATATAAGTCCAGCCAGTAATTTGTTCATACATCTTTGGGAACAGCTCACTCAGCCATAAAAAAGCCTTAAATCCTGGCGCTAAAACAGGGATTCAGGGCCTAACTAGTTCCTTTTTTGTTTTTGTTGTTTCCTTTCCCTGGATGGAGTTATTGTGCAATAGAGGAAGCCGGGCTGTTTTAAAGGGATCTATACTTTCTATGCATGTTGGTCTCTAAGGTTAATTATTACAGTAGAGACAGGAATTGGCTCTTTGTATTGGTACTTATCTCCCCTCACAGCTGGTGTGTTTTGCCGAGTGGACGGCCATTAATCAAACCTTTCTGCTGCAGGAAGTTGGACTATCCATCACCCCCCTCTCTCTTCTGCACTTTCTCTCTACTCCCTCCACAGCTTCTGCTATCCCAACAGGCACCAAACCTTTCCATTTTACATGCCCAAGTGCAACCTTGAATATCATTCCTGCATTTTCCCGCAGTGATGGTTTGAGTGATTCCCATGTACAAACTGGCGCGCTTTACAGGAACTGTGTGTGATTGGCTGAAGCCTGTCACTCTGGAAGAATGGGCGAGAGAGCACAATCATTTTGCATCCACTCTGCTGATGCTGAAGTACCCATTCACAGGCTATTAATCACCTAGCTGTTAAAATTTGCTTCATTCTGCTTGTCAGTTTCCCCAAAGCCGTGACAGAACCATGTTGTTGTTGTTGATTACCATTTGACATACTATTCGACATGCCTTTAAATGATAAAGGCTAGTTCAAACTACATCTGCAGCCTGCCATGTCTCAGTGCTATAGTGGGCTATAGTGTTTCATTTTAAGTAGAAAAGGGCTCCGGGTGGAGGATGACAGGAAAATAATGAAGTTCCTGAAGACTTCTGTAGATAATGTGTATAAATTAGTAGAGATTTGCAGTGTCGACATCTCTATATACATATAGTAATCACAAGGGGTGTTTGAATATGTAATGTGCTCACTCAGTAACAAAAATGAGACATCACAACCCATGAAGCCAGAACTTGAACATGTGACAGTGGAGATTTGTTTTCATTCTCATTTTTGTAGCCATAAACATCTATTAAAATACTGATAGAAAACTGCTTTCACAAGTATAAGATGATTTGTGCATCTGTGTAACATTGAATTTTACTCTGTTTGGCATGAACAATGGCAATGGGTTAAAGATGCACTGATCAAAGAACATCCTTCCAGTATCCATAAGTTTTCTCCAGGTTATCATTAGCGTACTTCGCTCTGGCTTAATGGTGTCTCTTCTGCATGGGTGGAGTCGAGTGGAGTTTTTCATGGTCTGCAGGCTCACAGTCCATTCCTGTGCAAGGTTCTGGTGATACTCTTCTTTGGGAAGACAATTCTCGACTTGGCTAAATCATGTACTAGTGTTCTGCAGTTGTTCTGGGGACTTCAGACACATGTCTCACTAGTTTTCTCTCCAGAGTCTTTGAAATCTTTCCCTTCCTACCTCTGCCAGGTAGGAAGGGAAATGGCTTTCTTTGAATTTCTTGGTACTTGCACTTCAGTTCTTGACACTTGGAAACCTTGTGTTCACTTCATACATCAATCTCCTGCTTTGTGAGCATCAATAATTATTTTTCTTAAGTCTAAACTGATTCCTTTTGTTTTTGACATGACGCTTTCTCAAGTGACAGCTTACCTTTACGTCGGTTTTTATACTGTGTGTAAATTAGAAGATAACAGTTTTAACATTTTACAAGTGTTCAGCATTATACAGTAAAAGCACGTTAATGCAAAACAGTGGTTTGTACAATGACTGAACAAAAACATTAGTTTTTCATGTTTTTTCTGTTCTTGTGTGCAAATAGAAATTCTTTGTGGTTTCTTTATAAACAATCATGGTTATGTTTTTAAAAAAGCACATGGAAAAATATTTGGCAAAAGCTTTAAATGTCATATAAGGCCTAATATTTTTTATTCTCACCTATAGTTGTAGTACTCAAGGAATCTGTTTCATATGTGTAAAAATGGCTCAGCTGTACCTACTATATTCTAAATCATGCCCTCCATCCCAACAGACACTGAAAAACATAGATAGTGAAACAAAGTGTTTAGAGGATGAGATACACTAGTATAGAGATTACATATAATATAGTATTTTTGATAATAATAATATTGATTCAGTACAAACAAAAAAGCAAAATCGCCTTGGTTGGTAGGCCATTAGTAGACGTCTACTGGCACAACCTCGTCTCTATAAACTTGTTTCTTGAGGTAAAAACTGGCCTGTGCAGTATTTGAGAGTATAATTGTAGAGCAGCTCTCCATTCCTGCACAAAGTAATTTTAGCTACTAAACAATCATGCTTTTCTCAAATAGCAGATGTGCATTTAAGTGTTTACACACTAAGCCTCGTTTCCATCTACTTCTTATAATACATCACTGGCCTGTCCTCACTATCAGCTCTGTTTTGTTCCTCTTTGCTTTACCACTCTACAGCAGATCTATAAAACAGTGGGTGATCTGCCAGCTTGTACCTCTAAAGACCCTTCCAAGTCTTTTGTCTTCAGCTCACAGACACACACACAGACACACACACAACCAAAGGCTCCTCATGAGGTTTATGAGCTGTAACCCTGCTGCATCATAAATAATCCAATCTCCTCAAAACAATGCAAAAAGGGGCCTCCTAGGTGTAATGGTTCTCTGTTTCAGGGTGCAGAGAGATAAAGAAAGCCTCATTAAAAATAGAAAATGCGGGAGAAAAAGGCAAAGCACATTTTGTGGACACGGTATGGAGAGATTTCACTAACAGAAGTTGTACACTGAGGGAGCGTGAGAGCCTCTCTGTTGTTCTGCTGCTTGACTCTGCTCTACCCTCAAACCAAAATGCACTTATTCTATTTTTTGCGTGAGCAGAAGCATAAGGGCTCAAGCTGAGTAAAACAATGATTCAAGGTTGCGGTGATAAATGAGCGTGTCTGCTCTGATAGCAGAAGGTCATGTGCATCGGCCCCCAGTGTGCGCCTGCCATCTAGCACGCAGCAAGGGTGCACTGTTGGCATGCCACGACACGACAACGCTTTCTCTCAGCTTCAGCGATTACCATGGGCCAGTTTCACTGCTTTGTGCAATGAGCTTGAGGCACACTTAAGACAGGCTTGGGACACGGAAGGTTTAGCATAACTTTTCCAGTACTGGTGAGATTTTTTAAAAGTTTTTAGGCGTATAAAGTGGAAAACAGGACTGAATATGTGCCAGTGGCATCGCAGCGGTTGCTGTCAACTCCGACATGTTTCCCAGGAGAGACAGCTAATCCGACACTATTATGTATAATTAAACACGATGGTCAGGCGACATTGAAAAGCCACAAAGAACCACACTGATGTATTAAAAAACTGCAGGGTGTCTACTTCCAATTTCTCGCATTTGTATTCTGTATTGCAAGTGTTTCTTCTCTCTGTTCAAAGTTTTTCTTCAACTATTTGTAAAAAATATAAAAATTATTAGACATTTTTTTTCCATTTAAACATAATTGTAACATAATTCTGTAGTTTCTCATCAAAATATGTTCAGTGCCAGAGCAAAATAATCCATTAACTGTTACCCACTCCTTCAAAAAAGTGCAACGGAAACAGACAACATTCGCTGATTATTGTAAATTACTGATTTCTTTCCCCCCGATGTCAATAAATTGGCAGAAACCAGTCATCTAGGGAATACACTTCTTTTTTAAATTATTAACTAAAGGTTCCCAGTAGTGACCAATCAGGTTAGTGTGTCTGGGGTTTTAGCCTTTACAAAAAACTGACAACTATTTACTCTTTCCAGATTCTCATATGTGATGTTGTTGTGATCGTATTTGATAACATTTGATATGTCCTTCTCTGAACCTGGTTCTCCCAAGTGTCTTCCTTTTAAAATAGTTTTCTTTCCACTGTCACCAAGTTTTTGCCCATCTGATTGTTTGTGTTTCCCTCTTATTGTTGTGGGTCTTACAATCTAAAGTGCCTTGAGGCAGATAGTGATCAGCTGCATTTCTTTATGTTGGCACAATGGACCACTAACTAGTGTCCAAATGGATGAGATACAAAACGTTAATCACCCACAGTGTAGTTATTGTGAATGGGGAAACCACAGAGGCCAAATGCTTTTACCACCAGGCAGTAAATATTTTTATAATGCTGTAAAATATAGAAATATTTTAACATTGGACTCTGTATGGTTTGATTTGCCTCAAGTGATGACTACAGGAACTGCAGTTTTGGGAATTTCCAGATTTGGTTGCTGCTTTATGTGTAGTTTAATCATGTTAAGTCAAATCAAGCAGCTTCTTTTTTTAAATTAATCTATATGAAAAACTTAACTTATTATTAAAGCTTAAGGTTCTTAACATTTCACAAAAGTACATGAAACAAGTGATCTCCTACGACCTGTGCTGTGTCTTTTACTCCATTGTCTCTCCCTCTTTGTATGTAAGCTATGTACTTCCGCCTTCTCTTCACGTATTCTCTTGTGTACAGCTCTCAGCCTGACAATGATTCACCCCTTCAGCTTTTCTTCCACAAACAGGTCAGAGGAAGATCAATAATGTGTGTGGATAGGCTCTTATCTCTGTCCAAAGGAGGCCTTATCGGCCCCGCTTAAATGGTGTTTCATGAAAATTCCTTGAAACGTAATCCTCCTGGAGACTAAAGACAAAAGAAAAATGGCTCTCTATCAAAATATCAAGTGTGTTGATGCAAATAAGTTTCACTTATCTGCTCACACTTATCACAACAATAGAAGCTCAGAGGAGGAAAAAATACTATCGCTCGGGTAAAGAACTGAACAGCTTTTTGCACTGATGAATATCCTCAAACTGTTAGTACACAGGAGTCTATCTTACAGAGTGTACTTGACTGCAAGGCAGCTGGAGGAAAGTGCTGATAAGCTCTGTATTTTCCATTGCAGGTGATAGTAAAGCTGACACAGAGAAGTAGCTGTGTATTCACACCATCTTCTGTGTCCTTACACTGGGTAGCAGCTTCCAAATACTTCTTATACTTAACAGACAATTTGCACTGTAATGCACTGTACCCTCTTTGCTATGGTATACTAGATGGGACATAAGGCCAGCATGTTGAAGAGAAAGTTTATTTTAGCCATAATAAAAAGGAGGGGAATTTTCATTATCTGGAAATTCCCTTCAAAATATGTACTGTATATATACATAACAAGCATAACAAGACGAGATGAAAAATTATTTAACCAGCAGTATTTAACTGCTAATGGAGACACCAGAGGCAAATATAAAAGATCAAGGAGCATTTTCTAATGCTGTGGTGTTTAATTTGTTCTACATTCAATAATGTCTGTTAAATGTTTGATCTGTAAAAATATCTTTTTGAGTATAATAAAATGTCTTTGGGCTGTAATCCGGTGTTCAGGCACGCTCACTCCTTTTTCCCTTGATGTTAAACATGGGCAGTGTTGAAAACTGTAATGTGCAGCCTAAGTCAAAGTTATCTATTGTAGGTGGTTTCTAAAAAAAAACCTATAAAAATGAGCTTTCAGGACCAAGTACAGTAATTACATTAACACTGGGTCTAAAGCTGTGGCTTAATTAAGCAAATGCTTGCAGTGCAGAAGATGTGGCTGTTACAATGAAAGCATTTAATGACCTCAAATGAAGCTTTTTTTTTTTTTGTTACCGAGGTCAGAAAGTTACAGTGCTTCTAAGATTACAAATGAATAAAAAATGGTTTAAGTATCAAAAGTACTTTATGGTAAATACAGGCCTTCAGTTCCAGTGGACATAAAGCCCCTTCACATCAGGTAGTACTCAGGGAAGCAGCGTGTTTCTCTCACTGCAGTTTTCTCTTTATTTCGAAAGCACATGCAAGCAGGGATTCATTTCAGAATAACAGTCAGATATTATTACTGCCATTTTAGCCGAGTTCAGAGATTTTCCAAAAGATCAGATTTTAATTTCAAAGACGCTTTGGCTCCAGAGCGCCTTTCTATTTCTAAACATTACCTTATACTAATACACTGAGATGAGTCACTCTCAGCTACAAGATCTCATCTACTAATAATCATGGTAACATTTTATTAAACTCTCTCTTTTGAATGTTGTTAACCAAGATTGATTGTTTGCATGAAAAATTAATCTGTTTGCTCATTTTACAGATCAGTTGGGTATCTATGAAAGGGGTGTAAATTAATAAATAAATACATATATAATGAACCAAGATGGCACTTTTAAATGTCCCAGGTATCATGACTGTTACCTAGGGTCATTTCAAAGTGTCATCTTGCTTTATTGTGTATGTATTTAATAATTAATTTATGGATGTTTAGTTTATAGTCAACCAATGAAATCCTGAGTTAAAATTTGAGAAGATAAAACTAATGCTCAAATAAATAAATAAATACAATATAATAAGTAAAATAAATTTATTGATTATCAAAATAGTGGGCAGTTACTTTTCTTCCATATATTAATGTTTTATCCATCATAAAAACAAAGGGAGACCATCAAATCAACAGAAAAAGGAAATAAAAATCAAAGTTTAAGGGTTTAGATATGCATGCATGGATAACTACAAGTGAATGGCTGAAAATATTTTTTATGTATTAAACAGATTAGTATATGTCCATGATGCAGTAATGTCCGACCTGGTTTTGCTGTTGGGAAACTAATATACTTAAACCTTGATATATATATAAAAAAAATCAGGGTTGTAGATGTGGTTGCTAGGTATGTATATTCAATCCATTTTACTGTTGTGAAATTAAAATTGTAGGATGCTTTCGTAAAGTGCTGTAGTTGTATAAAAAGTTTAAAACGGGTTATTGCCAGGTTGTTGCCAGGCAACACATCGTCACGTGGACATGGATAAGAACCTTCGGGGGCCCTGAGATGTTTTGCCAAGCTTGATTATCCCCAGCTTGATGGTCTCGAGGAGTTTACAGATGTTTTGCAGATGCGCATGCACACACACACACACACACACACACACACACACACATTTCTTCCATAATGAGAACATGCTTCACATCACAAAGTATAACATCTTTCATCACCGTATTATATCATAACATGATTTAAAGTTTATTGTACAGTGTTGTGCATTGTGCATTCTCTTCCAGGATTTTTTAGCAATTCACAGAATATTCCCCAAAAGTCTTGAGGAAAATATGAGACAAGCCTTTGTGGTCTTTTAGATCACTAGTGGCTTTCCCCTTGGAGCTCTCCCATGGATGCCATGTTTGTACAGTCTCTTTCTTAGTGTTCAATCATGAACACTGACCTCACTGAGGCAAGCTGCCGTTCTCTAGATTATGTTCTGGGTTCTTTTGTGACCTCCTAGATGAATCGTTGATGCACTTTTGGTGCAATTTTGATTGGCTGGCAGCTTCTGGGAAGATTCAGCACCGTTCCAAGTTTTCTCCGTTTGTGGTCAATGTGGCACTCACCGTGGTTCGCTGAAGTCCCAAAGCCTTAGAAAAGGTTCTGCCACCCTTTCTAGACTGATAGATGTCATTAAGCTGTTCTTGATCTTTTTTAGATTGTGGCATGAGGTGATGATCTGAAATATTTAAGTTTTTTTAAAAAGTAAATCAAAAAAACAAACAATCAGAAAGAGGGCAACTACTTTCCACAGCATTGTAAATCTTCCTTCTCTGCCTCCTACATAATTTATAGGAGAGATTATAACTGTTCACAGTAATATACACTGGAAGGAATACATTCACACATGCACACTTTTCACACTAGATGAGAATATTGATAACCGCTGTTTCTTATGGTCAGCTGCTACCAGTAGCTGCATAGCTGATAATATAACAGGGAGAAGCTCTTTGACAGGCTCTATCCAGTGAAAGTAAAACTTGCCCACAGACACCTCTCACACTCAATAATCATCACATCTTATCTCATTAGTTTAATCTCTACAAGGTCCAAAGTGGCGAATTGAACCCACTTCTTAGAGGTCAAACTGTTCTACTCCTGGATTTTTAAAAGTTTGTTTCATTGTTGGTTGAATGTTTTTATTTTTGGAAAGAGGCAGCTGTTTCTTGCAGTTTCTGCTCTTCTTCCTGCAGGTTTATAATTTCTGAATATATATGAGAGTGGTGTTGCAATGGTTTAAGGTTATTAACCTTTATTAAGAATTCGGTACATCTGCTTAAAAGAAGATCTTTGTCTTAGTGAGTGTCATTGTTACACAATGGAACAGCTGTTCTAAAATGTCCAGACATTCCTATAGAAATATGTAAACACTTACAGCCACAGTGCATCACATTATTATCTTATGCAAATATGCATTTTATTAAGTATGAATTAATTATGACTAGCTTGGTCCTGCTGAGATTTCCTTCCCTTTCACACACCCCACTCTCAGTCACCATATCCTTGCTCTGTGAGAATCACTGAGTTTCTTTATATAAGGACTTGACCTTACTATGTAGTGTCCTGATGTACGTGATGTAAACGCCATTCAATTTTTACTGCTTATTAATGCTAAATATGAGATTTTTTTGGAGTTTTAACCGTCTTGGCTAATAATACAGATTGCAACAGATAATAAATCAAATGGCCTCATTGTTGCACATTCCTCTGCATCTCTCTCTCTCTCTCATCTCCACACAACACTTTGCCCGAGGCCATTCTGCGATGAGGAAGCTTTGAAACTGTCTCATTTGGGGATAGTTCTTAAATCCTTTGTCTTAATCTGCAGATCATTCCTTTATCTGATCATTCGTGTCTGGATCAGATGTATTTGTATGCAAACCAGAGATGGTTTCTGCTCCGTTTCTGTGTAGAAGTTAAGTGCTTCTGTGCACTTTGATATCATCATTTGATATCTGCGTGATTAGACGGAATAATTGTGCAGTGCAGAGTGGCATGGAAATGGCTCACATGACATGCAGCACATTTTATGGGTTGGATTTAATCGTCTATTAAAATCGTCTCCCTCTTTTGTCTCTGTTTTCTGATTATCTGAAACTGCCACTGCTTAAATAAAGTGCATAAATATTTAAGTAGTTAATTTCTAATGTCGTTTTGGAATGGAATAGATTTTCTTTTTCTGTGTAATGATCAGCAAGTAATAGTTTAGGCAGTAACTGTTGTAGTTCTGTGTTTCTATAGCAGTTGTACAAGTGCACTATTGTACTATTACCATCTGTGTGTTGTGAAACTGTATTAGTGGGGGCAGTAGTGCTAGTAATATTCGTGGTGGAACTGCCTGACAATAACATGAACAGTAGAATTCAGTCTGCATTAGCAGTAAAATGACTCTGGTACTAATGTACTGTGTTGGGAGTGTGGGGTAGAAAATGGTTCACAGATGGAGTGGAGGAGATGTTTCTATCTTTCTCTTTTTAGTATTTTCCTGTATATCCATTAATAAGGGCGGTCTAGTAGAGCTACAGATGATTATTTCATATTCAGAAATAACAGTGGCCAGCTTCTGTTATTGGGAACTGAAAATGTTGTTGTGGCTTTGGGAAAATATCTTAACTAGCTTGGTGTGGCGCTAGTTTTTGCTCCAAAAAAAACCCCTCACTAATGTTTTGTTATTTGTTTGTTTTCATTAGCTATTCTTACCAAAGTCTTAAAAAGACAAATGAAAAATAAGCCCATGAAATCATAGAGCCACACATTGTAAAAGGAAACAAAAAGGTGCAAAAACAGCTGTGGGACAAAACAGAGAGACTGAGTTACTGAATATCCCACACATACTGTTTTACTTCATTCTTGAAGGATTCTTCGTATTAGATTCTTTACTCCGACCAGTTCTCATGATAAAATGGTTTGTGGATAAGCAACAGTCCAATAGCCTCTTTCATATCCATGACAGAAATTCAGCTCCGAGGTTATGCACTCACAAATGCTTTTGTGCAGAAGATTTATGAAAAATTAAAGAAATGTTGTTCTGGAAACTCTTCAGCTTTCACTGTCTGGTCAGATATTTATGTGATACTTACATAGAGATAGCCAGGTTTGAACCACAGGGAAATATTTACCCATCACTGCACTACGATATGAGCATAAATAAAACCACATTCTCCAACTTAAAATAGTTAAAAATAACATTCAGTGACTCCAGTCTATTTAGATAATAAGAAAATAAAGTTTTTGAATTCCAAACTTTGCTGATCGTAAAAGACTTTCAGTTGTGAAGTGGTTTTCAGTTTCTGGACTGGAAAGCAGCTTTTCCCCTCTCCTGTCAGACCCCCACCCCCATCATGTATCACATATCACCAAGCAGTGATATTTCTTTGAGTCGTTTCTGCATCTCAGTACATTCTGCAGAAGAATCATCATGCACATGATTAAAATAATGTGTGCAAAACAGTTGTGAACAGTTTCCCACTTCAGACAAAATACTAAATGTGCCAGACGGTTTTCTTACACCCAACATGTCAAGTTAAATATTGTTGGCACAAAGGGCATTTCTGGTCTTACCAGAGAGCTAACCAATCAGAGTACTCTGGCCCCCTCATGTGGCTGCATTACATATTGTTTATCTCCTTCTCCCAAAGATTAAATATGCTGCCCTGTGGCTCTCAACAAAATATATCAAATATTATGCTTTGAACTTCATAGAGCCTCGTGTTGCAGCATGTCTTCTTGAATTAATCCGGTGCAGCGTGTGTTCCCCTCTTACAGCTTACAACTCTGTAGTTTATCTTTTTGAATCCAGAAAGCAGGATTACAAGGCAATTAAAAGTTAAAGCCACCAGTGATGGCATTTTGTTTTAGATGAGAACAGCAGGGTAGCAGTGTTAATAGACTTGTTTTACTTCATGCAATTATAAATCCAATAAGGTAGTGAACCATTAAGGAAATACCAAGTTGTGTAATTTACGTGATGTCCCTCTTATTTAATGGAAGTTACAGGTTATTCCTGAATTTTAGCAACTTAATAGGACTATCGTTATGTGAGTGAAAATAAGTCGTACAAAGAAGCCCACACATGAAACTACGTAAAGGCACTTTATGCATTTGGAAGAGTTTAAGCTCAGTATAATTGCATGAATTAAATGTCTGGGTGCTTTGGCTATTTCTGTGTCTTAAATAATGCACTTCTTGTGTGCTGCAGAGCTTTGGACATAAAAGATAATTTAATGACCACTTCTCCCCTCACTTACTGGAGTTTTCTCTATAATGCACACTATTTAACACTAAGGAAAATTAAAATGAAACCAAGAACTCAACTTTGGGATTTTATGATATAAAGGTAGAAGTGGTGCTTTTTTGCTATTATGACAGTGTGGTACCAATGTGAATATAATGAGTCTGCTAGAAAGGCTGACAAGACAAAATGTTCAACTATTTTTGACTCTCAAACTGGATGTGGTGTGGTTGAGGGAGAAGGCTCTCAACCTGGTTTGAGTAAAAAAAAGAAAATCTGTCAAACACAAAAATCCCCTCTCGGCCCTGCGGGCAGCCTCACCGTCCGACCACAGTATGTGAGGACTCAGGGCTGTGTGTCGGACAGGGTCGTCTGCAGTACGGGGGCCCCATAGGGAACGGTTCTGGCTCCGTTCCTCTTCACCATCTACACTGCAGACTTCTCCCACAATTCCACCCAGTGCTTCCTGCAGAAGTTCTCTGATGACTCTGCAATAGTCGGCCTCATCACTGATGGGGACGACAAGGAGTACAGAGGTCTGACCCAAGACTTTGTGGACTGGTGCCAGCTGAACTACCTCCAGATCAACGCCAGTAAAACCAAGGAACTGGTGGTAGACTTCCGCAGGCACAAGCATTCTCCACTGCAACCACTGAACATCCAGGGTATGGACATTGAGGCTGTGGACAGCTACAGGTACCTTGGTGTTCATCTGAACAACAGACTGGACTGGACTCATAACTCAGACGCCCTCTACAGGAAAGGGCAGAGCAGGCTGTACCTGCTGCGGAGACTCAGGTCGTTTGGGGTGGAGGGCCCACTCCTGAAGACCTTCTATGACTCTGTGGTGGCTTCTGCTATCTTTTATGGTGTGGTCTGCTGGGGCGGCAGCATCTCTGCTGGGGACAGGAAGAGACTGAACAGGGTGATCCGACGGGCCAGCTCTGTTCTAGGATGCCCTCTGGACCCAGTGGAGGTGGTGAGTGACAGGAGAATGGCGGCTAAGCTGTCATCCCTGATGGACAACATCTCCCACCCCATGCAGCAGACTGTGACAGCACTGAGCAGCTCCTTCAGTGGGAGACTGCGGCACCCACGGTGTGGGACGGAGAGATTTTGCAGGTCTTTCCTCCCCACTGCTGTCAGACTCCATAATAAAGACTTTAACTGATCAAGCACACATCCACACATGTGCAATAATACTAAGTGCAATAATCCTTTCTGGCATCGTTGTATTTTTACTCAGTTGTATATAGCATTTGTATTCTATTTTTATCTTATTGTATATTTTTATTCTATTTTATTCTACTGTATATAGTATTTTATTTTATTCTATTCTGTACAGCTGTGTACTGTATTTATTCTTATTGTATTCTAATTTTTGCGTCATAACTTGTGCACTGTCCACTTCCTGCTGTGACAAAACAAATTTCCCACGTGTGGGACTAATAAAGGTTATCTTATCTTATCTTATCTTATCTTATCTATCCTTCAAGCTCGGGTCCTCTACCAGAGGTCTGAAGCTTGAGGGTCCTGCGCAGTATCTTAGCTGTTCCCAGGACTGCGCTGTTCTGGACAGAGATCTCAGATGTTGTTCCTGGGATCTGCTGGAGCCACTTGCTTAATTTGGGGGTCACTTCACCGAGTGCACCGATTACCACTAGGACCACTGCTGCCTTCACCTTTCACATCTTATGGAGCTCTTCTCTCAGCCCTTGGTACTTCTCCATGTTCTCGTGTCCTTCTCCCTGATGTTGCTGTCATTTGGAACAGCTGCGTCTATCACTACAGCCATCTTCCTCTGCTTGTCCACCACTTCTATCTCCGGTTAGTTAGCAGGAGATTCAAAGTCATCCAAGATTTTTAGCAGATGCAGCTCTGCTATGAATTTGAAAATCTTACACCACTGGAGTTATCGTATTCACAAACCTGGGAAGGGTTGACAACTGATGTGGGTAAAAAGAATATGCAAATAAACTAGCAAAAGGAAATCTCTTAGTGTTTTAACCTAAAACTAATTTTCTGTTTCAGTGATTTTCTTTATTTATGGCAGGCAAAGATTCTTATATCCTTTCAACTTTTTTTAAAATCATCAGATGTTCTAGATGTTAATTGTGTCCCTAGTGTTAGAGGACAGCTGGTGAATATTGTTAAATACAATATAGTGTAATTTCAGTAGAGCAAAGGTTAATGCTTAAGTGAAAATAAATGGAGGCGATCCTAGCAGCAGGGATTCACAATAAAATAACCCAAACCTTTTTTAAACTGAACATCAGCTTTCAAAACATGTCTGTAAAAGTCTGTTCAGCCACAATAGTTTTGTCAACATAAACTCTTTCAGCATTCGACTTTCTCTGCGAACAAAGGATTTCCTGTTAGCAGAACAGCCTCTTCTCTGCTCCAACACTGTAAGCCTTCCACTTTGCAAAGATAATATTTGTCCCTCCAAAAAGTGAGGTCATTCGTAAGAATAGAGTCGATCTGCAACCAATCATACCAAACTTTTAACAGCATTCATCACCATATTCATTTTTCATGGCTCCTGCTAAAGTGATCTATCAACACACAGATCTGTTTGACCCGCCGTTGTTATTTCAGTTACTTAATCAAGACCTCCTTCGCTCGGCAGAGCTCTTTTTCTGTGGTGCCGATCGCCAACACGTCGGTTGACTATGAACAGGTTCACCTACAGTCTTATTAGTGCCAAGAATTGAAGCTGTGTTTTAGGTAACTAAAAGCAGATGCACCCGTTATACTGTAGCACACTGGATATGATTTTAGTTTGTTATAGGCTTGCTGTAGTAAAAACTCAGGAGTACCTTTTAATTTTTAGAGACGTGGTTTGACATTTTTAGCAATTCAGATATTGTTCACTTGTCAACAGTTTAATGATGGACACAGAAATGATGCTCGGGTCTCTACAAAAGGTGTAAAGTTATAGCCAAAAGTCTATTATTTAATCTTGTGCAAAGACTGGAAGCAGGTGGAAACAGCTGCCTGGTGATGTCTACAAAATAACCTTCATGTTAGGGTTTAGAAACTTCCAAACAAACTTAAAAACCACCAGCAGTTGGTCATATAATGTATTTGCGAATGTGTATGTGTAGCGCAAACCAATCAACTTGCAAACCAATTAACTCTGTAGGCAGATCACCAGACAAAACAGCAAAAAACACTACAAAATGAAAACTATAACATTCTGTTGCAGATATTAGCAGCACCTTTAGAGCTTCTAAATTATAAATTGTTTGCTTATTGTTGTTTGCTTAATTTTTCGTTTCACGGCTCCTGTGTGTTGAAGAAGAGGACTAGGGACGAAGTGGAAAAATATATTTGCATCATTTAGTTCAGCCTGAATCACAGGAAACTTTTCCCCAGGCCAGATTTAAGTCTTGATTAACGTCTTCAGCTCTGAAACCTCAAATGCAAGTTGGAAGTTTACCTCTAAATACACACACAGTGGAGTGGTATGGAACGCCAGGACTGCCATAATGAATTAATTAAATACACCATTAAATAATTAATTAAATGTGGCAATAATTAATTAAAATTGGAATTAATTAATTAAATAAATAGTTATGACACATGTAATTAATTAATTATTGACACATTTAATTAATTATTTATGTATTTCACATTTTAATTAATTATTGACACATTTAATTAATTATTGACACATTTAATTAATTATTTAATGATATATTTATTTATTTCATTTTGGCAGTCTTGGCGCCTGGCTCTCATCATGAAATAATTTTATCTGTCAGCCTCACCCATCAAACTCAGGGGGCGGGGTTAACGCTGATCGAGTCAAAACCATTGCTTTGGCCTGGTGGCCATTGTTTCTAGCACACAACAACCGGCATGTGGAAGCTAACAGAACTGAGCTTTGAAAAACCCTGTTTGTGTGTTACCAAATACCGTTTTAATATTTTTTTAGCCGAGAATGTAGTGGTTTAATCTTCATGTGTCTGGTCGGTTTGTCAAGATACAGCCTCTTTGCAAAAGTGTTTCGATGATTTCGGAGACGTCTGCCCAGTCTCACGGCAAAGCGTGGGATAGACCCGCTCGCCTCGCAAGCAATCCCACCGACAAAGCGCAGGCCCCGGTACACAGCTGTAGTAACCCCCGCTGACTTCTTTTACTGAGGTTATATTTATCGGTGTTTTATTTCCTGATGTTCTTATGTGTCCTACGTGTTTCAGTCGCCAATTCTGAATTATAACTAAGATTAAAAACATGTTTAAGGAGGAGAGAGAGCAAATAAATCTGTTTAACATCTGATCTTTGGGTTTTTGTTCAGTAATCAGCGTGACCTGTGTATAAACACATAAAAGAGATAACGTTGGTGTTTCTGTCATGTAGTAACTGCTGGCTTTAACTGTACAAAGGTTGTTCGACACTATGAAACATATACAGACTTCATGATGTTCGGCTAATATTTTTATTGTGAATATTAATCATGCTGACCTCGCTCTGTACACCACGCAGCGAGGTCAGCATATCCACGATATCCTCAGCTCCATGAGTTAACACAAAGTTTCCCAGCTGACTATCTAACTGCCAACTATTCCAGAGACGTGAAAATATACAGCATCAAGAAAAGTGTAAGAGACTCAGCAGCAGATTAGAATAACAGTTATACATTTAATAAATCACCAAATGAATCCAAGAAACGAGCAAACCTGTTCCGACAATTTGAATTTGTATTCCCTCAGCTGCAGACTCGCTGCTGTTTAAATGTTTGAAAAGGAAGATTAGATATAAAAAACGTCAAACATAGACTCAGTCTGCCTTCACATTTGATATGAGGCCAGCACGTATAGTGGCCTCAGCAGGCTATTACTGAAATACACGTGCTATATCATAAACTATGATATAAACAGGGAGGTCCTATTAACATGTTTAGTTTTAAAGGACACCTTCCTGCCTTTAGTCTCCTTCATGAGCAGTATTCGTTTTCTTCTAACATCCAGAAGTCTGCACAATGTGTTTCATAGTTTGTAACAAGCCTTTGACAGGTAAACATAACATGACCGAAAAAGCAAAAAAAAAAAAAAAAAAAAAAGAGAGAGAGAGAGAGAGAGAGAGAGAGAGAGAGAGAGTGTTGACATAAGAAGAGAAAATTCTCTCAATTATGGAGACAGACAAATGGTTCATTTATGTTTGATGTGTGTTTATTCCTCCCTAAATATCGTCGGTGAAGTTCGCCATGCATGTCAGATTTTCCTGCGCATTTTTATACCTCTGCCAACAGAGAGAGAAAAAATCACATTCTAACAGACAGCTGGTGCTTAGAATACAGTTGAATAACTATTAAAAAACAGATGATATTTAGATGATAGTTCAGTCTAACACATGTGCCAGTGAACCATTAAACGTCTGTGAAACTATGCAGTTATGAAACGTAACTTTAACCTCAGCCAAACCGATTTGCTCAGTTGTAAATAAAACAGCGAAGTAAACGTGACCCGACAGACAGAACCTGAGTGAATGAAGTCCAGCGTTTAACCACTGAGAGCTAAAACTCAGCTGAGGTTTCAAAGCTGTGTGCCGGTGATTGGACATCAGCCGCTGATAAAGCTGGCTCGCCTATAAAGTGCTCTGTAAGGAAACGAGCTCCAGCAGCTCTGCGCTCGGGGAAAACACTATATTTACTTATCTTGTGCAGAAAAATGCGCTGACATTGCGTTATATCGAGCACCGGCTGCCCAGTTAAACTGTGACTATCACCAGGTAACTAGGCGTGTTTCTTGAATTAGCAGCAGGTGTTAAACAGCTGACAGATGAGGAGGAGGATGCATGCAGGTAAACTGAGGGTCTGCTGAGCTGATCGCTGGTTTTGTGAGAAAAATGTCAGCTCGTTCTTTATGTTACAGAAGCACAGAGACACAAGACCAGGCGGAAAGAGACGATCGTTCGGTGAAAATGAGAATCTGCGAATGCAACATGTGGAACACGGAGAGTGGAATATGTAAACAAACCGGTTAACGTAACCCCCTCGGTGCACTCTGCATGCTAACTGTTAGCAGAGCTAGTGAAATCTCTGAAAACATCTGAGCACTTTTGCAAACATGTTCTATGTTGACAACCTGACCAGACGTACGTCGCGACATTCGCGGCTAAAACACTGTTAAAAGTGTAGCTGGTGACAGAAAAACGGGGTATTTTAAAACTACACCACCACCATTGCTGCCTGTGATTTGATCTGCATTCTGGGATAACTGGCTGCCCCAAGTCTACACAAGCAATCGATTTTCTAGGATCGACCTGTTTTGACTTACTTTGCACGGCAACCAATCAAATGTTAGAGAAGCTGCATGGGCAGCGTTAACCCCGCCCCCTGAGTTTGATGGGTGAGGCTGACAGATAAAATTATTTCATGACGAGAGCCAGGCGCCAGGACTGCCAAAACGAAATAAATAAATATATCATTAAATAATTAATTAAATGTGTCAATAATTAATTAAATGTGTCAATAATTAATTAAAATGTGAAATACATAAATAATTAATTAAATGTGTCAATAATTAATTAATTACATGTGTCATAACTATTTATTTAATTAATTAATTCCAATTTTAATTAATTATTGCCACATTTAATTAATTATTTAATGGTGTATTTAATTAATTCATTATGGCAGTCCTGGCGTTCCATAGAGTGGAGACAGATGTAGTGAAATAATATTAATGGATCTGGCAACAGCAGGTTATATTATTGTAAGTGAAATAAAAGCTTCCCACCAAGTGTTATGGTAAGTGAGAGCGAGCATTCTGACAAGAGAGAGAAAGTATTGTTGAAGCTTTTTTGTTGTGTTGACTCAGTTTGCACTTCCATTAACAACTGTTGTAAATATACAGTTGAGGATAATGTATGTATATTTTTTCACATGGGATGAGAGTAAATCCAAAACTTTTGCACTGTTTTGCACCCAATTCTTGGGAAATAAAAAAGTTTGCTGTACAATCATCCCACTGTGGAAAAACAATAGAAATTAATCGCAAAGCCTCGAATTACCATGACATCCATGCTCATGATGAGTGCATGTAAACTTCTGACCACAAGTTTACAAAACTAAGCTGCTTGACTCATATAACTTCAAGTTGCTCTGAGTAATTTTGCTGTTAGCCTCATCTGTGCTGCAGCACATTAGCACTCACACTATGTGCTGCTGCCACAGACAGTATGAAAGATGAATGTAGCCATGGTGATGTCATCCACTGGTTTTTGAAGCATCAAAATGAGCACTTTCACCATCGCCATCTTAGGACTTGAAACCAGATGTGACAAGTGAGGGGTAGCTCTGTTTGTGAAACCATGTGCTCAGTCACACATCATTAGCCAATGGGCACAGCCTGGATAATCCTTCTTTCTGACACTTAGAAAAGCTCAAATTTACAGAATGTGCTTGAATGTTTCAACAGAAAATTGTTTCCAGACTTTTATAGGATTCTTTGCTTTGTGAAAAACAGAAAAAATGACACTTCTACATTCTACCTTTTAGTGTAGTAAACAACAATAGAGTTAAATGGATTGCCCTGACATTAGTACACTGTAATGATATATAATTCGAGTTTTTAAGCCAATATCTGATTCATACATCAGACCCGTGTACTCTGCAGGACTAGTTAATTATTTTATTACACCGAGCTAACTGGTTGCTGTTCAGAGTTTTATTTAATGTGAAGACTCGGACTATAAGAAGTGATATAAGGGAGTTTTCTTTTTCTTATCCGACTCTTGCAAGATGGCAAAAATTCCCACTTTCCCACATAAATAAGCATTGAGGATTCCCACATTGAGCATTTTGTTGTCAGGCTGCAGAAAACAATTTTGACCAGTCTCAATTAGAGTCTCCCAGGTAGTATTATGATGTAGATAAAAATACAGAAACGATTACACAGCTCAGCAGGAGCAAATAATCTAGATTTAGCAATGGACAGAAGAAAAAGTTGGTCCTCTTGTCCTCAGAGCGACACAGGCCTCATAAATTACTGATGATGATTTGTAGACATGTGTTCAGAAACCAGCTGGGCTGTGATATATATGAAGAGGGGATTAGGCCACTTAGTACTTCCCTTCTTCTTCTGTGTAAAAGGTTACACAAGTTCAACACCAGCACATAACACCTCTAGATTAAGAGCTTTTACTCCTGAATCTTCATCTGTTATTGCTCTGCTGCTGAAGGCATGTTAGTGCGTCTGCCTCCTCCAGCAGCAGCACAGCTGTGTGTGGTATTCAGTGGGTGGTACTCAATGTTCAGCTCCTAAATTCATGGATCAAGTGCGGTGACTCCTGTCCACTGTGGTAGGTTACAGTATAGTCACCCTTCCTAGCTTTAACATCTCTGCAGTATTCAGCAACCAGCTGCTGTGAACATCTGCTCTCGCTGTTTCAGGGTTACTTAACACGAGACCTGCTCTTAATGCTAAATTAACTCGACTGTTCTCTGCACCTCCACCTCCTCCTGGAGTCCACAGAGGAATCTGACACGCTCGTATGTTTCTGTTTGCGTTGTTATCACTGTGCTGCTTTTACAAGTCTGAGGTTCAAAGTGAGTCATCATACCTTCGGGCTGAATATATCATCTAGAGGAGTTTTGCAACTGTATTCTTCTCCCTGTATCTCTCATATTGATGTAGGAAAAGAACAGTTTTAAATTTTCTCAGTCTCTCCGATTTCCATTCATTTTTCCAGGTCAGCAAATAAGACCCCCTTCTGGGGTTCAAATACTGTAATTATACTGCGAGCAGACCACCCTTTAAGATAAAGTAGAAAGTGGAAAGAGATACTTAATTTAGTCTGTTTAAAATTTAAATAAAATATATTTTATGTAATCAATTCAAACAAAGCAGCAGGAATATAAGTTAATATAAATGTAAAAGGGAATTGAAATTAATATCAGAAGACAAACAATTAAGCAAACTATAAGAGAGTTATAAAATGAAATGGAAAATCAATTACAATAACACAACTACAGACTTAGTATTGCAAATTGTTGCTGCCAATACACAATGTCAAGACAACAAAAGCACAGCGTGTGTTAGGGCTATAATTTCATGTTTTACTGAATGGAATGAAATAAAACATGAAATCAAACACACTCCAGCTACTCAAGGTTTTCATTTCAACATATTTTTCACAGCAAATCAATACTGTAACGTTATTTTGAAAAGACAGCAGACACATCTGGCCAAAGAAGAATTTCGTTTCAAAAGTTGTTTTAAGGGCTTCCTCTCTAAGAAAGCTTTTCCTTTCAAGTCCTGAAAGAACCATTTATCATAAGCACAAAACTGACTGGAGTTGAAATATTTTGTAGAGGGGAGAGCTGAGAATCAGCAAGCTGGAAATGTTTTCTTCTTCTTTTATCTTTTGCTCAGGTTTCACAGCTGCATTGAAATTGAAAGTAAAGATACGGGTTAATATTAGGTTACATCTGAGGCCAAACTGTGACCCAGAAAGTGTACATCAGCCGACCAACAAAGCAGCCACTTTGCAGGATTCATGACCTTGTTTTTACTGGTGCACTTCAGAAAACAAAAAAGAAAATACCGTCTGGGCAAGCATCACAACTTGTCCAAGTGCTCAAGTGACATTGAGGTGAAACTTTTCCATCGACACAGCTGGGGCTTTATGTGACTTTGGAAGATCCCATGCAATCGGCGACCGCATTCTTCGGGTCTCCCTTTTATCTGTATGAGCTGAGCTGTAATGTAGGACCAGTAAATCATAGCTTGGTCTTTGTCTGTGTGTAGACAGAGAAGTCCGCTGAGCCAACAGCCGCCATAGCTACCTACTTAAATACCTTATTTATGCTCTCTGCCTCACTGCACACTTTTCCCAACACGGCTCATTAATCTGAAGAAGAACTGGAAGGAGCAGGCTCATAGGGGCGCATTATATCTCACAGCACCTATCATTGCTGGAGTATGTAAAGGAAAGTTCATAATCTTTAAAGCACAGCCATTTATTTCTTGTTCATGCTACCATTTAACAAATTGATTTCAGTTACTGAGGCATAAGTTCACGTACTAGCGGCGTTACTTAAATGAAAAAAAACCTCAGCTACATTAACAAAAGATGACGAGCAACCTTTGGTATTTGAAAAAATAAGTGAGCAATAAAAAAATGAAACAGTCGCCCACAGTGGTTCCCACTCTGCTTTATTTATTTTCAGCCCAATTGTCTTTCGGCACCGTCTTTTACAGCTCTCCCAGCTTGTGTCTTTATGGAACCATAGGAAAATACACTACGTCTCGCTTAATCATCAGTCAGCCGGTGGAGAGGAGCCATTTCGTCTGTGTGGTCCTCGCTCCACCGTCTAAAAATCTCCGCCGACGCCGCTGGAATACAGTCATCTCTTTGGCCGTCACGCTTGAGCGATGCTCTCCTCGTCACAGTGCTGCCGCACATCATGGGTCTGGCTCTGGACTTGGACAAGTCAGATTCGAGTTGCAAAGGCATCCTGAAGGTTTGTGTGTCAGTAGTGAAGGGTTTGCAAGGTCAACTACGGGGTCACCAGCATCTTCATCATAAAGCTTCAATCAAGACACCTAAAAGGAAACTTTGGGACTCTACAAAGTAGAAACATCTGCTTGTGTCTGGTGGGTTTTTGTAGATTCATTGGTCAAAACGTGCAGGTGTGTTTTAAGCACCGTTTCACTACAAGTGAAGGAGCTGCAGCACGCATACCTCGCATGCTAAGCACACATTTACAACATGTATGTATTCTACATGCCAAAAGGTCAACATTTATCAAATCAACTGCATTCTGCAGTCTTAAGGTGGCATTGTTCGACTCTAACAGGAAACAAAACTGCCTTTGGCTGCACGTACACCCCCGACAAATCAGCCTGTTGTGGGGGGTGTTAATACGGGCCCCGTATCTAATGATAGATTTTTGTTTTCTAAAAGATGTGACATGTGTAAAGATTAAGAGGGTGCCAGTTTCTTAATGGGATGCCTTAAAATATGATACCCAGTGTGGTGAACAAAGTGCTCGGTCTGTTTAGGATTTTTAGCAACTAACCATTGTCACCTGGATCTCCTAATTACTTTGTTTTTCTTTGCAAGAAAAATAAATTGTACCTTAATCTGCCTTGGTCACATGAAAAAGTGACCTTTTGCTGTATATATTCTTTGTCTGGGCTTTAAGGAGCGAAACATGGCACGAGCTGTTTTCTGCTTTGATGTTCCTGTTAGTTGGACAAGATCGCTCATCTTTGTTTTCCATAATAAGCTGTTTTGTATTGTTGTATCCACACTATGGGGAAGGTTTGATTAGGTGTAGTAACACCAGGTTAAACCAGGTGTTATCATGGTTCAAAATGAATCAGTCACCTACCAGTTGTTTTAACTCTTAGGGATGCAGTACCGTGCAAAAGTCTCGAGTCCCTCCACATTTCTTTGTGTTTTGCAAGGAAAATGGGGAATAAGTGCAGCAATTTATTGGCATATTTTATGACAAATGTAGAGTTTGTACAATTTTAACAAGCTTAAAAGTCAATATCTGATATGACCACCTTTGTCCTTCAACACAGCCTGAACTGTTAGGCAAGCTTTCAAGCCTGAGGTGCGGCGGAAACCATGATCGAGCCTCCACCGTGTTTTACATAAGATAGTGGATAAAGGAATCCAGAAAGCAAAGCTTTGTAAGACCTTCAGAAACTACTGCTCTGAGAGTCTTGCAAAAATAAAGAAATGAAGGTCCACAGTACTCTTTGAAACTTCTCAACAAACTGAGAAAAGTTTTGACACAACCAGCAGGTGCTTGTTAAGTAAGCAATATGTTCTTACCTCACATCTTTCTTCTGGTCATTTTTGTCTACATTATTTTCTTTGTCGTTCGGATAAAAGAGAAATACTCTTTTTGAATTAAATCAGTAAGCACACTTTGTGGAGTACAGTAATAATAGCAAAATACACAAACAGAGAAAATAGGTCAGAGGAGACCAAGTGGGACAGGCTTATATCGCTGCCTGTGTGGCGTAGACCTGATTGTGCAGAATAGCAGGAAATATTGTGTAACTGGGATCCAGCACTGACACTCTGCAGCAGCCAGGGAGCAGCTGAATACATAAAAACCCTCCTGAAGATCTCCAAAACAATGGCATGCCCCTCGACGAGTGTTTAGTCTCTCTCTGTACCCGCCCAAACTTATCTGTTCACTCACATCGTTTGACCCAGAAGCAGAGTGGTGCATCTGGGTGGAGAGTAAAAGATGGTTGATTGAGCTGTAACATGGCCAGCATAGAAAGAGTCAGGCCAAAAATGTATGCATCTCATGAAATATTACACTTACAGTAAGAAACGCAGGTCATCAGGGTTTCTGCGTGTGTTAGCTCATTTACGAGAAATTGCATAAACATATATTTTTCTGACTATCTTCCAAAGTATTCCAGACGGGATTTTATGTAGTGTTTCTTCTGTTTTTTCTGCAGCAATTGGAGTCTATTTATTTCTGCATTTTCAAATCTCAGTGTGAAATTAAAATCCATAATCTACAATTTACAACTGAGGTTTTTCACCTTTTTTGGCTTGTAAATAAACCAGTGTCTACTGTGGCCCCTGTTATAGCCTCATTGCGGGATATACTGTAAGTTTAGAGCAACCAAAGGGATTTTTCCCCTGCAGCTGTTTCATTTAAGGAGTCTTGGATGAGAGTATTTCAAGTGGAAAAGAAGGGAAAATAATATAAAACTCAATATATCTTTATAAAAATCCATATTTTATAATCTGTTGGTGACCTCTCAGATTTTCCTTGGGTGCCTTAAAGAGAACTCATTATGCTCATTTTGAGCTCCATGCAGTATTTTTATTCATGGACTCTAGAGTAGCTTTGCATGATTCACAGTTCAAAGTCATTCTTATATACCTTAAACAGCGCCTTGTTACAGAAAGAAGCTGTTTTAGCTCCTGTCCCTTAAGCCAACTTTCTTTAGATTAACTGTGATTGAGATGGTCTTGTTAAGAGATCTGCTCTCCTGAATATCCTGCAGAATCAAGGGTAGAAAAGAGATAGGGGATCCTAGGGGACAGGGAATGTTTCTATGAGCATCCAATCCTGTGACAGTGGGGAGAAAAATATTCATTTAATGCAATTAAAAGCACATGTGACTTTTGTGTGTTTCCATAGTAACATTTGTGATGAGAATCACTTGTAGCGTAATTTTTTCATACCTGTGCTTATTCATTATTTACTGTGATTTCATTGACAAACTATGATATGGGTTGTGCTCTCATGTCAGAGCTTTGGGATGTAGTGTGTGGTAAAAATGGTAAAATACTTTAATGGGATGTTAAGATAAGATTTTCCTGTTAATGCTTAAATCAACACTCCCCAATTTATCACACTTCCTGCCGTATATTTGAAGTATGTGCTGAGATAGCCCTGACCAAAGACTGATTATATATCAGCATTTTTACGAGAGACTTGGGTGTAATCTTGAAATTTTGTCTTGCTCAGTTGGACGTCAGATCCTGACTTGAGTTTGAAATTTAACAGCTCGGAGAACCCAAACACCCAAAAGGCTGACTCCACAGAGTGGCTCATAAGTGCAACATTATGCTTGTTTACAGCAACTCACATGGTTTATATGCCCTGCCACTTTGACAGAACCGCTATGGTGGGTTGCAAGTGTTTGTGTATGGAACAGGGGCCATGTTTATAAGTGCGCAGTAATGTGAAGTATGCGTGTTTTCACAAGGACACTGTCATATGTGTGTGTGTGTGTGTGTGTGTGTGTGTGTGTGTGCGTGTGTGTGTGTGTGTGTGTGTGCGCGCTGCATGTATTCACTCAGGTCAAGTGTGTTTTTCCTTGAGTACTTTTGTGTGAAATACACTTGTGTGTATACATGTGTTTGTATATGTAATAGTACATGATGAATCCCTTGGATTTTGTTAACAAAAAAAGCTTAAAGGAGCCTGGATGGCTGGGTCTGCAGCATCTTCAATTCATCTCTGTCCAGGGGCCCACGCTGCATCATTACTCTCCTGTTCTCTCCACTCATTTCTGTTTAAAGTATTTAAATTGGACTAGCAAATACATATAGATAGAAAGAAATGTTACTTTCTGCTACTACCTTATTCACAACATATTCAGAACTCCCTATTACCTCAGTGGGTAGCTCTGGATATTTGATTTGGCAGAATTGTAGATTTTCTGCGATGGAACCAGGACTTTTCATTTGTTAGAGGAATTCGCTACACTAAATAGAAACCGATAGAAAAATAAATTTTTAAAATGTGCAGGCAGATACTTCCGTCAGGAAGGTAGAGACCAAAAAAAAGAGCTACGACACTGGACATTTGCCAGCTGGAAAGACAAATGACTGCAAATGAACTCTGACCCTTAACTTTAATATTTATACCAAAGTTATTATAGTTAACTACATCTAAACTAAAAAGTAAAACTAGATGTGAAAAAAACTAAAATACAAATTTAAAAAACTCAAAGTATTTTGGGAACTAGAGGTAATATTCTCAGTTTTAATGCTTGTTAATTTGGTTAAAAAAATGTTATGACTTACCTAATGAACCCTCGATTATTGATAAAGTTGTGGGGTTTTTTCTGTCATACCCCAGTTCTGTTTCTGGTAAATATCCTTCATACAGTAAAAGAGTAAACCTTACACTGAAACTAATAAAATCTAAATTAAAACTAAATATTTTTTAAGCAGTAAAAACTAAACTGAAACAAGCAAATTTTCTCTTTAAACTAAAACTAGGGTTTTTTTTTAAGTCAAAATACAAATAAAAAGTAATTATAAAATATAAAACTAATAACACATGTTATACATTATACATACTATTATACACACTATTGTACCAAATGACTAACATTGTTCTGTTGCTATATTTAGCCTTGTTCACTGTAACAAAAGCTGTGCGCAGTATCCTATTGCTGTGCAGCACCATCAGAACGGCGCTTTCTTTCTGCTGTGTTCATTGTGTGAGTGAACACGAGGCCTCCATTTCTCTCTCAGTTGAAGCCAAACTGTAGCTCAGCCTTTAGCTTTAACTCATATGTCTGGTTATGATATCACCTTCCAGCCCGCATTCGCATAATCGGTGTATGACTATTTCTTATCAAAGTGTTTAAAAAACATTTTCTCATTTTCTTCTGTTTGGTTCATTTTGTGGTCATTTGTGTTCCTAAAAAAACAACAATAAACAATCTGTGCAATCTGTAAACAACTCGGAAGATAAACATATTTTTTTAATGTTCATCTTTTGATGGACTGACCTACGCACTGCCTACAAGCAACTTGCAGCTACATGTGGGCGAGAGACCATAGAAAGTAAAAGATATATAGTAACTCCAAGTGACTACAGGTGAAAAAAAGTCGCGTTGACAGACAGTGGGCAGGACCTGCAATAAACTCTTCTCAACTTCTAATCTTCTCAGGCTGTAATGACTGAGTGAAGTCCAATAACCTAGCAAATTGAGTTTTCTAACATTTCAATATTCTAAGTGGATCACATTTGACCCAAACCAGATTCTTTCATAGACCAAAGAGTTTCTGTGGCTTAACCTAACAGCAAGTGAAAGTTGACACTTGTTGTCTGCAGCTCCAGTCTGCTGGTCAAAAGTCAGATTTGTTTGTTGGGTGTATTTGCCCCTTTGTCATCTAAACACAGATTTTATAACTCTTTGAAACTTGAAACCATATGTTGCTTCAGAAATCCTCGCATGGGTAATTTCAAACAACTGAGCAATAGAATGATTTAGTTAAAGGACTTGTTGAATCCTTTGGCCTTGATTCAGGCTCCCCCGTGTCCATCTTGTCTCTGCAGTCTCTTTCTGTACTTTGGAGGCATTGCACTGATGGGAAAAGACAGTTGTTGTTTCTTGCTAGCTGGCGTCCCCCTGCCTCTCCCATACATCCTGGAGCTTTTCCAGGAGGCTGTTTATGTGTTGAGTGCAGCACTCCGTGGAGCTTAGGGCCTAATGGAGTGTGAGAAGGGGACCTGGGCTTCTTCAGCTTGTGTTCAGCTGTACAAACATGCTGCCACTCCTCGGCTCTCGCTCTCTCCTTCTCTGCCCAAATCATTATTTCACCTTTACCTCTGCCTGCCTGCCTGCCATCTTTCTGCTCCATTCTCATTCTATAACATAACTGTTACAGCAAGGCAGAGGAAATTAATAAAGGAGCATGAAAACCTCTTTGGCTTTTCTTGTTAGCATGCTTCTTTGTGAGGACCATGTTTACTAAAGTGAAAGACCGCAGACTCAGCTGACACCTCTGTTTGTTTGGAAGGTCGTGCTGTCTATTTTTATACTACAAGAAAACAGAATTGAAAGGAAGTCTCAGAAACCAGTCCCAGTTTATTGGTTTAAACCAGGGATAAAACTATTCCCATTTATTGGTGCATATAACCTTTGAGCTTGCTAGATTTCTGAGTACAGCATTATGACAGAACTCTCTTTGCTTGCCCATCATCACTGTTACTAACACAATTCAAAAGGAGCAGCTTTTACTTTGAAGGGAAATAGTCGTGATTTAAGTACAGATATTAAGAAGTAATTGTCTGCAACACAAATGAGATTTGTATGACACTCTTCATGGTTTCACTACTGCATAGGAACCAGATGGCAAATGTTTGTCAGTGTCTTCAATAACAACTGCAGCAATCACTAGCAACGAAAGCAACTGCACAAGCTTTTTGGCGCAGCACCGTACAGTATCCTCTTTGCACACAATTTTACCTACCAAGTGCCAGCAGCCTCACTTTTTCCTAGCAACTGGTAGTTGCCAGGTGGTGACTTTGGGGACTATCATGCCTGCAAGTCATCCATATGTAGTGGTGATGCAAACAAATAAAGTACACGTATTTAAGACTTGCTAATGTTTTATATTTTGAGCTTCATCATATTTCCCTGTGTGTATACAACAAAGCACACAAAACTGTATTGCTGCCTCCGTGGTGTATATGCAGAAAGTGTGACTGCAAGAAAATAGGAGGAAAAACTCTGAAGAATCTGACATCAGTTGGTGCAAAAGCCACTTTGACATCCTGTTATGGGGTTTTCCACTTACCTGTGGTTCAGTTTGTGCAAGAGAAAATATTTAATGTATGAAAAAAAAGTGAGAGCAACACATCAGGGTTAATACATGAATGTAAACGTGAATGACAGGTAGCCTGCTTGAACAAGAAGTAGAGCCGCAGCATGATGAACACTTGATGACCTCACAGGTGTTAACGAGCTGCTGTAAATTAGGAGTCTCCACGTGTTTATATAAATTCTGCCGTCTTCCATGTCCTACACCATCTCCTCCCCTGCAGGACTAACGGACCATGTTATGATTAATTGTTTCATCATCGTCCAGCAACCATCGCCAAATCCCAGCAGACACACGCTGCCTTCCCAGAAGTCCCTGCTACAGAGTGAGTGTGGCTCTGCAGAGTGGAAATCTCCAAGGTTGTGGCTCACCGTTCTCCAAAGTACAAGCACCTGAAAAAATAAGCTAGCCTCTGCCGGCTTGTCGAAGGCACCGCTGAGTTAAATATAGATGTAATATCCCTCCCTTTCAGCTGTATCCAAACAAATTAAAGATGTCTTTCTTACAGGACGGTTACCACAGAGAGTGATCGTAAAAAAATGGGAGGAAATCTGTAGAGTGTGGCGAGACATGACATTTGAAACAGAGTCCTTAATGGGGGTTTTATGAGAGAATAATCTGTGCATTAATTAGTTTGGGCACATTGAGGGCTGTGGCAGTGATTGGCAGGCTGAAAGCTGCTGGACAAGCAGAGCAGGTTTCTTTTAAGCACTTAGTGGGTAAGGGAGGGAGCTGGGCTCAGATGTGGCTCAAATGGGCCAAAATGAGTGAGTTCAGCAAAGTGCCACAGTGGCTCAAAACATGAAGAGAAAACTGATTTCTGAATTATATGTGCATCATTAAAAGAGAGATATTTTAGTAACACTATGATTTTTTAATTAAAAAGAAAAAAACAAGCAGTGAGCGGAGCCAGTGAGCTCAGCATACAGATTAGAAACTGACTTGAAACACATTTAAGTCACTTTACTGAGTAATGTTTTAATGTGAGTGCTGACAGTAAAGTAAAAAACAATGCTTTAGCAGTCAAATATATTTCACTTTTAATTAACAACAAAGATACAAGTATGTTTTATATGATAAACAAAGTTATTTATAAGTTATTGTACTAACCTGTTACAACGGTGGATTCTCATATTAAACATGGAAAGTGGTTGTTTGTTGCATTTATGTTTTGTTTTATGTTTTCTGCTTTTTACTGGTAGGCCTGTATGCTATCAGTGAGAGAGGATGTCCTTTATATGCTCATCTCAGACACTCAGCTCTTGCTTTGAGCACAAAATTCCCATCAAATGAAAGGTAAATGGACTAGCACTCAGAACTAGAAATATAGAAGTATAATGGGCCCTGTTTGAATTTCAAAGTCTGTCAAATCTTAAAGGGTTATGTCATTATATATCTTACATTAAATATCTCATTGAAATGATACAAGAGCTGCTGGAACCTCCAGCCTGAAGGGTGTTGATGTCTTTTAATATGTATAGTGCAAGAATAACCTGTAGGGTGTTACATGAGCTTTTAATTGGAATTGACTGGTGATTATTTTATTATTTTTAATCATCTGGGGCTTGTTTACTATTGTTGGCTAGGACAGTAGTAGAGGGTGGGCAGGAATGTAGGGAGAATAATGTGCAAGAAATCTGTCATCTACTCAACCAAACAAGTTACAACGGCACTCTGACTTTTGATTATGTCCCAGTGACTGTTCAAATGAATGCAACGGCTCCCTACCAACTGACTTAGGAACATGGTTTAGTTTGACAATATATCCTGCTGATGGGAGCCAAGTGGAGAGGATTTCCTCTAGGATTTGGTGTAGCATTTTAAACTGTGATTGAACTGAAGTTGAGTAAACTAATCAGCAGTTCTCAGCTGCTTATATATTTGAGTTTTCGCAAATTCTACCTGATTGTTTTCTCCCAATTGTAATGCTGAGTTTGGCATTATGGAATTTTCTTATGTAACATGTTGGAGTGTTCCTATAATAACTTAAAAACTATTGGCAATTTTACTATGTTATGAAACATTAAACCAAAAACAAATTTCTAAATATATTTTCTAACACAGTAACCTAAATCATTATTAAATTTAACCAAATAAACCACCAACATGCCAGGAGTCCATGTAAATGTGGTCAAAAAGTGCAGGAAAACACCTGTTGTGAAGTATTATTTGGTCAGTCTGTTTTTTCCATATATCCTTCTATCCTCAGTGAAAGGACTCAGAGTGCTTCTGTAATAATTGTGGGGCCAGCTTGGTGACCAAAGTGCACAGATTCCCCTTGCTGACAGATTCAGTGCTTCATAATGATGCATTACAAAGAAAAACATGTTTGAAGTTCCATTAATCCTCTGTGTGTGCGTCATTTGGAGCAACCCCATCCAGAAATGTATTTCACTCCTAATATAGCTCACAATGGAGCATTTTCATGGTACTTGTTACATATTTTCCATTTTACATGTGACGGCCATTTCTCCAACTTCATTACGGCTTCATTGACATGTTTGGGATGAAAATGAAACAGCGGGAGCTGAAAGTAATGATTTGTGAAATGAAGTTTGATTCAGCATATCACCGCTTTAACAGTTTTATGAACTAATATAACTACTGTGTTTCTAAAATGAGCTCCAGCAGCAGTCGTAAAAACAGGCACGTCTGATTGTCACAGAATGGAATAAAAATAAATGACGTTTGGGAATTCAGAAAACTGCAGTAATGGTCTTTGACGCCTCGGTATGAACACTTAACTTGGATTATATTAATGCTGCTGTCAGAGATGTATGACTTTTCCAAATATCCAAGGAGACTAAAGTAAAAATAAAACACTTACACTGGCTCATCTGACAGTGAAACGGGACAGAAGGTTTTTTGTTTTGTTTTGTTTAGTTCTGAAAATGCAAGCTTTTTTTCGCACAGGCAGCCTAAGATTTTTGTTTAATTTTTGCCTTGATTGTACAAAATGAACTAAACACATAAACATGCACAGAGTCTGTATCCCACCACATGATTTCCCTGTTGTTTTGTTTTATGGCTAATATGTCTTTGTGAAGATATCATGCTAAATGTCCAGTTTTGCCAAATATTTTTGGTAAAGAGTCTTAAAAAAAAGAAAAAACAAACTTCCCAGACCCAGATACAGATCGTCCCCAGGTACTGCTCTCAAATAAATCCGCCTCTACATGTGTGAGTATTGCTGCTAACAAACAGATACATCAAAGCATAACCACCTTGGTAGGGGAAACATGTTCAAAACTTTAATTAAAAACACTGTATAATATTAAACATTTTATATTTTTCATAATGACATTTTATCCATCATCACTGCTCTCTGGTCATCATCACATGGTCTTTGATACTGGTACAAATAATGTACAAATAATCATGCACATATGTAAAATGAATAAAATGCAAACAGATAAAAGCTGCACCAATCTCCTTTAAAAACTATCACACAACCTATTGCAGTGGTATTTTGTAACATCCATCCTCTATGCTAGACCTCTTTGTTTTGCCACCCTCCTTCTACAGTCTCTTGGTACATGTGCACCCCAGAGACTCAAGAAGGTGAAACTGGATCCTGAAAGTTAAAGAATGTGTAAAACGTGTAACACATGGCCCGTTAATGCCAGCTTGGTGTGCAGGATGTAAGGGGTCATCTGTGTTGCCAAGACAGCGGGGGCTCTGCTGGTCTGGGGCCATTGTTTAAACCTATCATCACATCTGGGAACACACACACTGTGTGACTTAAGTTTCAATAGGAGGAAGCATCTGAAGCAAACACAATTTCAGTAATGAGCAAATTTATCTATAATGTTGCATAAACATAATCCTAATCCAGACCGACGCCACTCTGGGTCAAACTTTTTGCCTTCTAAAATTGTTAGAAAGGGTTATTAACGCAAGGACCATTTTAAGTGTTTATTAATATAAAGCAAATCTAAACACAAAATATCCTACGAGGCATTATCTTAAATGATGTTTGGGAATTCAGAAAAAATGTTAATATATGCATCGCACTGTTTATTTACTCACTAAAGTATTTTAAAAGAATAACCCCCAACTTCACATGTAAAAATGTGGTTAATCCAAGATTCTATAGAGAACTTTATATAGGAGGAAAAAATCTATTTATCAACAATTTATTTTTAGATTTTCATGTCTGAAGCAAAACCAAAAAGATGATATGATATAAGACGACATCATGTTTTTGTGTATAAAAATTATTTTGCACATGGTCTCCTGTCTTATTTCAGGTTTGTCTTCAGGGAATTACAAAGACCTTTTTTCATAATTGATAAAAACTTAAAATCCCATTACATTTATTAGTAATTATTAATATTTTTACATTTTAACCTAATTTGTGAATCTTAAAATGTAATTAATCTCACATTTATAAATATTTCAATTCTTTTAAATATTAATGAACTCCAGTGGGTATTATCTTACCTTCAAAAAAATTACACAAACCCACACACACACACACACACACACACACACACACACACACACACACACACACACACACACACACACACACACAATCACTGAATTTAGAAGATCTTGGCACAAACTGTGGAGATGTAAATAATTCATGTCATGTTCTTTCTATTTACACTTGACTAATTTGATGGTTTCAGTCTGTCACAAAGTAAAATCACTCCTGTCTGTCAGTTACTGTACAGTGTAAAATGTAAAAGGCTCCAGAAGAGGGCACTCCATCTCTGTTTATCCCCCTTCAGCTGTAACAGAGCTCTAATTCTCTCCTTCACCTCCCCACAAGAGCCCCTCAGTCTGACAAGTTTACATAGACCATCTGCAGACCTCCCTACTGCCATAAAAACACTAATCACAAGGTCATAAAATGTGACTCCATAACGACACCCAGAATGCAGCAACTGGGCTGGAGTGTTGTTGGATGCCAGAAAGTGAGTGTAGCTCAACATGAATGTGGTTATTGATTTCGTTTTTAATATTCACTTATGGCTCAGTTCTAAATCTGCTCCAGGTAATTGTCCAAACGCTCATTTTGTGTGTAATTCCTTCCCAAGTTGTTCACAACTAGTAACTAATTTGCAGGGCTGAGTACTAACTGATACTTTTTACATTGCATTTGTGAAAGTAAGAAGTAAGATTAAGTTACTTTAGGTTTTAGGTTTACATTTTGATTATATCTTTATATTTTAAAATGTGAACTCAAGATGTGAAACCATCCTAAATGCCAAATGTGTTTTTTTCTGTATATCAAAGTTAGCCACCTGCTCAGGATGAAAGTTTTTAAAAGGTAAATGTTTGTTGCTTGTTTTCTATAATGATTTCTGGATGATTGAGATTTTTTTATTTACACTGAAAATAAGATAACATTTGTCCTTTTGTGTTACAATAACAGTCCTTCGTGTGGCCTTGGATGAAAACTTACACCAAAGACAGTATTCCCTGCAGATTCATCGCACACACTGTAGGAAACAGCTTTAGTTTAAATCTGAACGCTGAAAATCCATTTCATTTGCATTAAAAAATGAGTAAAATAATTGTATGATTACGTCATTCTAAAGTAATCTGACCCAAACTGGCTAATGTCAAGTCAGAAATGTGCCTTAACCAGTTAAGGTGTAAGATGATTGTCAGGAAACTATTCAAATGCAATTAATTGTGTATGTATTGTGTTTCCGTAACACCACAGCATATGTCAGTTGGTTGAATATGATGCAGAAAATTTGACCAATCAGGTTGCCGTAAATATTTGGTTACCACTAAAGTGAGATTTTAGAAAAAGAAAAACATACTTTGAGTACTTTTAAATGTAGAAATGGGAAAATCTCTGTAAAAACGTGGGTTGTAAGATTTTACCCATTTTAAATGCCTACTGCAGGGGGGGCAGCAGATCAGGTGACGCTAGCTTCTGTAGTTTGTTCTGAAAAGTGGTGATTTATTAGAACATGGGTAAGAAAATGTCCACACTGGATAGCAGATTGAATTTGAATGTAATGATTTAATCATTACAAAATAAAGTTTCTGCTTTTGCTAAGACAGCCTTATATAAAGCAATATAAAGTAATGAGGAACACAGTGGCAGAAATGCAGTCTCGAAACCATCAGCTATCGTCTGACAGTGTAGCTTTGAAAAAATGCATCCTGATTGATAGCTTGACTGTAACCTGTGGCCAACGCATGAAATGGGAAATCTTGGCTTGATCTGGTCTCAGATAACAGTTTTCAGTTTACAGCATTAGTCTGAGATCATGCACCTTTTCCACCTTACTGTAGCCAGTGGCTTTCCAGCGTACATACATTATCTGTGTCTAAAGGTTTGCTTACATTAGCCATTATAACAGTCATAATAGACTAATTAAGGCTGTAATGACAAAATTACTGCGCTGAGTACCATTTAGCATTTTATGCTGCTGCAGCCAAATTTTTGAGTGAATTGAACTGAACAAAGGTGATTTTTGTTGCTAGAAGTTTAAATTATAATTCTAAATTTGTTAAACAAAGTCTACCATGGAAAATATTTCTTAGAAATCTTGTGACGCCAGCATTGTGCCTTTATGGCCGACCTCTTCTTTTTCTTTCTCTTTTTCTTAGTCTTTCAAAGGAGGAAGCCGCGGGAGAGCGATTGACAGACAACCACCGTGGAGCCAGAATTTATTTCAACAACAAACTGACACATTATGGGAAATCAAACATGGTGGGATATTATCACAGTGAAATCACTATATACCACCCACCTTGTTCTCATGCACAGTAGGAGAAAGTCAGTGAGAAAGACAAAACGAGAAGGAGCTGAGGCTTTCTGTTGGGTTGTTTAGAAGTGAGGGTGCACGGCTCATCGGCAGGGCCCGGACTCAGCGGGCCAGTGAACGGGCACTTGTCATCTGGAGTGTGAGGCAGCTGGGGTTATCCTCAGAGACACAGCGAGGTGAAGTGGGTGACCATGTTTGAGGTCCGCCCAGCTGTTATTGCCCCTAATATTCAACAGATGTCTGGGATCTCAGCCCGCTAAGTCCTCGCACATGCCGGAGCAGGGGAATCAAAGCAAAGACCCAGCAGCCAACTGAGCACCACGACTTACGCACACACTCGCAGCTGCTGCACACGCTCAAACAGCTCTGTGTATTAAATCACTGTCATTAACCATTTAGTGAAATGATAGAGGCAATTAAGATCATTCTTGATTTTTGGATAGAGGATCAGTAAGTCATGGGGCTCTGACTTTAACAAAACACAGCTGGTCATGTCATCTCCGTAAAAGGTTTGATTAAAAACTGCTCAAAAATATAAATGTATTTTCCACAATGGAGTGACTGAATTCTAGTTCTGTTTAAATGTTCACAACTGGCTGACTACTTCCATGACTCTTATGCATGAAACTCTTATCAATTCATCTCCAAAATGTTGAACTGAAATATGTTTGTGATGGCAGCGTCCCTTAAAAAAATATTTGTGACACTTCGCCTGTTTATCACCCTGGAAATATAGCCCGTGTTCTAATCATGTCAAGCCCCCTTCTCAGCGAGAGAAACTCTATGCTTTAAAAAATCAAGTTAAATAAAAAGCACCACTGTGTTATCCATGCAGAGGCTTTCGTTTGAGGGCGAAAATAAGAAAGTGGAGAGTTGCTTTGCTCCAAGTGGTCACAAGGGGGTTGAGCATTTCGAGCCCCAGCTCACACAGCTCGCTTACTTTGGAGAGCGCTTCAGGGAAGGCAACATTAGATATAATGAAACATTCACTGACCGGCCCTCTTTCCAGCCTCCTCTCTCATTCGCTTCCATAGAGGATACTCTGACTGAAACCTTTCTACAAGTTTGTCCAGCTAAGACCATGCCAGAGCAACATGGCAAGATGTGAGGAGAAAAACACTTGAGTAGTTTGCTTTTCACTTGCTTTTGTAACCAAAAGGTTTTGTTTCCTTGAAGTATGGTGACATTAACCATGTCTGCTGCAGCAGTGAGAAAATTACTCTTTCTCCATAAATCATCTTTGCTGCTCTCATTGCAAAAGCAATTTTTCAGCTGTTGACGCTTTGAGTGCCTCATGGTTTCCAAAAAGGTAAAAATACAGAGTTTAAATCAGAATTGGATCATTTTTCTCAGTAAGTGCAGACTGTAAAGAATAATATCTGTTAAAGCGGATTAAAAATGAAGCACATATTTTTGCAGGGAAAGGGGAAGTATAGAATTTCATGATGCTGAGTTACTGCAAGAGAAGAACTTCAGATTTGATGTTGTTCCTTTTTGCCCCCTCCTCAATTAATGCAGTTTTCCGGGTTTCCGTTGTGGTGCCGCTTGTGTCCCACATTTGGCCACAGCACTGACTGTGGAGACACTCCCAAGTATATAAATTCACACACTCGCTCTGAGACACATTGATTCGTACCCAAATATCCAGTCAGCTGTGAAAAAGATAGACTCCACAAATCAAGCCCAGCGCATAATGAGCATTTCTTGCCATCTAAAGAATATATTCATGATTTGGGGACCTTTTATGAGGAAGGTGATGGCAGATTGACACCAGATGTGTCATAAATTATCAGCACGGAGATGCCAAGCTAAACAGTCCAGCAAAAATATACAGTCACGCCAAATATACTGGTCGCTTCAAATTCAAATACTGCTCTTCTGTGTGAGTCTCTTTCCAAATTACTGTGACATCTTGGAGTATTTTTAGGACGCACACACACTTTGTACGGAGCCAAATATTTCTTATTGCTAAATTAAAGTTAATCTGAATTGTTGTTGAGATTTTGTAGCTTAATAAATACGTTTACAGCTGGGGATGACTTTGATTTGATTGGAGTGTGTCAAAAAATTCATTATCAATCACACTTTCGTGAAACATGACCAAGTAAAAATGTTTTGATTCAGCTTTTCAAATTTTCACATGACTTATCTATACTTACAGTAAACTGCATGTCTTTGGAGTTTTGTAGAGTTTGTTTGTCCAAAACAAATTATGAAATGGTTTGCTCGCATTTTCCTATTAAACTATTAAAGCGTTGATTAATTAATTGATAATGTAAATGAGTATAATTTCCTGCTCTAAAATAACCCTTTTAAAATATTACATAAAGTTGTACACTGTAATGTGTAGCACTGTAATCAAAGTCACAACATGAAATGTTTAAGGAGGTAATAAATAATATAGTAATTTGTACAAAAAGACAAGCTTTCAAACATTTTTACTGTAGATCATGGATAAATAAATGCTTTCATCTAACCTTTAATAATTGTCTTAATGTACGCACTGTAGGTGTAGCCACCTCCAATTTGCTATGTTTACCCTGAAAAAGGTTGGGCAATAAACTTTCCCTTGATTTTTTTCATCTATTTCAAGACTTAATGTGCATGGGCTTTAATTCTGAAAATATTAGTGTAATTTGATTATGCTAATGGACGAGGTTAAAAGTGGAGTGACCAACTTAATGTGTTTTCGACCGCCTGCTCGTGCAAGTAAAAGTGGGTAAATAACTGGGACGTGAGAGTGTTGATGTTGCAATGTTCATATCTGACTCGCTGCAGTCTCACAAGACCTGGTCATAGCACCTGAGTAATCCCTGTGGGTGACCCCACTGCTCATGAACACAGTTTCTATGTGTGGCAGCACTAATGACGTCTCCCAGCAAGAACGTGTCCCCTTAGTTAGAGTGCCAGACACTGCGCAGTGTAAGTGAGTGTGAATGTAAATAAACCCCATTATGCCAGCCATCTCTTCGGCTCCTGTCGCACACTTCACGTAAACACAGAGCTTCCTGCAAAATACTTCTGGTTCTCGCCACAAAAAATGAAGTCCCACCATTTTTGCTACAAACAGGAATGAAAACAACAATGTCCAATCATGTGTTGAGGTGTGTAACCTACAGTGAAAAGGTCAGTGGATAAAGTGTGTACAGTATTTGTCTAAACACCAACTGAGCCACATGGAATGAGCACCATGCATGGTGCTTTACCTGGGGGAGGACCATGCAAAGTGGTCTACATGAGCTAATGAAATGTGACAAACTGTTTCCACACAAACAGTGCAGTGTTCTCACCAACACATGCATGCCATTGATGTGACCATTAGGTCAATGAACACACTAGAGAAATTCCACCTTAAAAACTGAATGGATTTCTATGGGGAAAAGGCCTCTTTTTTTCTTTTTTCTTTTTTTACATAAAATAACAGAAATTCTCCCCAAAATAAATGCAACTGTAACTCCTATGAACTACACATTTACACACATAAATTTAATTAATTTCAAAGGGCAAGAAAGAAAACATAATTATGTTAAAAGAAAAAGTAAGTTTGCCACTTAACAATTTGATAAGTATTTAACATTCACACTCACAGTATTCACTTGATTTTTATTGATTCTTGCTATTAACCAATACAGAGAAGTCAATTAATAAATAAAAATATTTGTTTGTGTTTAAAGCTGCAGTAGTGATAAATTGCATGCATTCAAAGCTCCTCCCACCTGAGGACCGATCCCCATGCCTACACTCAAAGCTGCCTCCATAGAATACTCTTGAAGTAATGAATATTTATGTGAAAAGGCAATATGTTACCACGTCCCCACGTA